>NC_057419.1:48969206-49066076 GCF_019320065.1 Cervus canadensis
TGTTCTCCTCAGAATACAGGCTTTGCCCAGAAAGCCCCTGGGGCTGAGCCCCTTTGAGGTGATATACGGAAGGCCCATGCTCCCTCCTGGACTCCCCCACGAACCTCCTCCCATACCAAGCTTCCTACACTCCCCTCTGCTGGCGCAACTCTGCAATGCCCTCTGGAGATACGTCAACCACAATCTGCCTGCCCCTGACCCCCAAGCCCCCTTGACCCCTTTACAAACTGGGGACATGGTCTATCTGTCTGATAGTCCCCAGGGTGACCTAACCCCAAAGTGGCAGGGACCATTCAAAATTATTCTCCTTACCCTGACTGCAGCTAAACTCGAGAAGGTCACCTCCTGGGTACATCTCTCTCACCTAAAATGGATTACCTCCGATCCTGCGCTGCCCTCCTTAACTGACCCCTATCAGGTCTCCCTCACAGGACCAACCTCCTTAAAAATCACCTGGCGACAACATCTGTCGACCATCCAAGAAGACACTGAATGACCTGGACACTATTCAACCTACAATTGTTCCTGACCCAACTACTACAAGACCTCTGGACCAGCGCCCCGACAGGAACCTCCTTCGAAGACCTGACCAAGCTGGTGTCTCAACTGTGGCTTCAGGGAACCTTCTACAACCTGACTCCAGATGGAATTGATTTCTTTACTTTCATTCTCTATGTCATTTTTCATCGTAATGAACACTGTTCCTTCTCAGATTCAAACCACCACCAACCTGGGGCCTTCCGCCCCTCGCCCTGACTGGCCCCTCCCCATCTCTCTAACTATAACTGCACTCTTCATCTTAGTCCTTGCTATAGGCCTAGTAACTGTCTCCCTTCAGGACTGGCCACCTATCCTTCGTCTTTTTGTCAGAATCGCCTACGTTGCTAGCTGTGTTCTACTCCTAGGGTGCTATTTCCTCCACACTGCCTAACTAACAGCCCCATGACTCCCCTGTCCCTTACCCTTGCTGCACTCCCCAGCCTTCTGGCTAGTACCTGTCCCTGTTCCGACATTTATTCTTATGTTCATTCCTCATGTTATAATATGGTTCCAAGACCATGCACCATGAACCTCAGGGTGGCGGGGGTAGGGGGAGTCCAAATCCCTACTCACTGTTAAAGTACAAAGGAGAGGGAGTTTCGTGAGTACCTGCCATAGCCAAATGGAAGAAACATGTTTCTATCTCATTACCCACTGGGGGTACTCAGATGGGGGCGGGGTACTAGATCAAAATTGGGAAAAGAAACAAGAACAAGTTATAAAGAACATAATTTCCTGGTTACAGGCGACCCCTGAGCCTTACAAACGCCTAGACCTCCTTTCCCAATTACGGCCTCTCCTAAAACCTCCCTCTGGCAACCAACACCTTACCTGCCTTCTCAACTCTTCCTTCCAATACTTCCAGTACACACAACACACATCCCAGTGTTGGATATGCATGTCACTGTCTCCCTTACCACACACAGCAATTCCCTTACCCTCAACCTGGCTGTCACAGGCCAACTATACCTCCCCTTCCCAACAGAAAACTACACAACTCATTGGGTCAGTCTCTGACAATGTCCTACTCTCAGCCTCTTCAAACCTAACCTGTATCAACCACTTTAGTCCCAACTACACTGGTCTTACAAATTCCCCTCCCTCCTTCTGTTCCACTTGGGTTCTCTGGAACAGCACAAATAACTGCACCAACCTGGAAATCTTCATTCTCTGTGCTACTGCTACTGCTAAGTCACTTCAGTCGTGTCCGACTCTGTGCGACCCCATGCCTGGGATTCTCCAGGCAAGAACACTGGAGTGGGTTGCCATTTCCTTCTCCAATGCATACTCTGTGGGACCTATGCATATTCATGTCTCCCCCTTGACCCCCCTGGACCTTGCATCTTGGTCTTCCTGACCCCGCGTCTAACATTCATCAAAGAAGAAGAGGTAGAAGAAATAGTCTACCCCCAAGGGGAACTTTCCCACAGGAAAGGACGAGCTGTCATAGCCCCCCTCCTGATTGGGACCGGCATAGCAGCAGCCCTAGGCACCGACATTGCGGGCATCTCGACCTCAGTCCATTTCTACTACAAGCTGTCCCAAGAACTTAATGAGGACATGGAGCAGGTAGTGGAGTCCTTCGTTTCAATCCAAAGACAAATTAACTCATTAGCTTCTGTGGCCCTATAAAATAGGTGAGCCCTGGGCCCTCTCACCGCAAAAGAGGGAGGGACCTGCCTTTTCCTAGGGCAGGACTGCTGCTACCTTGTTAATGAAATGGGCATAGTCCAGGGCAGAGTCAAAGAACTTAGAGACAAAATTGAATGCTGCAGAAAAGAGTTAAAAAACCTTTACACTCCCCAAAACCTGTTCCAACAGGCCCTCCCTTGGTTTCTTGGGACCACTGGTGCTTATCATTTTATTCCTCTTATTTGGATCCTGTCTCTTCAATCTCTTTCAAAGGTTTCTCCAAGAACGGATTTGGGCCATCTCTTGAGACCAAGTCAAGACTGTTCTTTTGCTTGAAACCCTGACGGCTAGAATAAAAAATCAACACTACGGGCCTTAGGCTTCCTTCTTCCCAGACCACAAACCTCTGACCCTCATTTATCAGCATGAAGAAGCCATGAACATTAATGGCACCCACCTCTCTCTTTTTGTATATATTCCTTAGGGTCTGGAATGAAGGAAAGTTACATGGCTCAAAATAGCCTAGAGTTAAAATTCCCCTCCTGGTCGTCCCCACCATTCTATGCAAAACAAAGAACTCTCTCACTTGAAGAAAAAAAAAAAAGGACACTAAGGTTGATTACGCCCAGCTCCCAGCCAGTCCAGCCTCTGGCTGATCTCCAGAATTCCTTGCCCCAGCTGTTTAAGAGATAACTACTCCCAACAACCTTGGAGAAGAACAGGCCCCCTTAAGACAGTAGATTTCCACATATATGCCTATATATACTTACTCTTTTCTTGGGTTAGGGCAGCAGCTCACTAATCTGACTGCTGTCCCTTCTCACCTCATTAAAGGTGATCTGTTCCTGTAAAGTGCTGGTCTTGTTCTTTTTCAGAACCTCGCCTTCTCTAACTCCCTTACCCTACGCACTCTCCATCAGGTTTTGTTACTCATAGCCATGGGCCTGCCTAACTGATACATTTCCTATCCTCCAAGGCCCTCTCCAGCTTCCCTGGTGGCTCAGTCGGTAAAAAAATCAGCCTGCAATGTGGGAGACCTGGGTTCAATCCCTGGGTTGGGAAGATTCCCTGGAGGAGGGCATGGCAACCCACTCCAGTATTCTTGCCTGGAGAATCTCCATGGACAGAGGAGCCTGACGGGCTGCAGTCCATGGGGTCGCAGAGTTGGACACAACTGAGCGACTCAGCACACAAGACCCTCTCCAGGAAACAGAGATTTCCCTCCCTGCCACACCCCTCCCAGCAAGCTCTGCACCTCCCCTCCTTCTTTGCTCCCACAGTCACATATGTTCATGTTCTTTATCCCACTTGATTGTTCATATTCAAATCTCATCTTTTCTTTCACATCACCAGCCCTTGAGGACAAGACCTTAGTGTGTTCTTCCTCTGATACAAGTGATCTTTTAAAACAGTGCTTCTAAAACTTTAATGTGCTTACAAATCACCTTAGGATCTTGTTTAAAATGCAGATCCCTGGGCCCCAACCACAGAGCTTCTGATTCAGTGGGCCTGGGGGTGAGGGCACGAATCTGCATCTCAAATAAGCTCCCAGATGATGCTGAAGCACAATCCAGGTCTGCTTTTTGAGGAAATACTGCTCTGTGGCACTGTGTACCTTTTGTATTATCCTTGTCACACATCAGCTCTTATTGTTAACTTTGTTCCTTTTCATATTGCATCCTCAGTAGTTTTGTGAACCCCTTGAGGGCAGGCACCATGTTTTAAGCTCCACGAGACCTCCAGAGCACCCAACACAGTGGCACTCCACAACTTTTATTGAGAATGGAATGAATGAGTGATGGAGTGAAGTGAATACAGCTCTTCACCTTCAGGTTTGGTTTCTCATTCCCAGCAGTGATAAATATGAGACAAGCTAGTACCTCAACTGACATTTCTGCAGAGAGAATCACAGCTTCAGAATTCTAATCAATAAAATACAGTTAAGAGTGTTTTCTTTAACATTGGACCCCATGACAATGTGGAGGTGCCAGGATTTCACCCCTGATTTCTGTTGCATGAAGTCATATATTTTTATGAGTCACATATTTTCTATTACACAGTCTGACCCCTTCAGTTCTCTGAGGCAAGAAGTACCTCTTAAAATAATCTAATAAGTAAATAAATTTTCTTCCAAGCAAAGCTTCTCTGTCACACATACAGATATATCCCTCGATATTCATGGGGAATCGATTCTAGGACCTCCCACAGCTACCAAAATCTAAGGATGATCAAGTCCCTTACTGTCAGCCCTCCTTATCAGCAGACACAGAGGCCGTGGATACACAGGGCTCACTGGATGCACTGTCTAGCTGGAAAACATTGTCCAGAGGGGTGGGAGTGCTTAGAGATTTCTTCCTGGAACCTATAATTGATGAATTGTTGCAAAGTACATGAAATTTCATTCTGATTTTGTTCTCATAGCCTTGTTCTCAGGAAGGCCTTCAGGGAGTAAATCTCTGGCATCAGGACAGAGTGGGCAGATGAGAGCTTGAATCTCATTCATCACACAACTGCACTGAGCCTGGGGCGGGGGCAGGGAGTGGGGGCGGTCAAGGCGATTCTTGGAAATATTTTCTTTCCTCCAAAAAGTAGAAAACAGTCTCTTTGCTGACGTCAAAAGCTTAACTAGTGGCATTATTTCTGAATGAGCATTGCTTCTGCATCTCCTGATACTGCTGTCAGTTTAAGAACCAGCATTCATGTCAGGGGGATGCCAGGTCTGTGTCGTTTCTTCCAAAGCAAAGGTGACGGTAAACAGACACACGGCAAGGTATCCCCCACGAACACTCACTGAGCTGCTTCCTTTATGATTCATCAACAGCAACGGTGGAAGGACCTGTCTAGGCCATGAGAAGAAAATATGAAGATAAAAACTGATACTTGATTCATTTCCTAGCTGTAGAAAGCACCGATGAAAGACACGTGATTACCTAGCTTCTATTCACCACATTCCAACCTCCGGCTACACAATGGTGACCTGTCAGACCCAGCACTTGGTGGTGGTTTACTCAGGCACTCAACAGCCATACACCGAGCACCCAAGCATGGTGATTAAACCATCGCCTTTGAGACCCTCATTGCAGGAATTCTAATTATAGCTTCACTGTATATTTTCTGCAAGAAGCTGGTGAAACTGGTCTCCTCTCTGAACCTCGGAATTGTTTGTTGTTATCTATTCGCTCAGTCGTGTCCAACTCTTTGCAACCCCATGGACTGTAGCCCTCCAGGCTCCTCTGTCCATGGGATTCTCCAGGCAAGAATACTGGGGTGGGTTGCCATTTCCTTCTCCAGGGGATCTTCCCGACCCAGGGATTGAACTCTCATCCCCTGCATTGATAGGTGGATTCTTTACCACTGAGCCCCTCAGGAAGCCCCAAGCCTCAGGATGCTCACCTAAAAATGGGGACAGGAATAGAAATAATCTCACAGGGCACGTCCTTGCTACTCAAAATGCAGATCATGAACCTATCACATCGACACCACCTGAGAGCTTGTTAGAAATGCAGAATCTTGGGCCTTACCCCAGATCTAGTGAGCCAGAACCTGCATTTTTAATAAGATTCTGAGGTGATTCCTATGCACGTTAAAATTTGAGAAGCACTGGGAAGATGATAAAGAAACAGTCTCTGAACCCAAAGTGCTTGAATCCTAGCTCTATTGGTTATCAGCTGTGAGCCCTTGGTACGAAACTGAACCAGTCTGTGCCTCAGTTTCTTATCCATAAAATGGAGATGATAATAACTCCACTCCTAGGGCTGTTGAGAAGAGTAGATGAATGAATGGATGTAAAGAGCTTAGAAAAGGGGACAGTGCTTAAGTGTTCAGTAAGACTGTTGTGATAGCTGATGATTAATTAAGTTTTAAACACCGAGTGCAATAAATAACAATTGTTAGCTGCAGTGGACAAAATACTGTTGGCTACTGGCAGGAAACAGATGATTAAAAAATTGACCCTGACCTCATGACACTTCTGAAGTGGTGGTACTAATTCTATTTATACGTAGTTCCCACTTAAACATAATCACAAGTAACAGTCTTTCAGACAAATACCGTATGATATTACTTACACATGGAAATCTAAGATATGACACAAATGAACTTACCTACAAAGCAGAAACAGACTCACAGACATAGACTTGTGGTTGCCAAGGGGGAAGGGATGGGGAAGGAAAGGATTGGGAATTTGGGGTTAGCAGACGCAAACTACTATATATACAATGGATAAACAACAAGGTCCTACTATATAGCACAGGGAACTATATTCAATATCCTGTGATAAACCAAAATGGAAAAGAATATGAGTGAGAATGAATGTCTATGTATAACTGAATCACTTCACTGTAGAGCAGAAATTAACACAATATTTTAAATCAACTATACTTCAATAAAGTAAATTAAAAAAAAAAGTAACAGTCTTTCAGCAGTACCCATCCAATGGTAGTCAAGGCATCTCTGTTCTCTGCTACAGCCTGGAGTTTAAATGATGGATCTCGACTGTAATACGTGAGTCAAACTTGAATAAATACTGCTCCAGACACCATGGAGTGACTAATATGGTGGAAGAAAAAGCCACATTCCTTGACTTCCTCATTTTAAGCCGTTCTCATAAAAATTTCTCCCTGCAATTTATAAAGCTGACAGCATGTGGAAGAGCCCTAACTGGTAAGTCCTATGGGAACAAGTTGATTCTGCCTGATGTGGCGAAAGGGGCTGAGCTGATTCTACACATCTGCACCATTTCCTAGGATGTGTCCTGTGTGTGTGTGTTTGTGTGTGTGTGTGTGTGTGTGTCTGTGTGTGTCTGTGTGTGCTCAGTTGCTCAGTCGTGTCGGACTCTTTGCAACCCCATGAACTGTAGTCTTCCAGGCTCCTCTGTCCATGGGATTTCCCAGGCAAGAATACTGGAGTGGGTTGCCATTTCCTCCTCCAGGGGATCTTCTCAAGCGAGGGATTGAACCCATATCTCCTGCATTGGCAGGTGGATTCTGTATCACTGAGCTACCTCGGAAGCCCCAAGATGTGTCCTGTAATGGTTCTCAAACTTAGCTGTCTCTTAGAATCATCTGAAAAGCATTTGCAAAGCACTGATACCCAGACACCACCCTGGAGAATCTGATTTAATTGCTCTGGAGTGTAGCTCAGGCATGATGCTATTTAACGTTCCCCAAGTGATCGTAATGTGCAGCAGTGGTTGATAACACCTATTATGACACACACGCAGCCCGAAGGTGTCCTCTGTCAGTGGAGGGAATTAGCAGAAAGTGAACAAGAACCAAGGACGACAGAGGAAGAGAAGGGATGGTCACTATGAGGGAACAGCTAATAGCATTTTGCTTCTGCGTCTCGGGAAATGAACCACCAGGAATGTGGCTTTGCTCCAGCAGGCCAACTAGGGGTTTTGTAAATTTGACCGAGTCCCAGGCAGACCACACAAGTCCAAGCATAAACAAGAACCCTGAAGGAGTATGAAAAGGGGGAGGGTTCCAGAAATGGAGGACTAAGAAAATGGGTAACAAGTAACCGTCCAACAAAGTTGCCATGACATTCATGCCCTTTAACTCAAAGGGCCTTGCATGACCATTCTCAAAACTCATTTTCCTTATCAGCCAGACCTGGAAACAATCCACATGTGAGTAAAAGTGGTGAAATTTATTACAGTAAATTCAACCTGAACATTACAAGCAATGAAATAAAGCATGAAGTGCCATTCCACTCAACAGCATGGCTGAACCTCCTAGGCATAGTGTTGAGAAGGCTGATACAGAAGAAAAAACACTACATGATTACACTTATGAAATTCAAGAATGAGCAGAACTAATCAATGGTGGTAGAAGTCAGAAGAGTGAGTACCTTCTGGAGGAGGTATGGGCTGGGAGGGGTCTGAGGGACCTGCTGGGTGGCTGCCAGCAAGGCTCTGTATCCTGCTCTAGGTGGAGTTACAATGTGTGCATACATGTGCACCTGTTGGTTAAGCTGAACACATAAGATGGGTGCATTAAAAAAAAAGATGGGTGCATTTTACTGAGTGCAAGTTATTTATTGTTGTTTAATTGCGGGTTATAGCCCGCCAGGCTCCTCTGTCCATGGAATTCACCAGGCGAGAATACTAGAGTGGGTTACCATTCCCTTCTCCAGGGGATCTTCCTGACCCAGGGATCAAACCTATGTCTCCTGTGTTGGGCAGACAGATTTTTTACTGCTGAGCCACCAAGTGCAAGTAAAATGTCGACAAAAAAAGAAAATGAAATTTATCTATTACTCACTCACTCAATATTTGGGCTTCC
The DNA here is from genome assembly GCF_019320065.1 of Cervus canadensis. Taxonomy (NCBI): domain Eukaryota; kingdom Metazoa; phylum Chordata; class Mammalia; order Artiodactyla; family Cervidae; genus Cervus; species Cervus canadensis. The sequence goes on from NC_057419.1 coordinate 48,977,663, forward strand.
CAGGTAGAGCAGTGGTAAAGAACCTGCCAGCCAATGCAAGAGACCTTGGTTCGATCCCTGGATTGGGAAGATCCCCTGGAGAAGGGCATGGCAACCCACTCCTGTATTGTTGCCTGGAGAATCCCATGGACAGAAGAGTCTGGTGGGCTACAGTCCATGGGGTTGCAAAGAGTCGGACATGACTGAGCATGCACACACTCAGTATTTATTAAAAACCTATTCTGAGCCAGGTCAGGTACCAGGTACTGGACACAGAGGTGGACTAAGTGTTCTCTTGGCACTTATAACCTAGAGAAGAAGGCAGACCATCAGATAGAAATGCAGACAGGTAACATCAGGAGGTGAGAAATGCTACGGGGGAAAGTCAAGCTGGGTAAGAGGGTGCAGACCATGTGTGGGGGCAGGGAGGGTGGTGGGAGTGTAGCGCTATTTTCGATGGCAAGGTCAGAGAAGGCCTTTCTGAGAGGGCAGCGTTCCAGCAAGTTCAGGGTATCCAGTTTCCAAGCCCACAGCAGATTAGAAGCAGTGCCTTTGATGAGGACAGGAATGTCATTTGAAGGCAGACAAATTGACAGGAGTGTCAACTGACAGCCAGGCAGGATGCAGCAGCCGTCAAACCAGCAGCCCAAGCACCCAGAGGGCCCAGCATGAGGGCCACGCCCCCCCCCCCATTTCTGTAGCCCTTAGGACATGTCTGTGACAAAGCTCAAAACAGCCTTCTGTTCTGTCACCTCTCTTACTGCATCAGCGCCATCTCCTGGCCTTTCCTTCACTAGACGGTAAGCCTCTTGCAGGCAGGGTTTGGGTCCTGTTCGTGGTTGTATCCTCCGTGCCCACCACAATAAGGGGACACAGCAAGGGAGTCTATAAATATTTACCATCTGTGACTGTCTTGATGACACTGAGTCACCTTCCCAAATACTGCTAATACCACCACTATTTTCTAGAATTCTCTGTGCAAGCATAGAATAGACTTTAGACTTTAAAATGAATAATCGATCAAGTTTTAACTTTGATGACTGGCTGTTTAAAACAAGAGAAGAGTGTCAGCCATCTGGAGAACTAACTTACAGGAAAATCCTCATTTCCCCCAAATTTCCCCCAAATTGCAGATTTTGAGCAAAATAAAAGGCTGTTATTTTGAACTACTGAGTTTTGAGGCCATTTATAATGCAGTGATGCATGCATGCACTAGAGAAGGAAATGGCAACCCACTCCAGTATTCTTGCCTGGAGAAGCCCAGAGACAGAGGAGCCTGGTGGGCTGCCGTCTATGGGGTCACACAGAGTCGGACACGACTGAGCGACTTAGCAGCAGCAGCAGAATGCAGTGATGGGTAACTGATAGACTCAATTTCTCCAGAACGGAAAAAGGTGACTCAGAGTTTTATCAGAATCTTTTTTTCTTTTTTAAAGCCACAGTATATTTTTCCCTTTTGGGGGCCTACCGTCTCAAGTTCTCCACTGTATCTCCATCTCTTCTAGCACTTTCACTGGAGCAGTAGGGAATGCTCCCCTTCTCACCAACAGCAAGAACCTTCATGTGATTGTATTTGTTAATTGACAGGAAGGCATAATCTTCCTCTTATCCCATCCAAGCTGGTTTCCTTGGAAACCTAATTTTCCATGGATTCCCTTGATTCCCTCTTGCAAACAAATGTTATTAGAGCAGAGATTGAATTGTAGGCACTTTGAGTAAACTTAATAAATCCAAGGACCCATGTGGTGCAATCTTGGAGCACTATCTCTTTTAGGAGTTATAGACCATCAAAAAAGCAGCTCTTTTCGACGTTCAAGACAATGTAATAGAAATCCCTTCATAACCCACATCACACTTCCTCAGCCCCTTCCCCAGTCTACAATTCCTTTGTCCCTCACAGCTGCTTCGGAAACTTTTACACACAAAAGATTTTTCAAGTCCTAGAATCCATCTGGGCTTCCCTGGAGGCTGTGCCTGCCATGAAGGAGACACAGGAGATGTGGGTTTGATCCCTGGGTCAGGAAGATCCTCTGGAGGAGGAAATGGCAACCCACTCCAGTATTCTTGCCTGGAGAATCCCATGGACAGAAGAGTCTGGTGGGCTACAATCTATGGGGTTGAAAAGAGTCAGACACAACTGAAGCGACTGGGCAAAGAATCCATCTTGATCCTTTTCCTCCACTCTCTTTTCTCTCCCCTTCTCTCCAAACCATGATTTAGTTTCTAGGCCAGCAAGGAATAACTTTTTACTACTCGAGGAAGGTGAAAGGAACACTTTAGAGGGATTCTGAGCAGGTAAACATGGGTTTCTTTCTGAAAAGAGGGGGGAAGGAAGTTTGTGACCACCGATTGTGATTTTGTCTTAATATATTACATGGCATCCATTTCAATTTAGTTAATGATTACTGACAAAAAGTAAAAAGAAGAAATAAACTTCATGTTAATGAAAAGACTCTTTGATTTTTACATATCATCTTTATATCAGGGAGTGTTCCCATGCTGTGGCACCATGGAAAACATAAGGCACATTTCTGGCAACCAGTTTGTTAACTGGTCCAGAAAAAACAGTATTTGGAGGGATACAATTCCTGCTTTTAGTTCAAGTCTCTTTGTCAATTCAATTAACCAACTTTTCTGTCTGTCTGCAGTCACCGTTTCTGGCTCTTTTTTTCCCCCCACTTTAATGGAAATGTTCAAAATGAATAAAGGCAATCTGATGACTTCCTGGTAATGATTTTGATTCTGAAGAGGTTTTACAATCAGCCATTGTTACATATTTTAAAAATACCTCTTAGGGATTTTTTTCCCTTGGCACTGATTTGCTGTGGTCCCCTTTACCCATTATCCAGGCCCCCAATGGGTCACAATTCTGACTCAGGAAGGAAATTTACCAGGTACTGGGGCTAATAGTAGAAAACTTATTCGACAATAATTACATGTACAAGAGGAAAAGTACAATTACTAACAGATCTTCTATTATCTGAGTACAAAGATACTCAGGAACAGCTAAAATCAGTCAATTATTTCCTTTTCCCCTGCAGAAAAGTGCAAATTTATTCTTAGTTTCCTGACTATCTCCTCCAACCCTTAGCTCAGGGGTTCTCCAAGTGTGGTCCCTAGACCAGGACCAAGAGCATCACCTGAGAACTTGAGAGAAATGCAAATTCCCTGTCCCAACCCTACACCTATAGAAACAATCTCTGAAGTAGGGTCCAGAAAGCTGTGTATAAACAAGCTCTACAGGCAAAATCTGAGCCTCCCAGATTTTGAGAACCACTGTCTTAGACAAGTGGTCCCTAACCTTTTTGGCACCAGGGACTGATTTTGCGGAAGACAAGTTTTCCACAGACCAGGGGAGAGGGAATGGTTTTGGGATAATTCAAGTGCATTACATTTATTGTGCACTTTCTCTTCTATAAAGTGGAGGATAATTGCTTTACAATGTTGTGGTAGTCTCTGCTGTACATCAACTCAAATCAGTCATAATTATATATATATATATATTATTATATATATATACCCTCCCTCTTGACCCTCCCTCTTTCCCAATTCCACCCCAGTAGGTCATCAAAGAGCACCAGGCTGGGCTCCCTATGTTATGTAACAGCTTCCCACTAGCTATCTATTTTACACATGACAGTGGATATATGTCAATGCTACTTTCTCAATTTATCCCAGCCTCTCCTCCCCCTGCCAGGTCCACAAGTCCGCTCTCTATGTCTTCAAATCTATTTCTTCTCTGTAAATAGGTTCATCGGTATTATTTTTCTAGAGTCCTATATATGCTCTAATACATGATATTTGTTTCTCTCTTTCTGACTTCACTCTGTATAGCTGGCACTAGTGTGCACTTTATTTCTAATCTAATGCTGCTGTTGATCTGATGGGAGGTAGCAGTCCACAGCCTAGAGGTTGGGGACCCCTGCCTCCGAGCGTATCATTAATTGGATGAGAGAGGCACAGCAGCCTGAAAGTGGAAGAACCTGAGTTCTGTTCTGTGCGCTGCTTCAGTTGACTGTGTGGCCTTCATCAAGTTGCTGCACCTCTCTGGACCTCAGTTTTCTCATCCATACAATGAAGAACAAAAGTCAGAAATTCTTCTAGGTTCCTACAAGCTCCAGAAAGTAAAAAGCCACTGCCCTCAAGAACACTAGCCGAGGACTCTAATATCCTGTCAGGTGATTCTCTTTTTTTCTAACATATCAGTCTTCTTTCATTTTTAGAGTTAGGAAAGGCAAACCCACTCTTGTCAAGATGACTAAATACTTTAAACACCTAGAAGCTGTATTTAAAACCTTTCTGTCAAGATCAAGTCATTTATTAAAGTTGCTGGTGAATGCTCCCTGACAGTTTTCTCCATCAGAATTTATCATTTCTCAGCCAGAAATATTAATTCATCTCATCAGTCTGGGAATCTTGATGGGCAATTATTTTTTATTTGCCCTAAGAATAGATTCATAATTCTTTTCATTCAGAAGAATATTCTCCCTGTACAAAAGTGACTCAGCATTAGTTAGAATTAATATTAATATGCCAACTTAGCATATTCTATGGGTAGAAATGATGGATCAACATATTCTTGAAATAATATTAAAACTTAATTTTGATGACAAATGTTACATAAGATTTATATTCTCAGATGGTACTATGATATGCATTTTTAAAACCTTTCTTTTTTTTCCCCTGCTGATAAATTCAACTGAGTATTTTTGAGCTGAGACCAATCTTAAGCCAAGACAGAGAATATGGGGCTGGGCACTCTTTGTTGAATTTCAACCAATGATTCATTGCATCCATTTGTCAAAATTCAGAATGTGACAAGCAAGCCTTTGATGAAATAGATAGACTTTCCAGATGGAATGAAATCCTGACACAAGTAGTTTTGAAATTAGCTTAATCTTTCTATTACTGAAGGAACAGGGAATGAAAAAATGAGGCTTTTACCCTGAAGAGTCACTGATCACAGGTAAAGAGCTTACACAGTCACAGCGAAAAATGGTTTTGGATCTGGAAACAGAGGAGGAAATGTATACTATGTAAGGCGAAAGTCCTTTCACATGGTCTTTTTGCCTTTAAAAATAAACATTAGAAGAAGAAACAAACACATTGCTGGTATAAAGATCACAATCAGATGCAGGTCAAATCAAATGGTCCACACCTAGGCCAGGATTCAGTTCAACCCCAAGCACTGAGGGAAGGTGAAAAACAAACAGGCTGAAGAGGAAAACCAGGATCAAGAGATGTGGACGCCCTAGCTAAAAAAATATATTAAAAAAAAAAAGAAAAGTCAGTGATTCCTGCATGTAACATTACAGTCTACTTTATTGTATTAAAAAAAAGAGAGAGTGGCCTGCAGACTCACCAAGCAACTAACTAGGTTACTCTGGACACACTGCTTCTGGACAAATGACCTTGAGAGGGTGTGGAGGCTGGGCTTGTTTCAGGTCCCCTGGACAAGGGGCTGCCTGGATGGGAGTCGTATATAGGCCTGCTGCTTCAGGGAAAGTCTAGGTGGGGGAAATCAAGAGACTGTTCTTCCTTTGGGCGTTATTTCTGCCATAGGGAGAAGTCCACCCAAGGGCCGGTGTTCCCTCTCCTCATTCAATAAATATTTGCTGGGCACTTGTGTGCCACACACTGTTCTAGGGGGCGCATCACAACACAAAGATCTTGGTCCTCAAGGAGCTTAGATTCTTGCGTGGTGTGGAGAAAAAAGGTAGCATAACAGGCCAGGGACTGCCATCCCTAGAGAGGCCTGTGGGCAAGGCTGGCCTTGGCTGGCATTTGAGAACTTGGATTTCTGGACAACCAAGCCCAGGACTAGAAAGGGTGTGTCTCAACTGTTTGTGTGAACAATATAGTTGATTCTGAACACTGGCTTTCCTCCTGGGAGTCTGGAATTTTGATATGTGCTGGGCAGAGGGAGCCTACATGACTAGGGTAGGGTAAATACACAAAAATATGTGCCTCATGGACCTTCATGCTGGTATGAGGGGGAAGATCTCAGGTGTTCAGTAACTGTATTTCAATCTTAAGGCAAAATCTATGGCAAAAGTAACCATATTGGATTGACCCTTGGACAACATGAGTTTGGATTGTGCAGGTCTGCTTATATGCAGGTATCGTTTTCCAATAAATACTTGCTTTAGTACTACGTAATCCGAGTTTGTTTGACCCCATGGATGTGGAACTGTGGATATTGAGGGCTGACTGTAAAGTTCTATGCAGAGTTTTGGCTGCACAGAGGCTCACTGTCCTCAACCTCCCAGTTGTCCAAGGATCAACTGTAATCACTTAATAATTTAGTTAAATAAACACTATTCATTTTTGACTTTTCATGTGAATAGCAAACAGCAAAAGCACATTATTGGATGCCACCACACCGTTCTGGCCTCATTCTGTAGTTACCCACATTTAATACCTAGCATTGGCTTTATTAGGGCTTCCCAGGTGGCTCAGTGGTAAAGGATCTGCCTGTCAGTGCAGGAGATGCAAGAGACCCAGGTTCGACCCCTGGGTTGGGAAGATCCCCTGGAGGAGGGCATGGCAACCCACTCCAGTATTCTTGCCTAGAGAATCCCATGTAAAGAGGAGACTGGTGGGTTACAGTCCCTGGGGTCACAGAGAGTCAGACATGATTGAGGGACTGAGCAAACATGTCAGCTTTATTGGAAGGGCAGGAAGATAAAGGATCTATGATACCCGTGAGGTGAAGGAAGCTCTTGCGGCCTATTTACGGCAGACCTAACGAGAGATGCTAAAGGCCAAAGGGATGTATAAAGCCCCTCAGCATCTGCCCTACCCCCTTTCCAACACACCCATCCCCCCAAATCTCCCCAAAGCCTAGAACCCTGAGAATATACATCCACACCCCACACACAACTTCACGCTGCCCCTGACATCACAGGCTGCCATGGACTGCAAGGCCGGCCACAAAGTCTTTCCCCCTCTGCATCCAGGCCCTTTCAGTTTTACTTTATAGTTCCTCTCATCAAGAAATGAAGTCCATTCAATTAAACATTGTTATATAAAGGAACTGGTAATATATAAATATGATGTTTATCACATAATTTTTTCAGTACATTCTGCTATGTAATATATAGGCATAAACAAAATTGGCATGGTAGATTTAAGTAGTTTCTAGTTGTAAAAACATGAAAAAACATAAATAAAATAAAAGTATATTAAAAAAAAAAAAAAAGAAAGAAATGAAGTCCAGCCAGCTACCCTTTGACACTGGAGCCTCCGCATGACTTTGCTTCAGTCGACATGTGTGAAAGTGGTGATGCAGTGATTCCAAATCGAAGCCTCCAGAGGCCTTGTGTGCCTCTGTCCCCAGTCTTGGAGTTCAGTCACCCCGATGGCCCCAAGCCGACAGCTGGCCAATGGAAAGATATACGAGCAAGGCCACCCAGAGCAGCCAGTTCCAGCCAACCTTCCCTCTCGGTGCCAGCCTTGATCGGCCAAGACTGGCCCTGAGCAGCCGAGCCACTAGATGGAGTCGGGAGCGATAATCACAACCCAAGCAGAAGCCAGGAGGGTTTAATGTTGTTTGGCAGCCAGAGGTGACCGAGACGCGTGCCCAAGCTTGAGTGTCTCAGCCTAAGCTGTACAGGTGCCTCCTGACAGGGGCTCCAAAGTTGAAATCACTGCAGTGTCTCTCAGGGGCTCTCTCAGGACAAACGCGGGGCTGACGACCACTTCAAATCCAGAAGGACTCGGAGGGAGACCGCTCACTTCAAAGATGGGATAGCTTCAGAAAACCCTTACATTTTGGCTTGAGAGTCAAACAATTGTCGCACGGCTTCTCCCTCTCCCTCCCTCTCCCTGGCTCCCCAGGAGAAGAGCAATTGAAACGTTGGAAACAATCTTCCCTCAAGTACAACAAAGGGCAGATTCTCTGAGCTCAGGGAGGCTGGCCTTTGGCGAAAGGGGAACAGCGGGTAGGGCACAGATACCAGGGCAGCTGAGAAAGAACTCCGGGCCTGGGTGAGATGCAGGCAGGCTGCCCAGTGGGGAGACTGGCAGCACTTCAATATCGCCACAGCCTCATTTTGTAGAGCTGACAGAATAGTCTCCTCTCCCAAGAATGACAGAGCTGCCTGTTTTATTGTATGCTTCTTAGGCAGCGACATGGTGAGTTCATTGAAAACCTGAATGTATCCATGCCCATCAACCTCCATGCTTTTTTCACTCTCCTCAACTCCCCACTTTTTTTGTTTTTTGGCTTTACAGCTACACCAGGTATCCCCTGTAATCACTGTGTCCTGAAAAGAAAAAGTCAAGATATTTCAAGTGCCTTTTAAAGCCATATCAAGAACTCTCTAGACACCCGTCAAAGAAGTACAGTGAAAGCAGACCTAATGTCCCCATGAAAATGGGGATCATGAAATGAGAGACAAACTCACATCGAAACACTGCAGTGGGCTGCTTCAATCTTGCATCCATTTACTTGGTGCCATGTACTGTGAGGAGCAAGACAGAACACACTCCTTGTCCTCTGGAGTCTGAGGTCTTAGTCTGCCCTCAGAGAGCTATCAGGGGACTTCCCTGGGGGTCCAGTGGTTAAAACTTTCCCTCCAATGCAGGGTGTGTGGGTTCAATCCCTGGTCAGGGAGCTAGGATCCCACATGCCTCAGGGCCAAAAATCCAAAACAGAAAACAGAAGCAATGTTGTAACAAATTCAATAAAGACTTCAAAAATGGTCCACATAAAAAAAAAGAAAATCTTAAAAAAAAAACAAACACAAAACTTCTCAGCCCTGTCAGAGCTCAGGACACAAAGCACTATCATGCTATGATGAAAGCAGGTTCCAAATTCTAGGCCAACACAAAAGAGAGTCATGTTTACAAGTCATGTAAATAAAGTTTGTCAATAAAGTTAGAGGCACCCATGTGAAGTGAGTGCCCAGCGTTTACTTCTCCCAGGGTGAGTGAGTTCAAGCCATCTACCAGGAGGTTCTCGTGAAAAACCCTAAAACTCTACTTTGTCTCATCTCTGCCACACAATCCCACCAGGACCCCAACTGGCCTTTAGACCCTGACACAGGCTATTCTGTATTCATTTTGGAAAGGGGGAAGGAAAAGTCTCTGGAAGAACTAATCTCCTGTTTTAAGACACAGCAAAAGAAGCCCATCCATCTCTCTTCCCAATCTCCATCTTCTGCCAGACTTTCTATGGGAATCCATGAAACACTTCTATATTCTTTACATAGATGAAACAAAATGCAAAGTTGTCTTTTATCACACTTTTCCCCTCCAAATTCTGAAATCTGCACAACACAGAAATCATCATTCCCTTTCATCCAGTGACCAGGGTACAGATAAAAATGTACGAGCTAATTCAGAGGCACAAAGGAGAGTCAGAGGATTAAACAAAGCAATCACCTTCAAAAAAAATCACCTTCAAAAAAAGCCAAGCTGAAAATCCCGATCTTGACCATACACACAGTTTTCAATCAAGAAAGAGAAATACATCATTGTGTCGCCTACCAAACTGTATTTTCCTTCCTCTTTAAAAGAAGAGTGGAACTCCTAGCAACTAAATTATTTTAATAAGGTTAAATGAAGAAGCAGCAGCAAAATGCAGTTACCCAGTGGGCAAAATCCTAATCTAATGCAGGTCTAATTAACTCTAATTGATGCAAAAGGTCATCTAAAAATCAACAGGAAGTGTATAGTAACAGCATTGGAAAGACCCTCATTATTTAAGAATCAATGTCCAAAGGGCATTTTTAAAAGGAATGTAACACCCCCAAGATGTTCATGTTCCATGCTGCTTCATTCTTTACCAAAAGACCTTATCAACTGCTCCTTATCAAGAATCTGGAAGTGTCCGGAGAGGCAGACTAATGATAATTAATAGTACAAGGTCTTCTTTCAAAATCATTAGGGATTCACTAAGCTGACAACACAAGCTGTTTAACACCTGAACTGTCTAATGACATTGCAGGGTAAGGGGTACCACCATATTTATGACTTCGGAAATTCTGCTGTTGAATTTCCAAACTACTCTGTGGGCACAGTGTGATGTCCGTTTACCTTGCCTTTTGATTTTAGGTGCAATTTGTGCCTTCAAAACCCAATCTGTATACTTATCTCACTGGGGATAATGGAGTTTGGATGTTGAAAGGCTGACCTTTGCTTCTTCCCTCTGCCAAACCCATTCCCTACCTGCAGCTCTCTTTCCTAGTACTGAATATTGGATTCTGTTGGGGGGGGATGGGGGGGCGGAAAGAGCAAAGTTGAATAATAGAGGCAGGGGAAATTTAGTTTAGTTGGTTGCCTACCCAATATCCATTTCTCCCTTCAGAACTCCGGCAGTTTTCAAGGTGGCCCAGATAAAGGCAAGCTTTCCTAGTCTCCCGTGTGTGGCCATGCAATAGTCCTGGTCAACAGATGCAAGGAGAAATTTGGAAATGTCTTGGACAGCTTTTGCTTCCCTGATCAGTGGAGACATACTCAGCACAGCCTTCCCTCTGCTCCCTATCTTGAATGCAAACATGGTATCTGGACCTTCCCCCATGGATTCTGTAACCATGACCTAGGAAAGTCCCTGACATCACCAACTCATTGTACCAACACCAACAGTCATCTGATGGCAGACCTCTTTATATGTTAGAATACAGTGTATTAAAAAGCACAGACAAAAAAAAAAGCACAGACATCACTTTGCCAACAAAGGTCTGTATAGTCAAATCTACGGTTTTTCTAGTCGTCATGTACAGATGTGAGGGTTGGACCATAAAGAAGGCTGAGCACTGAAGAATTGATGCTTTCAAATTGTGGTGCTGGAGAAGACTCCTGAGAGTCCCTTGGACTGCAAGGAGATCCAACCAGTCAATCCTAAAGGAAATCAACCCTGAATATTCACTGGAAGGACTGATGCTGGGCTGCCTGATGGAAAAGACTTTTCACTGGAAAAGACTCTGATGCTGGGAAAGATTGAAGGCAGGAAGAAAAGCGGGTGACAGAGGATGCGATGGCTGGATGCCATCACCAACTCAATGGACATGAGTTTGAGCAAGCTCTGGGAGATGGTGAAGGACAGGGAAGTCTGGCGTGCTGCAGTCTACGGTGTCACAAAGAGTTGGACGTGACTGAATGACAGAACAACAAGAACAATCTGTTGAAACACCACAGTTAGGTTTTCAATCAGCTACAGCTAACAGCACTGGTAACAGATATGTTCAGCCAGGAAAGGAATCCGGCTTCCACCCTCAGATCTGAGCAGATTTCATTGTTTAAAATAATCCCTGTTAGGTTACGGTAATTTGTCTGTTCCTTGGGAATAGAACCATTTGAGCAATGGCTGCATACAGGCTCTAACAGTATCTTTCATCACTCCTGTTTTGTCCAAGACCAAAGTCAGCAATGAAACCATTTTATTAAAGCTGTACTTGGTGTCATGCACCAGTGATCACTGGTCACAAGCTGAAGTTTACAAAGGAAAGCGATGGTCTTCTGAGAACATCATTAAATGGCATAGCACAGAGTTTGCATCGTAAGTCTCTCCTTGGAATTTGGGCTTTGCCTCTCTCATACAATCCTATGCAGCTTCCCTGGTGGCTCAGTGGTAAAGAATCTGCCTGAAATGCAAGAGACCTGAGTTTGATCCCTGGGTCGGGCACATCCCCTGGAGAAGGCAATGGCAACCCACTCCAGTACTCTTGCCTGGGAAATCCCATGGAGAGAGGAGCCTGGTGGGCTACAGTCCATGGGGTTGCCGCAAAAGAGCTGGACACAACTTAGCAACTAAACAACATGGTTTTATGGAATTATCTTCAGTAGGATATTCATGACAACTCTTCCCCCAACAGCAATTTTTTTTTTTTTTTTGGCAGCGCTGTGAGGCTTGCAGGATCTTAATTCCTTGACCAGAGATGAAATCTGTGCTCCTAACCACTGGACCATCAAGGAATTCCCCCAACATCATTTTCTGATGAAAATGAAGTTGACCTTTCTAACAACCAAGGTAAAAAAGTTCTTAAAGGACACAGACATAAAAGCAATAGTTGCCAATATGAATCCTGTCCACAGAGTAAGCAGAAATGTTTTTACTAAAAGAACGTCAAGAAGAGGGCAATGCTGACCAGGCTGAGCTTCTGGGTGAAGAGCTATACCAGTACCAGACTTGCTAGGCTATAAGAAGGGGTGCTCTATGAAGCAGGTGGTTCAAAAGTGTTGAGCAAAGGACCACTCAGTGGAACACTGGCACCACCTACAACTTCTAATAAATGCAGAATCTTAGGTCTCATCCCACATCTTTTTTTTTTTTTTTTTGCTGTGCTGGGTCTTCACTGCTGCATGCAGGCTTTCTCTAGTGGCAGCGAGTGTGGGCTGATCTTCGCTGTGGATGCACAGGCTTCTCGTGTTGTGGAGCATGGGCTTAGTGGGATCTTTCCCGACCAGGGATCGAACCAAGTCCCCTGCACTGGCAGGTGGATTCTTCTTTTTTTTTTTTTTTTTTTGGCAAGTGGATTCTTAACTGCAGGACCACCAGGGAAAGCCCCAGGTCTTCAATAGGTTCTCCAGGTGATTCAGGTACATTAAAACTTGAGAAGCACTGGTTTCAAGAATTTTCCTAACATGTTAGAACACCTGAAGTCAAGAGATGTTACTTACTCCCACTCCAGTGAATGGCAGGCATTGCTCAGTATTTAGAAGGCCATAAATGTTGCCTGTGGACCTCGCAAGGATTTACAGTATTTGCCACAGCCACAAGAAGGAAATTTACTCTGTCCGTGGCACCAATGATTAATATATTTGACTTGCCTAAAGATATTAATTTCCCCCTAAAGGGTCATTTATCAAGGTCTCCGAGGTTAATATATATTCTTCAAGATGACAGTGATAACGAGAGTTGTTGCTGTGACTACACAACGGATATACGATAGCGATTTTTCATAAAGATGCTTCCCTCTGTCACCTCAACAAGGCACAATAAATACCTCAGAAGTCTGGTGTGTGGTCTGGTTTATACCACTGGAAAGGGTTATCCTGGGCATTGGTGCTATTTGATCAGACCCAAGAATGCTGTTAATGGATTGTCAATGGCATTATCCAAAGAACTGGGAGCTTATTTACACCTAATCGTGGCACCAATTCACTTAAAAAAGAAAATGCCCATTTGCTCTTCTAAGGAGAGGGTGAATATCAAACATGATTACATATGTCAATATCTTGCCACCTACACTGAATATGACAGCCCTGAAAGCCAGTGATGTTCTGAATAGTGCACCGTGGAATGGAGATTAAACAAATGAAGCTTAGAGAAGTTATACAGAATTCATTTAAAACAAAAGTGGGACTTCCATGGCAGACCAGTGGTTAAGAATTCACCTTTCAATGCAGTGGGTGCAGGTTTGATCCCTGGTTGGGGAGCTAAGATCCCACATACCTCAGGGCCAACATAAAAGAGCAGAAGCAATATTGTAACTAATTCAATAAAGGCTTCAAAAATGGTCCCCGTCAAAAAAAAAAAAGAAAAAGAAAAAAGAAAAAAACAGGCTTTCCGGCAATGATGACCTCCCCATGAGAATGTGCCTCTCCCAAATGATCTCCTTTATCCCTCTCTAAAAGAGAACAGGAAACATAAGAAGAGCCTGTTGCAGAGCCCCAGTTGCTATTTCATGGATGTGAAATGCCCAGGATGCTATAACATCACCACCATCTTTAGCTATGCACAAACAGCAGTTTTGTGTGTTGGCTGCTCTGCTGTCCTCTGCCAGCCTACAGGAGGAAAAGCAAGGCTTACAAAGGATACTCCTTCAGAAAGAAGCAGCACTAAAAGTACTCTGTATTAAGAAAAATGGGAAACTATCCCAATCAACACGTTTTGGATACAAAGAGAGAGAGAGAGAGACAGAGAGACAGAGAGAGAAATCTTAAAAGTCATCACTGGAAGCAGGAACTTTTCAAAAGAGCATCAGGATTTTTCATCCTACCAACCAAGCTGGAAACCCTTGGCAATAAGTTTTCTGCTTCCAGCAATATGGTGGTCTAGCGCAGTGGTTCTGGAACTATGGTCCCTAGAACGGCAGCATCAGCATCATCGGGGAACTTGTTAGAAGTGCAAATTCTCTCACTCTACCCCAGACCCACGTACAGCAGAATGATCTGTGTTTTAATAAGGTCTCCAAGGTGATTCTGCCAGAAGCTAAATTTCAGTTCAGTTCACTCACTCAGTTGTGTCCGACTCTGCAACCCCATAGACTGCAGCACACCAAGCCCCCCTGTCCATCACCAACTCCTGGAGTTTACTCAAACTCATGTCCACTGAGTCAGTGATGCCATCCAACCATCTCATCCTCTGTTGTCCCCTTCTCCTCCCGCCTTCAATCTTTCCCAGCATCAGGGTCTTTGCCAATGAGTCAGTTCTTCACAACAGGTGGCCAAAGTATTGGAGTTTCAGCATCAGTCCTTCCAATGAATATTCAGGACTGATTTCCTTTAGGATGGACTGCTTGGATCTCCTTGCAGTCCAAGGGACTCTCAAGAGTCTTCTCCAACACCACAGTTCAAAAGCATCAATTCTTTGGCACTCAGCTTTCTTTATAGTCCAACTCTCACATCCATACATGACTACTGGAAAAACCATAGCCTTGACTAGACAGACCTCTGTTGGCAAAGTAATGTCTCTGCTTTTTAATATGCTGTCTAGGTTGGTTATAACTTTTCTTCCAAGGAGTAAGTGTCTTTTAATTTCTGCAGTCACCATCTGCAGTGATTTTGGAGCCCCCAAAAATAGTCTCTCACTGTTTCCATTGTTTCCCCATCTATTTGCCATGAAGTGATGGGACCAGATGCCATGATCTTAGTTTTCTGAATATGAAGCTTTAAGCCAAATTTTTCACTCTCCTCTTTCACTTTCATCAAGAGGCTGTTTAGTTCTTCTTTGCTTTCTGCCATAAGGGTGGTATCATCTGCATATCTGAGGTTATTGATATTTCTTCTGGCAATCTTGATTCCAGCTTGTGCTTCATCTAGTCCAGCGTTTCTCATGATGCACTCTGCATATTAGTTAAATAAGCAGGGTGCCAATATACAGCCTTGACATACTCCTTTTCCTATTTGGAACCAGTGTGTTTTTCCATGTCCACTTCTAACTGTTGCTTCCTGACCTGCACACAGATTTCTCAAGAGCCAGGTCAGGTGGTCTGGCATTAACACCTCTTGAAGAATTTTCCAGTTTGTGGTGATCCACACATTCAAAGGCTTTGGCATAGTCAATAAAGCAGAAATAGACGTTTTTCAGGAACTCTCTTGCTTTTCCGATAATCTAATGGATGTTGGCAATTTGGTCTCTGGTTCCTCTGCCTTTTCTAAAACCAGCTTGAACATCTGGAAGTTCATGGTTCACGTACTGTTGAAGCCTGGCTTGGAGAACTTTGAGCATTACTTTCCTAGCGTGTGAGATGAGTACAATGGTGTGGTAGTTTGAGCATTCTTTGGCATTGCCTTTCTTTGGGACTGGAATGAAAACTGACCTTTTCCAGTCCTGTGGCCACTGCTGAGTTTCCCAAATTTGCTGGCATATTGAGTGCAGCACTTTCACAGCATCATCTTTTAGGATTTGAAATAGCTCAACTCGAATTCCATCACCTCCACTAGCTTTGTTCGCAGTGATGATTCCTAAGGCCCACTAACTTCGCATTCCAGGATGTCTGGCTCTAGGTGAGTGATCACACCATCATGATTATCTGGGTCGTGAAGATCTTTTTTGTACAGTTCTTCTGTGTATTCTTGCCACCTCTTCTTAATATCTTCTGCTTCTGTTAGGTCCATACCATTTCTGTCTTTTATCAAACCCATCTTTGCATGAAATGTTCCCTTGGTATCTCTAATTTTCATGAAGAGATCTCTAGTCTTTCCCATTTTATTGTTTTCCTCTATCTCTTTGCATTGATCACTGAAGAAGGCTTTCTTATCTCTCCTTGCTATTCTGTGGAACTCTGCATTCAAATGGGAATATCTTTCCTTTTCTCCTTTGCTTTTCGCTTCTCTTCTTTTCACAGCTATTTGTAAGGCCTCCTCAGACAGCCATTTTGCTTTTTTGCATTTCTTTTTCTTGGGGATGGTCTTGATCCCTGTCTCCTGTACAATATCACGAATCTCCATCCATAGTTCATCAGGCACTCTGTCTATCAGATCTAGTCCCTTGAAGCCATTTGTCACTTCCACTGTATAATCGTAAGGGATTTGATTTAGGTCATACCTGAATGGGGTTTTCCCTACTTTCTTCAACTTAAGTCTGAATTTGGCAATAAGGAGTTCATGATCTGAGCCACAGTCAGCTCCTGGTCTTGTTTTTGCTGACTGTATACAGCTTCTCCATCTTTGGCTGCAAAGAATATAATAAGTCTGATTTCGGTATTGACCATCTGGTGATGTCCATGTGTAGAGTCTTCTCTTGTGTTGTCGGAAGAGAGTGTTTGCTATGACCAGTGTGTTCTCTTGGCAAAACTCTATTAGCCTTTGCCCTGCTTCATTCTGTACTCCAAGGCCAAATTTGCCTGTTACTCCAGGTGTTTCTTGACGTCCTACTTTTGCATTCCAGTCCCCTATAATGAAAAGGACATCTTTTTTGGGTGTTAGTTCTAAGTCTTGTAGGTCTTCATAGAACCGTTCAACTTCAGCTTCTTCAGCATTACTGGTCGGGGCATAGACTTGGATTACCGTGATACTGAATGGTTTGCAGAACACAGCTTGCCTGATGAAAAAAAAAAATGACTCAAGCTTGAAAGCTAAATGTCAAAAGCCATTTACACAGTAGTTTTAGTTAGAATCCCTAAAGTTACCTGCACCAAGAACTGGGGGCTTTCCCCTGACTGCTAAAAAAAACTGATACAGAGTTAGTTACATGTTGGTCAATATTCAATAGTATGAGTCAAACAGCTGTCCCATACAGTGTACCACCTAATTAAAAGCTCATGTTATCTAAAATGAAAAGAAATATTAAATCATTGTACGCTGTAGACAAATTCTGAGGGTACATCTTCCTTCTAATTTCTGATTTAATTATCTCTTCAGGTATCTGTTTATTCACTCTAGGAAGGACGTGATGAGGTACTCATTTAGGTACTCATTTCTTAGCTGTAGTAAAAGTATACTTACTGTAAACTGGCTTTGATTCTTCTACTCCTCTACATATTTTTACTCATAAGTATTTAACAGTTGTTTGAGGAATGGTATTTTAACGTGTAATTAAAGGGGCAGTTTTCTACATTAGGTTCTTGTTTGTAGGACAGCATAATTCCCTCCAGACAAACAAAAAAGGCATTCTTAACAACTGATTATCTACATCTGTCAGTGGTTAAATTTATCAAAAGTGAATACAAGTTTTCAACAGACGGAGATAAAGATTGAGAAACATACACAAGACTTTATCACCTGCATTAATATAAAAGTAACAGATTATTTTAAAAACAAAAACCATTTCAGATGTCTGATACTACATGAGTCCAAACATAGAGTTTCCTAAAGGGTCTCTTAAATATTAACAATGAGAGAGTTCTGTGTGTCAGCACAGAAATGCACAAGCGGATCATTTTGACCTGTCATCAGCTGGGCACATTTTTCACTTTGTAATGTAAAAGTGGTAGAATTTTACCATCCACTGGCTGTCATGAAGCTGACGGTGAACGAAAATGTGACAGAATTCATGACCAACCAAGTAACCTGTCGACCAAATATTTCATCCCAAGATACTAAGTAGCTCTGCTGTCAGACCCGTAAAAGCTAAAACACATTTTGATAGAAGCTCCTTTTAAAATGTGGGCTGTCCCTTCTTGAGACTCCAACAAAGGGGATTATTTAGTTTTGTGAAATTAAAAACAGTTCATATGCATCTCTTCCTCTCTTCTGTGAATATGTCTTCTATTTGCCAGGTCTGCCTATTATTCAGATCAGTATTAGTGAAAAGGGAGTGGAGATGAAGAGCTCAGAGCTGCTGCAGTCTTGCTGCAAGCAAGGCTCTCTGGGAAATGTGTAGGATGGAAACAAACATGAAATGTGCGGTGAACAGTACACCCAAAAGGGCAGTCAGAAGTGCCTAGGGATTGATTGAGAAAAAAGACTTGTGAGAAAAGTAACAAAAGAAACTCGGGGAACAAACGTGGTGTTAGGCACTTCCTGCTAAGGATTCTTCCTCTCACAGTCGGCCATCCACTTCCATCCTCACACTTAATTGTCCATGCTTGTCTCCAATTCTTTCTTCTATCATGTTCTATTTGGGAACTTGTAACCTGTGTCTGAATGCCTTCCAGACATTTCCTCTCTTTGAGTTTTCAGGCTACTGAGTGGCATCTTGGGTGAGAGTCAGCAACGGATTCGGTCCTGAAACTCCAGAATGGATATGCAGACACTGTACCCACTGCCTCAAGGGTTCTCTTAATGAACAGAAACAACTATTTGCCATTCATCAGTTAACATTTATTGGCATATTTAGGGAATGGGGAATTTCGTTTAACATGAAGGGTACCACCCTTGTACAGCAAAGAGATCAAAGCCAGTCAATCCTAAAGGATTGAACATTCATTGGAAGGACTGATGCTGAAGCTCCAATACTTTGGCTGTAAAAAATTTTCCTGCAATGCAGGAGACCTGGGTTCAATCCCTCAGTTGGGAAGATCCCCTGGAGAAGGAAATGGCAACCCACTCCAGAGTTCTTGCCTGGAGAATTTCAAGGACAGAGAAGCCTGGCAGGCTATAGTCCATGGGGTCACAAAGAGTCAGACATGACTGAGCACCTAATACTTCACTTTTTACTTTCACCTGATGCAAAGAGCTGACTCATTGAAAAGACCCTAATGCTGCGAAAGATTGAGGGCAGGGGGAGAAAGGGGTGAAAAAGGATGAGATGGTTGGATGGCATCACTGACTCTATGGACATGAGTTTGAGCAAGCTCCAGGAGATGGTGAAGGACAGGGAAGCCTGGTGTGCCACAGTCCATGGGGTCACAGAGTCAGACAAAACTGAGCAACTGAACAACAAAGGGTACCACCAGCCCAAGGCAGCAGAAAGAGCACAAGTTTGCAGAAGAACCTGAATTCTAGATTAGATTCAATCCCTTATCAATTGGGGATCATAAATCCCACAGGTAAGTCTTGGTTTCTCTCTCTTAGAATCTTAACTGGCTGGTTCCTACCAAAAGTATCCTGCTTGGGCGATAAATGTTATGATTATCCTACTTCTCAACCCTACATCCTTGGGGAAGTTACTCAACCTTTTTGCAATGTTTTCTATTTTCTGTTCTGAAAATGTAGCAGTAATAATATCTAACTTGAAGAGAGATTGTGAGAATTAAATGAGACAGCTTATGTAACAAGTAGTTAGTTGACTTAATGTGCTATATAATTATTAGTTACCATTGGTTGCAATGACTTGGAAGCATTATAGAATCTTGGAGCATCTTAGAGCCACTGCCATGAAAAAAAAAATATTCTTATTCTGCTTTATATACATGATTCCACCAATCTTCACTGTATTCTAATCTTTGATCTTTTTACTTTTAATTATTTTAACTGGAATCTGCCCTCCTTTCTGGGTAGAAGTTTAATAAATATAGCTCTGATTCTCATTATTTTACTCAATCTTTTAAAAGGCACAACTATTTAAATTAAACCATATGAAGATTTTAAATGACACAGAGCTGTTCGGCCAAACTAATAAAATGCCATTAAATCCTAATTTAGTATTACTTATTAGAATATAAGGAATGTATCAAGCCATGTTTTTGATGAGGAAATATGCTGACAAAATTTATCTATAAATGACATTATTTCTATCATTAGGTAATATTCCATAGATGTTCTCTAAGAACATTCATTAATCACTAAGCAGGAATAAGACTATGAAGAAGAGAATATGGTGAAATCACAGCTAAAAAGCACAGGTGAGATTAAGAAAAATAGCTCTTATGTTCTTGGTATTTATATTTCTCAAAGATATACTGGGTTGATCAAAAAGTTTGTTCAGGCATTTCCATAACATATTATGGGAAAACCCAAATGAGCTTTCTGGTCAACCCAATACATGTATATAACTTAAAAAGTGACGCGTTCCTTAAAATAACATCAAGCTCCTGTCCCTCCCCTCCTCATCCACAGCAAAAGCTGAAAATATTTTTTTGCCTTTTTTTTAAGCTATTCATCTTCATATTAGATGACATGCTTATACAGCTATTTCTTATCTTTTCCATTAAAGGTGTTATCTATTCATCTCCTAATATAGAAGATGAAGACTTAGCTCTCTTATAATCTCTCCACACATTTCCTTTCCCAAACACCCAAGATAATTGTATCATTTTTTTTTTACCAAAACAGTATCAGGTTAAATCAATATTCATTAAGCAAAATCATGTTCAATGATTACTATTTCCTTTCTTCCTCTACTTCCCCCTGCAAGATAACTTCCTTTTCTTTCTATATTGTTTGGTTTTCTACTTTGTCTATACCAAATTCGCACCTCAACTTTCCGACAAACTTGCATAACTCCTCTAGGTACAGCCAAGCACATCAGGTAATTCACCTATTTTATTATTTTTCTCTTAGCATCATCCTGGCTGTAGCTCTGCTTCAGTACTTAGGCTTCCTTCAAAACTTGATACCCAGCTGCCATCCTGGGCTGTCCTTTACCATCACTCTTGAAGTTTTCTGATCTCATCTGCACTGGAGCTCCAGGTTTTGAAATGTCATACTTCCCTATTTCTCAGTTCATTCCACCAACACCATGGACCTCCCTCAAAAATGTTTTACCAGCTCCTGCAGTGTTCCAGACAGTGGTTGGTTCATTTGGAACGTCTGGTCTGTAAGTTGTTTAAACACATTCTGTGAAGCAAAATTACCTATGCCTTACATTTTTGAAAGAAAAAAAAAATGCGGTTTTTTTTTTTTTTTTTGAGAACTTGCAAAGATTTTTTTTTCTCCTCTCACAGTTGATTCATACTTTTGGCTGCTACAGAATTCTAGTTGATGATTTTCTCTGTGAACTTAGGAGGCCTCGCTCCACTGTCCAGTAGCTTAAAAGTTGCTACTGAAAGTCCAGAGCAAATCCTTTTAAGGAAGCAGTTTTATTTTTCTTCTTAGAAGCCTTTAGAATCTTTTCTTTCTTCTTTTTCTATCCAACATTCCTGGGGAGGGGATCCCTTAAATCTAGCAAGTTCTGTTTTGCACATTTGCCCCACAGTTCCAGAAGCCTGGAAGTACTGGGAAGATTACACCTCCATCTATTAGTGAAATACTGGTTGGAGTGCGTGACTCAAGTCAGGACAAACTATGAGATGCTATCTGCCCTTTGGGGTTCTTTAAAGAATGAGATGGAAGCTCTAACTCAGCCTAAAAATCAC
Organism: Cervus canadensis; assembly: GCF_019320065.1. NCBI lineage: Eukaryota > Metazoa > Chordata > Mammalia > Artiodactyla > Cervidae > Cervus > Cervus canadensis. Next base: position 48,998,989 of record NC_057419.1, read on the forward strand.
ACCTTTGCTTGGCTTCCCACCCTTCACTGTTTGTCCTACTCCTATACTGGTTTCTCTGAGAGTCCTTCCTGAATGAAGTATATCCACACCTCAGAGGCAACTTCTGGAGAGCCTAGCCTAAGAGTATCACCTAGTTGCTCAGATTTGTGAAAGGACCTACAAAGTTGCAACTGACAAAGCTGAAGCTGGGACTAACTGGCTTCTGGAACTTCAGAATCCATGCAGAGCACTCTCCTGTACCACCATTTTTATTCACTCTTAAGTTAAACTTCAAAAACACCTTAAAGTTCAGAGAGTCGAGTTCAAACTATCATTCCAGGTGTCTTGGGGTACAACTCACTCTCCTGTCAGCCATGAATACTTAAGTAGAAAAACATGCATAAGTCTTATCTGACTTAAATCTCTAGAAGCAGCTCTGTAATCAGGAAGACGTGGGTTCAATTACTTGCCCAGCTGTGTGACGTCAGGCAAGTTCCTGAACCTAAGTCCCAGTATTCTCCCCTGAAATGGATATAATATGTTCATCACAGTACCTGTCATAGAGTCAGTCCTATCTTTCAAGTTATTTTCTGGTGGTGGTAGTGGTAAGTTTGTGGTACTACCACCATATAGCCTTCACCCAGTTCCCACATTTCAGAAATGTCTGGCCAAGGTTAGGGGTATAATATAAGGCAGTGGTTCTAAAAATGTAGTCTCCAGACAAGCAGCAGCATCAGTGGAAACTTGTTCACAGTGCAAAGTCTCGGGTCTGACTCCAGAACCATTGAATCAGAAACTCTGGGGCTGGAACAAGTCCTCCAAGGGATTCTCATAAACGTTTAAGTGTGAGAAACACTGACCTAAGGCCACAGATCTGGGAAAGATATTATGGACCCCCATGGAGACGAAGGCCACAGACCTAGAGACAGCTGTTGGGGTATTGGAGATTTTAGGTAGAACTAATGGATATACTTTATTTCCTTGGGTTCCAAAATCACTGCAGATGGTGACTACAGCCATGAAATTAAAAGATGCTTGCTCCTTGGAAGAAAAGTTATGACCAACCTAGACAGCATATTAAAAAACAAAGACATTACTTTACTGACAAAGGTCTGTCTAATCAAAGCTATGGTTTTTCCAGTGGTCATGTATGGATGTGAGAGTTAGACTATAAAGAAAGCTGAGGCCGAAGAATTGATGCTTTTGAACTGTGGTGTTGGAGAAGACTCTTGAGAGTCCCCTGGGCTGCAAGGAGAACAAACTAGTCCATCCTAAAGGAAATCAGTCCTGAATATTCATTGGAAGGACTGATGCTGAAGCTGAAACTCCAATACTTTGGCCACCTGATGCGATGAACTGACTCACTGGCAAAGACTCTGATGTTGGGAAAGATTGAAGGCAGAAGAAGGGGATGACAGAGGATAAGATGGTTGGATGGCATCACCAAATCAATGGACATGAGTTTGAGCAAGCTCCAGGAGTCGGTGATAGACAGGGAAGCCTGGCATGCTGCAGTCCATGGGGTCACAAAGAGTCAGACATGACTGAGCGACTGAAATGACTGAATGGATATACATGACAACTCAATTATTAGGGATAAGAAGAAGTCATAATGATGCCTTTACTACTAGAGTATGTGCTCAGTTACTCAGGCATACCTGACTCTTTGTGACTCCATGGACTGTAGCCTGTCAGGCTTCTCTGTTCATGGGGTTGTCCAGGCAAGAATACTGGAGTGGGTTGCCATTTGCTACTCCATTACTATCAGAGTAGTGTTGTTATAAATGTCAAGATCATGTCATAAATGAGTATGAATAGGAGCTAAAGAGTAGATTTAAGTTTGTAAAACTGACAGTGAGTCTATACGTATGACACAGCCTTGAAATGCAAATAGAAAAGTTCACTAATGCAAAAAAAAAAAAAAGTTCACTAATGCAAGAAAAACATAATTTCTGGGCTGAGAAGCTGAAGAAACACTTGGAAGAATCCTTAATTGTATTAATCCTTTTCTGAGACAGGCTACTGACTGTACATGATCTGGAACATTTGCTGAGGAAAACTCATTTGAAACTGTCACTTCACCAGAGAGGCAACTACTGAAATTCGCCTGAAATTCTGAATTAGTGCCATACAAGCAAATGATCTTCAGAAGCAAAGATGAGGATTTAAGAGCAGGAAAGAGCTCCTTGAATCTCCCCCCCTCAGATTCTGGGGGGAAGAGAGCAAAAAAACAAACATCCCAACATCACCTGCATAGCAAATCACTGCTGATAAATTCAATTAGGTGATTTACTCTGAGAAGCATAAATCAGACACAGGAAAACCAATTCCTAGACTAAGTCTTAAAAAAGCCTGAACTTAGCAAAAAGAGAAAAGAACACCCTTTTCCTGGAGGAATCAAAGTGCAGAGGGTAACTTGAACAGGTTCGGGTTCCAGGGGTGATGACCAGCCACTCAATTTACTTTGACACATAATCTCTCTGAGCAGCTCAGCTTAATCTCCAGTGTGGCAGAGAAAAGAATATTTCCATCCAGCACTTTATGGCCTCTGTTTGAAGATCTCAAAGCTTTGCTGTTGTGATCAGGGGGATAGCAGCTCTGAATACCACCACAGGAAATATTAGATGGGCTAAACTTCCCCCTAAAACACACCTGTATCATTTAGTCCACAGAGGGTCTCAGTTCACATTAATGACAATATTCAGAATACTAATAAAACAAGGACCGACTTATACAGAGTCTTTACTATGTGCCTAGCAGACCCCTCTGCTAAGCATGTTACACACACATTCTCAGTGGATCTTCCTACCACACCTAAAAAGGGGGTGCTCACCTTACCTTTTGCAGGTGAGGAAATCAAACTTTAAAGATGCTAAAGTAACCTGGCTAAGGTCAACCAGGATGGAGCCACGATTCAACACCAAGGCTATGGGACTCTGAAAGCCCTGTTCTTAACCATCATCTTTTAATGCCTTCATTGAGATGCTAACCTATTTCAACAGCTGCAATGGGTGATAACTCATGCAATTCTCTTTGCCTCACAAGGAAAGAAGAAACATTTTAAATAGCAAAATTATGTTACGGAACTGTGCATGAGAACAATACTTCCTTTCTGGTGGATCACTGGAACTCTTCAGCCTTAGAGAGCTGTAAAGTCTGTTAGGGATGTGGCTCCCTTCTAAAGTCATTGTAGGAGTGGAGATTCAGCTGGTCCCCACAGTGCTCGCTTTGGATTGGTGATGCTTCGGTTGCCATGGACACCAGATTTCAATACACCACTGAGCATGAGGAATCCATTCCATGCAAAGCAATGGAGCCAGCAGATGGGCACAGTAACAGCTAGCTGCACATAATGCTATGACCAATATTTGTTTTGCCACCTCTCATTTAGATGATGTTCTCAGCCATGAAGCTTGTATGACTGCCTCTCATCTGAGAACCAGCTTCTTTATGGCCCAGGTAGCAATGCTCACACTTCAATGTGTCAAAGGCGTTCATTTGTCTGGGTTGTTGAATGGGTAAAGCTGTTCAGAAAAGGAAATGTGACCTTACACAAAACACTTCTTTGTTCAGCTTGCTAAAAGAAAGAATGGATCAAATGACTTCTTGAAAATTCCATTTGTTCAAGTGGCTAGCACCCCAGAAATAATGAGGCTGTTAACTTGGTAGGTTTCCTTAGTAACTAAATCCATAAAGAAAATAACTAGGAAAAGATAAGAGGTACATAGATATATGTAAATAATGCATGAGAACAACATGTTTTTCTTTGACTCAAACCAACATCCAAGGCACTGTACTTAATTAGTGAATGTAGAGAGTAATCAGTAAAAGTGAATCTTGAAGAGAAACACTTATTTGGACACATCATGGACTGCTGGCCAGTTTACCAAGAGACCATCTCCACATGGGGATATTAAAGGATGCTCTACCTCCGCTACACAGAGGAAATCTACTGTGCCTTGTGTAGGAGCCAGTCAAGAGACAAACATCTTTCATTAACCAGAGAAAAGAAAATTAGCCAAATTAATAAGAAATTAATACAATCTGTCATTTTCACATTCAGAAGTCATAAATACAGCGCAGTTCCATTAAAACCACCTTCCTATGGAACACTGGGAGGTCAGGTTACTGGCAAAACAAATAATTCAGAACATTTAAAAGAATTTTTATTATGCACATTTTCCCAATTTATTTATTCAGTAATAAGAAAATTATGAACCATGCTCTCCAAATAATTACAAGTAATAAGTTTAGTTTTTAGTGGAATGTATACTAGTGGACTAATTAAAAGGGATAAGTTATCTCTAAGGAAATCAAGTTTATTCTGAGTGTTAAATCATTGTATCAGAAAAAAACCAAAATGTCTAAGCATCTTCCATTTAATTTAGAGTTGGGGCAACACTCCTTTACGTCAGATTGGTAAATTTAACTGAATGATTCTAAAACAGGAGTGGTTCCATTCATGCCCTGAAAAGTGATCAGAGCATCATGTTTTCAATCTGGTGTGGGAATGATAGTGTCTCTTATTATGAAATCATTTAAAACTGCTGGAACATGGTCTATTTGGGCCTTTAAAGGAATTCTAAAAAAGAAAACATCTTTGTATATAGAGGGTAAAATTACATTTATCAGAAGAAAAGGAAATCCACACATTCACTCATAGATGTTAACAGAGTCCTTAAACCTGCAAAAAGTCCTTCAGCAGCACCTACGAATTGGAGAGCTGATATTCTGGCATTTGTGGAAGAAGTTATTTTCAGTAAAAAGGCCAACTGATGAACATCATGAAATGGCGGGCGGCAGGGGGGTGGGGGTTAGGGATCAGTGAAATCTGTTGACAGGCAATCCCATAAAATTGACAAAAAATTAGTGATTTCAAGGTTTTTACTCAAATCTGTTCAATGAATCAGCAGCAGCAGCATCTGGGAGCTTGTTGAGATACAGTGTCTTGGGCCTCACCCCAGATCTGCTGAATCAAAACCTGATTTTTAACAGGATCGTCAGGAGATCTGAGTGCACATTGAAGTATGAAGAGCGCTCATTGAAAGCACAGATTTGGTGACCCGCCTGTGTTGGCTGGAACGCCACCTCTGCCGCTGCCTAGCTGTGGAACCTGGAACAAGTCCCACAGCCTCTCTGTGCCTCAGTTCCCTCACTGGGGAGGAGGAAGATAATACTGGTGCCTAGTCATAAGTATTGGTACTAAATGACATAATATATGGAAAGGGCTCATGACAGGGTGGACACTAAGTGATCCAGTAGTGCTAGTTCTTATGTCCTTTTAGCCATCACAGGGTTCTGGATCAAGAGTAACAAAGGATCCAAGCTACAGCCCACGGAAGTGCCCCATTGCCTGATACATCTATAATCGAGCAATTATGAACAGGACTCAGCTTACAAAAATCCAGCTTCCCCAACCTGCTGTCATTTCAAGCCAAACTGCCGGGTTTACTTGTGCAATGCACAACACACCTCTGCTTACAAACCAGGGACCACTCAGAGTCAGACTGGGTGAAATCCTGTATATGCATTTTGTTCAGTGAGTACTGAATGAAAAGATAAGGGGACACATTTTCTATCCAAGAAATCTCCATCTTCATTTTTTTTTTTTTTACCCATCAGTCTGTCATATATTAAAAAGTCTGATGAAACCGAGTATTGACAATAATGTGGGAATGCAGGCACCCCCGAATGCTCGTGGAGGGAATGGAAATTGATGTAACCTTTCTGGATAGCAGCTTGATAATCTCCACTGAGGGAAAAACAGCTATAAACTTTGACTCAGCAATTGGGTTTTAAAAATTTATCCTACATATATACTTGTAACAGAAGGCAAAGAGACATATACAGACACATTTATGTATATATTACATGTAAATGTCATATATATGTACATTATATGTATTACTGCGTATACTTTACAGCATTAATTCTGATAGCAAAAAAGGAAAAAAAATTGAATCAACTTAATGTCTGTAATGGTTAAATTGTGGTGTAGCCATTAGATCAAAACAGCATAAAGAATGAGACCTGTCTATGCTGTGCTGTGCTGAGTCGCTCCGTTGTGTCCGACTTTTTGAGACCCCATGTACTAGAGACCACCAGGCTCCTCTGTCCTTAGGGCTTCTCCAAGCAAGAATACAGGAGTGGGTTGCCATGCCCTCCTCCAGGGGATGTTCCCAACCCAGGGATCGAACCCAGGTCTCCTGCATTGCAGGAGGATTGTTTACTGTCTGAGCCACCAGGGAAGCCCAACAATACTGGAGTGGGGAGCCTGGCCCTTCTCCAGGGGAACTTCCCGACCCAGGAATCGAACTGGGGTCTCATGCATTGCAGGCAGATTCTTTACCAGCTCCCAGGGAAGGCACATATGAAAACAAGGTATGTCACATATATATGCACACACACACACACACACACACACAATATCACATAAATGGGCAAAAATACAGGTAGTTTACATAACCAGAATATTCCTTAAAAAGAAAATGTTTTATGTTCAAAGAGGACTTTTTAAAACAAGCATACCTTGGTTTTATGCTCTCTGCTTTATTGTGCTTCATAGACATTCCATTTTTATTTATTATTTTACCAATTGAAGGTTTGTGGCAACACTGTGTCGAGCAAATCAGAGTCATTTTTCCAACAGCATTTGTTCACTCTGTCTCTGAGTCACATTTTGGTAATTCTCCCAACATTTCAGACTTTTTCATTATTATTTTATTTGTTATGATGGTCTGTGATCAGTGATCTTTGATGTTAGTACCACGACTCACTAATGGAAGGCTTGAGAGGGTTAGCATTTTTTAGAAATAAAGTATTTTTTAATTAAGGTGTGCACTTTGTTTTTTTAGACATAATGATTACATACTTAACAGACTAAAGTATAAGTGTAAATGTAACTTATCTGCACTGGGAAATCAAAATATTCATGTGAGTTGCTTTATTGAGATACTCACTTTATTCCAGTGGTTTGGAACTGAATCCACAGTATCTTTGAAATATGCCTGTATATCTTCCTGGATCCTCTCACTGTTTGTGTTTACCCTGTATGACAGTAATAATTTTAAAGAAAAACTTGGGGGGAAAAACTCTCAATCTAACATTTATACCTTCAGGAACTGGGGGGGGGGGGGGGGGGGCAGGCTGGGAACCTAGGCCTAAAGTTGGCAGAAAAAAGGAAATTATAAACAAACATTAGGGCCAAAGTAAATGAAATGGAGAACAGGAATACAGGAGAAAACAATCAGTGAAATTAAGAATTGGTTCTCTGAAATGTCAAAATTGACCAACTTTAGCTAGACTAAGACTAAAAGAAAACTCAAAATCAGAAACTAAAGAGGGGACATTAAAAATGATACCATGGAAATACAAAATATCTTAAGAGACTACTATGAACAATTAATTATATGCCAATAAGTTGGACAACCTAGAAGAAATTGATAAATTCCTAAAAACATGCAACTTACCAAGATTGAATCATGATGAAGCAGAAATCTAAAGAAACCAATAATGAGTAAGGATACTGAATCACTAATAAAACATCTCCCAACAAAGGAAAGTCCAGGACCAGATGGTTTCACTAGAGAATACTACCAAACATTGAAAGAAAAATTAGTGTCAGTCCTTCCCAAACTCTTCCAAAAGAAGAGGAGGGGCCACTTCCAACTTCATTTTATGAGGCCAGAACTACTCTCATACTAAAGTCAGAAGAGGACATTACAAGAAAATAATACTATAGGCCAATATTCCTGATGAACATAAATGTAAAATTATAACAAAATACTAGCAAACTGAATTCAAGAGCACATTAATGGGATCATACCCAAGGACTTAATCCTTGAGATATAAGGATGGTTCAACTTATGCAAATATGTGAGGTGATGGATGTGTTAATTAATTATATGGTGAGAATTCTTTTACAAAGTATACATACATCAAACCACCACAATGCACACTTTAAATATCTTACAATTTTGTCAATTATATCTCAGTACAGTTGAAAAAATGAAAATAAAAATGTATACATAGTACAAAGGATACTGTATGCCACAAAGTCTGTTCAATAAGTGATGGAAGGAGTAAAAAAAAAAAAGTTTTCCTTTAAAAATGTGATACATCACATTAATATGGAAGTGGAAGTGTTAGTTGGTCAGTCTTGTCTGACTCTTTGAGACCCCATGGACTATAGCCTGCTAGGTTCTTCTGTCCAGGGAATTCTCCAGCAAGAATACTAGAGTGAGTTGCTATTCCCTTCTCCAGGGGATCTTTCTGACCCAGGGTTCGAACCCGGGTCTCCTTCACTGCAGGAAGATTCTTTACCATCTGAGTCACCAGGGACTCCCTCACATTAATATAGTGAAAGATAAAAATCATGACTGTCTCAATAGATGCAGATAAAGAATTTGACAAAATTCAACATCCTTTCATGATAAAAAGTGAACAAATTGGGTATAAAAGGGATATACCTCAACATAATAAATGCCATATATGACAAGCCCACAGCTAACATCATACTCAGTGGTAAAAGGTTGAAAACTTTTACTCTAAGATCAGGAACAAGACAAGGCTGCCCACTCTCACTCTTATTCAACATACTACTGAAGTTTTAGCCAAAGCAGTCAGGCAATAAAAAGAAATAAAAGATGTCCAGATCAGAAAGGAAGAAGTAAAACTTTGTTTGCAGATGATATAATCTTACATACAGAAAATTCTCAAGACTCTACCAAAAAATTGATGGAACTAGTAATTCAGTAAAGTTGCAGTTATAATATCAACATACAAAAATCAGTTGTGATTCTATATGCTAAGAAAACAATAAACTATTGGAAAAATAAAGAAATCCCACTATAATAGCATCAAAAATAAAATACTTAAGAGTAAGTTTAACAAAGAAGGTGAAAAATTTGTACACTGAAAACTGTAAGACTTTGATGAAAGAAATTAAAGATAAATAAATGGAAAGACATTCTGTGTTCATGGATCAGAAGGATTGATAGTATTAAGATGTTCATACTGCTAAGGGCTTGGTGGCTCAGATGGTAGAGAAAAGTGAAGTTGCTCAGTCATGCCTGACTCTTTACAACCCCATAAACGGTAGCCTACCAGGCTGCATGGTCCATGGGATTTTCCAGGCAAGAGTACTGGAGTGGGTTTCCATTTCCTTCTCCAGAGGATCTTCCCATGAACGGTAGCCTACCAAGGCTCCATGGTCCATGGGATTTTCCAGGCAACAGTACTGGAGTGGGTTGCCATTTCCTTCTCCAGAGGATCTTCCCAACCCAGGGATTGAACCCAGGTCTCCTGAATTGCAGACAGACGCTTTACCGTCTGAGCCACAGAATCTGCCTGCAATGTAGGAGACCTGGGTTTGATTCCTGGGTTGGGAAGATCCCCTGAAGGAAGGAATGTCCTTCCACTCCAGAGGAGCCTGGTGGGCTACTGTCCATGGGATGGCAAGAGTTGGACACGACTGAGTGACTAACCACCACCACTACTCAAAGCTATCTATAGATTCAATGCAATTGCTATCAAAATTTTAATGTCATTTTTCACAGAAAGAAAAACAGAGGCCTAAAATTCATACAGAACCAAAAGAGGCCCCAGAGAACCAAATAAATCTTGAGAAAGAGATCAGAGCTAGAGGCACCATACTTCCTGATTTTAAACTGTATTACAAAGTTATACTATCAAAACAGTATGGTACTGACATAAGGAAGCTGTGGTACATATACACCATGGAATATTACTCAGCCATTAAAAAGAATTCATTTGAATCAGTTCTAATGAGATGGATGAAACTGGAGCCCATTATACAGAGTGAAGTAAGCCAGAAAGATAAAGACCAATACAGTATACTAACGCATATATATGGAATTTTAAAAGATGGTAATGATAACCCTATATGCAAAACAGAAAAAGAGACACAGATGTACAGAACAGACTTTTAGACTCTGTGGGAGAAGGTGAGGGTGGGATGTTCAGAGAGAACAGCATTGAAACACGTATACTATTAAGGGTGAAACAGACCACCAGCCCAGGTTGGATGCATGAGACCGGTGCTCAGGGCTGGTGCACTTGGAAGACCCAGAGGGATGGGATGGGGAGGGAGGCGGGAGGGGGGATCGGGATAGGGAACACATGTAAATCCATGGCTGATTCATGTCAATGTATGGCAAAAACCACTACAATATTGTAAAGTTATTAGCCTCCAACTAATAAAAATAAATGGAAAAAAAAAAACAGATCAATGGAACAGAATCAAGAGCCCATAAATATAAGCCCCACATATATGGTCAACTAACATCTGATATGAGAGCCAATAATACTTAATGGGGAAAGAATATTCTCAATAATAAGCAGTATTGAGAAAACTGGATAACTACATGCAGAAAAATGAAACTGGACCCCTATCTTACACAATTCACAAAAATTAGCTTGAAATGGATTAAAGACTTAAACACAAGATCTGAAAATGTAAAACTCCTAGAAGAAAGCATAGGGGGAAAGCTCCTTGACATTGGTCTTGGCAATGATTTTCTAGATATAACACCAATAGCACAAGCAACAAAAGCAAAAAATAAGTGGAACTACACCAAACTAAAATTCTTCTGCACAGCCAAAAGAAACAATTAACAAAAAGAACAAGCAACCTACACTGTAGGAGAAAATACCTGTGAACCACATTTTGGTAAGAGGTTAAAATTCAAAATATATAAAGAACTCCTACAAAATACAAATCAAACAACTCATTTTAAAAAATGGGCAGAGGAACTGCATAGACATCTCTCTAAAGATGAAATACAAACAGCCAGCAGTTGGATGAAAAGGTATTCTGTATCACTAACCATCAGGGAAATGCAACTCAAAACCAAAATGAGGTATATTCTCACATCTCTCAGAATGGCTATCATCAAAAAGTGCTAGTGAGGATGCAGAGAAAGGAGAACCCTGTACACTGTTGGCAGTAACGTGAATTGGTACAACTACCGACAGCAGTGTGGGTGTTCCTCAAAAAAGTAAAAAGAGAACTAGCATATGATCCAGCATTCCCACTTCTGGGTATTTATCCGAACACAATCAAAACAGGATCTGGAGGAGGTATCTTTATCCCCATGTTCACTGTAATATTGTTGACAAGAGTCAAGGAAGTGGGAAGTCATGAGACAGACCTTGGTAAGTGAGCCAAAAGGCAGACACTTTGGTAACCACCCAACAGCCATTTCCTCCTCCTTTCTTGAAAGAATCTGCATCCACTGATAAGAGGCTGGAAATAAAGAATACTAGCCTTTCTGGCCTCCCCAGAAACCAGGAGTGGTCAGTGCTGGGTTGCTGACCAAGTGCTGGGCCATGAGGCAGAATGGAAATTCTTTAAGGACAGACTGTTCCATATAATAAGAAAAAAATTCAAGGAAAAAAAAAAAAAACCACAACCCAGCCTCAGTTATATGAGAACACAATGTTTGGAAAAGCAGTAGCCATCTTGCAATCCTGAAGAGTGCTACAGTTCACCAAGGCTTCCCTGGTGGCTCAGTGGTACAGAATTCGCCTGCAATGCAGGAGGTGCAGAAGCCACCAGTTCGATCCCTGGGTCATGAAGATCCCCTGGAGGAGGGCATGGCCACCCACTCCAGTATTCTTGCTTGGAGAATCCCATGGATAGAGGAGCCTGTCCTTAGGGTCGCAGAGAGTTGGACATGACTGAAGCAGCGTAGCATGCCCAGCTCACACACCCAGAATAGCAGAGAAAAAGGTTGGAGATGGCTTGGGTTCTGATGATTTTTCTGAGTTGCTTAACCAATCCTGGAATGACCTAGCTCTACACTCCTTGTCAAGTGAGGTCATAAGTGTTCCCGTTATTTAAATCACTTTCTATCAGACATTCTATTATATCCAGCTAAGGGCATCCCCACTTAGCTGCCAACCACATGCTTAGGAATGAGCTAAGGACCCAATGAACAATCTAGCAAAAGGCTTTTTCCTTTAATCATGGCAGGAAGATAGATTCCTTGGGCATAATTGTCTATGTGATGCTCAATCACTTTCGATTTTTTGTTAGTAGGGGCATAACATAGATTTCATTAAGCAGCTACTCTGTGCCAAGCACTACGCTAGGCACTTTATCTTGGGTGAGTCATCGCAGTCACCTCCAGACCAGTCCCCTTTGGCCAAGAAAAGAAAATCACATCTCTATTTTCTCCAACCTTATTTAAACAGCTTGGCATTTCCTTTTATTACAAATGCAGACCACGAACCACCAGGAGTACTCATGACTTTGCCACCTATAGAAATCACAGATACGGTCATGTCACACTGCAGTTGTTGAAGACATCTCGAAATATCACTGCCCCTCATCACTCCTTAGGCCCCACTGCAAAACCGCATTGAATGTGTTAATCAAGCAGTACATATGCTAGTGCATCACACGTTTTGAAAATGTTTTGGTAACTGAATGTTAAGATAATTGGCTTTCTTTGTAATCCTGTGTGTTTTATTTTCTGCATCTAAAAACGTTCTCAAAAGAGGTACTGGAGGTTTTACCAGATTTACAAAGGAGTCCTTGGCACGAAACATGTTTTTAGATTCCCTCTAAAAAGTCCTCCTGTGACCTTTCTTAATACTGCTCAATTTGCTGTCTATACAGAAAACCAATCTGTATCATTGTTTTTTAAGGTGAATCAGATGAAGACAGTGCCCTATTTCCAACTGAAACAAATGTCCAACTCATAACTTTCCCAGCCAGACCTGCCTTTCCCCTGCTCACAGCTCCCCCCCGGCCTCTAACCCTCTAGCCTTTGCTCACTCTTCTCCAGCCGGGCCACCACTTTCCTTTTCTTGGACATCTCCCAGCAGTTTCCTGCCTCGGGGGCTTTGTCCTTGCCATCCCCTCAGCCTGGAATGCCTGCTTTTAAGGCAGCTGCTTCATTCTCATGCTTCAGTGATGAGCCAGGACGTCACCTCCACCGAGAATCCTTCCCCGCTAATGTATGCCAGGCAGCACCCTGCCCGCTCCCACCCCGCCCGCACTTACTTCCTGTTTACTTCCTTCCGAGCACTTCTGACAACGCTACTCTATTGATTTTTGTTCACTGCTCAACCCTGGCATCTAGCGAGGTTCCGGGCATACGGAGAAACCTGACATTCACTGAGAGTGAATGACAGAATAAGCGAAGGAGGAAGCTATCATTTGTCCATTTTCCAAGTGAGGAAATTCAGGCTCCAAGATGTTACAATTATTTGTCCAAGGTCACCCAGGAGCAAAAGTTATTATTTTAACTGTGGCTCCCCAGGCCTCCCCCTTAACCCCACCACCATTCTCATTTACATTTCCACCAATCTAGAAAACAGAACAGACCAATGCTAGTTTTTACAGTGTGATTTCTTAAGACTTCAGTGCTCCATTTCTTAAGGATGTCTGCCTAACAAACCCTCTAAGGCAGCAGTCCCCAACCTTTTTGACACGAGGGACCAGTTTCCTGGAAGACAATGTTCCCATGGATGGGGGGCGGGGATGGCTTCAGGATGATTCAAGCACATTACATTTACTGTGCACTTTATTTTTATTATTATCACATCAGCTCCACCTCAGATCATCAGGCATTAGATCCCGGAGGTTGGGGACCCCTGCTCTAAGCTATTTCCCTGGAGTATTTCCAGGAAGGCCAAATTAATAAAAAATATATTACCTGGAGAGAATGGTTCTGTCTGTATGTCTCTCTGTCTACATACACACACTTTTTTCCATCTCTGAATCTTCTAAACAAATACAAACAATAAAATCAGATGTAAGTAAGAAAGTTCAGAAAAGGGTAAATGAAGGAAGAAAAAAAATAACAGATAAACCAAATGTAACTTTTAGTATATAAGAAAATACATGATACGGTATTGTACACAAGCTATGTGGACCACAATTCTGACCATATGCTTCCTAGGAGCCAACATAAAGTGAGCAACATGATCAGTTATACAACTCATCCTGGAGATTTAAAAAGATTCAATTCATTTCCAGGAGGAGCACAACTCTTCCTGTTTCAAAGCCCTGACAGAAATTCCTCTTGTGGGTTGTTAAAACGAAAGTATGGTAGGATATAGGAATTGGTATTCTAAACTACAACTTTATAAATAAATATACAAGCTTCACAAAACAACATCTTAATAGACGGGGCTGGTATAATGCCAAAATCCATGCAGTAATGTATTACTGCCTTGCTATTCAGAGTGTGATCCCTGGACAGTCAGCAGCACCTTGACAGAAATGCAGAATCTCAGGCCCAATACCAGGTCTGCTGAAACAGAATCTGTATTTTATTACCATGATCTGCAGGTGATGCCTATAATGTTAAAGTTTAACAAACACTGGTCTAGTGGTTAAGCTTGCTTTGAGGCCAAATTTGTAAGAAAGTAGTGTTCATTTATTCACACATTCAACAAATACTTACGGATACCTTGGCAGTAGGAAAGGATTTTTTAAGCTCTTATGGAAACAGGAAAGCATTATTTTAAACATAACATCAAAGGCACCACCATAAAGGAAAATACTGGTAAATGGGATGCCATTAGAACTGAGTGATGAAGCAAAGCATTGAAAATATTTCCACCACAACCAAAACAAGGAAAGTTGAGAACCCACATATGTACCAGGTACAATCTTAATGCTTAAGTCCATCAATGAAATGGAAACCCTCTGCTCTTATGGAGCTACATTCTAATTGAAGAAGACATAAAGAAAATAAGTTAAATGAAGCAAGAAAAGGACCTAAGTCAGGGGACAGGTGGCAGTCTTAAATAGGGTGGATAGGGAAGGACTCACTGAGGAGATAACCCAGACAAGGTCAGGGAGCTAAGTATAAAAAGAGATAGGGGGAGAGTATTCCAAGCAGAGGGAACAGTGAGTACAAACACCCTGAGACAATAAATGCCTGAAACAGCAAGAAGGCCCATGTGGTTGAAGCAGAGTGAGCAAAAAGTAGAGTAGGTAAGCTGGGGTCAGATCACATGGCGCTTTGTCAGCCGTTTTAAGGATCTTGGCTTTAACTGCAAGATGAGCAGCCACTGGAGAAAGGGAAATAGGGAGCCATTGCAGGACGTTGAGCAGGGCAGTGACATAATGGAAAGTGTTTATAAGAAGCCTGGTTTCTCAGAGGTACATGGAATGGCTGGAGTGAGAAGCTAGCTGAGAGTACTAATCCCAGTACAGGGGGATTCACTCATCCAGCTATTTATTAGGTGGCAGAGACGTGTCAAGTAGGGTGGGGAGGAGCTAGACCAGGGTGATAACCGAGGGCACTGCCAGAGGAAAGTGAATACAAATGACATTGGAGGGAAAGAAACCCAGGGCAGAATGACAGATTATTCATAGAGAAATGACAGAAGTTCGAAATTCAATTTAATCAAGGTTTATGGATCATCTACAGAGGGCAAAGCCATCTGCAGGCTAGGACATGGGGGTGGGGATGGTGCAGAAGACTTGTATTTTCCCCTCAAAGGGCTTCAAGCCTGGCATGCTTAGCCTCTGTCCTTTCATGCCTGAACTTTTTGGATGACCACAGCTGAGGCTGCCACTGAGACTAGCTGATTTGCTCAGGTAAAGAGCTTTTTTTTTTTTTTTTTTGCTTTAAAAAAAAAAAAAAACAGCCTTAGAGCTTGTTCTGTCTCCTGGGAGCAGGGGCTAGAGCACCTCAACTTGATTAGTATAAAAAGATAGATCCAGTTTGACAGCAGGGCACAAGAGAGGTCTTAAGAAATGTCTTTGTGGATCAGCACTGCAGACTGGCCCTGGGCCACCAGTCTTCAGGCAAGGAGTCCTTCTGCTCGGTTGCCACTTGCGCATGACCTCATGGTTCTCCCACTCTGCCATTCCATTCTGGAGAAAAGCATAGAATGGGAAAGCAGCATGCGTAAGGAAAACAACTCGGGGGAGAAATCCCCACAAATTTGAAAACCGCCTGCCACCAGACTGCAAGGTCTGAGGAGCAGATGCAACTATAATGCAAATGATATGTAAATAGCCTGGTGGCCTATTCAGAGGTTTTCTACAACTGGAAAGGCCCTTGGGAAACTGCTAGCTGGTAACAGTGACTCTGAAGCAGAGTGAACTATTTCAAGACAACTTTGTCACACAACCCTTTGCTTCCCTGCTAGGACACTGCACAGTCTTTGGTAATCTTTCTCACTTGAATTAACCTCACCTGCTATAAATTAAAAAAAAAAAATCAAGACTACCTCTGTAGAGGTTATCTAAGTTAATTACACTTTAAAAACACTGTGTACCTTTAATTTGTCTTCAAACGCCTCTCTCACCCAAATGGAGCCAAGTTAAATGTGTCACTTCCTCCCTAAACAGTATTTGGCTCCAGTGGGTTATGAATGAAGGGCCTCTCTTTCAGTTCTAGTTACTAAGATCCTTTGGAGGACTTTTTCCCCCCCTGCACCACAGACACTGGCACTCTCTCTTCTAATATCCACGCGCTGTGTTCAAAGTGAATCCAGAAAAACACACACACACACACACACATATAGTTGTGAAATCCAAGTCACTTCAAGGAGCCCGTGGAAAGCTATTCATTAAGAAAAACTGCCCCGACAATCCTAACGATTCATTTTAAAATGGGGGGGGGGGCGGGGGAAGCACTTTAGATTACAATAGGGTAGAATTCTGTCTACACTTTTGTATTTAAAAGAGGACACTCCCCTCAGAGATACATTTTATAAGACCCGTGCAATTTACCGAATAGAAAGCCAACACAGGAAGCACATACAGACCTGGGGGTCGCAGAAACAACTTACCTTCACCTTAATGATGGAAACAATACTAGCATAGATCAGCCCACTCCCCAACTTCTATGACTTTCTAGTACTCTGACATGCGAGGGTACTTCAGCTTTTGACAGGAGGGTTTAAAGGAAGGGAAATCTCTTTCATTTAGGATATTAAAAAATCTCACTTGCAAGGACCTCCAGACAACACCTGGGCAAAGAGGCATTTGGGGAGATGCCATGTCTCAGTAAAACACGAACAAAGAGCAAAGGTACGTAATCCCTACTGAGACTGAAAGCGGTGGGGGGAGGGCGCGGCGGGGGGGAGACGGACAAAAGCAAGGGATAAACCTCCAGAGCCTCAAGAAACCAGAGTCAGAAGAGTAACAAAGACGGAGAACAGCCGGGGCGCCGCTCCCGTAGCCGGGAGCCGGGTGGTAGGGCGGCGCGCGCCCCCTTGCGGCCGGGGTGGCCTCTTACCTCCTGGGCGAGTTTCTGCTTGAGCACGAGCGCGGCGCACAGGTAGCCCGCGCGGCCCACGAAGAGCTCATCGGAGCCGCACTCGAGGAAGGAGACGGGCGCGCAGACGGCGCACAGAGCCCGGAACTTGCCCAACGGCTGCACGTAGTCGGGCCGGCCCAGGGCGTGGTACACGAGCGTGGCCACGGCGTACACGCCCGCGCCCCCGAGCAGGAAGGCGGCGCGGGTGTCGGCGTCCGGCTCGCCCCACTCCTCAGCGCGGGCGCACGCGTCGATGAGGCGCTTGGCCGAGCGCAAGTAGCGCTCCCGGGCCCCGGCGAAGAGCGGGCTCTGAGAGACGTGGTAGAGCATGTAGGCCACCCCGGCCACGCCGCCGTACAGTCCCCACTGGCAGCTGCTGGCCGCGGCCGCCGCCCCCCGGCCCTCTGGGCCGCCCCCGAGCGGGGGCAGCTCCTGGAGGATGCGCTCGATGGTGGCGGTGACCAAGGGCGCCACCGCCTCCTCGCACTGGCCCGCCAGCAGGCTGCCCTGGTAGTCATCGAAGCGATTGGCAAAGCAGCGCTTGGTGTCCATGCTGCCGCCCGTGCCCCCACCAAGGCCGAGCCGGGGTCCGTTGGAGGGCGCGCCCTGCGGTCCCGCGCACCACCTCTCGCTCTTTGAGGCACTCGGATGGCGGTGGATGCAGCCGGGATGGAGCGAGGAGGCTGAGACGGGAGGTGACAAGAGGAGGCGGGCGCGAGGAAGCAGCGCGGAGCGGATTGCCAAGTGGGGCACCGGACTGCCGCGAGGCTCCCTAGTGGCCCCGGCGAGCGCAGGGGATGCGCGTCGCGCGCCCCCCTCGCCGAGGCCGCGCCCCCGCCGCACCCGCCCCCTCCTGCGCCGCCGCAGCTTGGCTTCCTCGCCAAGGGGCCGAGGTGATCTCCGGCAGGACCCACGCGGGGGCCGCGCCACTCCTCCCGCTCCGCCCCCGACTCCTCCCCTCTCGGCGGAAGGCCAGGGACGCGCGGGACCGCGAGCCGGAAAGCCCGGGCTGGGCGCCCGCACACCTGGCCGGGAGGTGACGACCTCGAGTCCCTCGTGTACGCCGGGGGTCAGCGGAGCGGCAGCACCTGGAGCGTGCTGAAAAATGCAGAGGCTCCGACTTCGCCCCCGACCTAGGGAATCACAGTCAGCGTATTTAGCAAGAGCCCCAGGTGATTCGCATGCACAGGAAAGGTGGAGAAGCCGCGGAACTAGTAGAGGCTTCTGGGAAAAAAAGCTAAGCGCCCTCCTGAAAGTTGTGTTTTCGTCTGGGTCACTTTGGCGTTCTCAGTCTCCTGAGTGTTGCATCCCAAAGGCTGAGGGATTTGAATGCAGTCAAACGGTGAAGTGCCCCGTAGGGAAACTTGTCCTCAGCCTTGGCTGTCGGGTTTTTTTCGGAATCCCCAGGAGTAGAAGTTCAGAGAACCACACCAGGATAAGGTAAGGAATGGAGATTCTGTCTTCTAGAGACCAACCCCCCCTCCACCCCAGACCTATTCAGGCACCGTGTGCACCCCATAAATGCTCTGAGGTCATTAACCAGTGAAGTTAAGGGTAAATGCTGCTGAGAATTTTAATTTGGCATTTTGAACCATTTTCTGTGTGTCCTTAGTTATTTCTTTCACTCTTTTCCTTCCTTCCCATGTTTTTTTCCTTCCGTCCCCCTACCCCTGGCCTGTCCCACCTCAGGCGTATTTGAAGAGGAAAAGTTAAAATTTTACATAACCTCCTGCTCCTTCTGCCTCTGTAACTCAGCTTGCTCCTTGCAAAGTCTGGATCACGTAGGTCACATAGTCTCAGGAAGTGGGGACTTAAAATACTAGGAAGTGGAGTGTATCTCACTCACCCTTGTCCTCCTCTTTCCAATTGCCCAGCCCCTAGAAACCTGCTTAATCATGCCTGTCCGTGTAAAGGTCAGGCACCCCCCTCCCCATCTTGACCACTGTTCTGGTGCTGGGAAACCCTTTAGTTTAAACCAGCCTGTTAGCAGCTAGTGTTGCTCACTATAGTAGGTCTATAAAAACTAATCCCTTTGCTCCGAGCTTGGAGTGCAAACTCCCCTGGGCCCACCGGCGGAATAAACCTGAGTTCTCCAACTCTCCTAGTGTGGTGCTTGGTTTCTCGAGTACTGGTTTCTGCAACATTTTGAGTGTTTCCTGTGGGTCTCGAACCCTGAAAATAGATGGATAAAACAGACATGGTCCTAGGTGTCGGGGAGGTTACATTCCAGTGGCAAACACAGAAAGTGAACAATGACACAAATGAATTGCCTTTCTTTTGCTCAGCTGTTTTGAAATGATTCTTCCTTTCCCAAAGTATTGGCCAGTGAAGGCCAAAGAGGTCATCTTTCCCAGGGGTATTTGCATTTTGATAGGGACAGAGCAAGTCACGAAAGAATAAGTGACTCATGGAAAAGTTTCTGACACTCTGTGGGGAGAGCAACTGCTCCACTGACTTGAAAGTCCAGTTTTGCTTGGAGGTAATTTTTTTTTCCTCAAAAGTGTTAATTGTCACAGTGATTTTGGAAGCAGAGATTAAATAGCCTGCTGTTCTGTCCTTGCTTGATATTTTCTGGAGAGGGAGTTCGGTTGACCAAGATGATTGCCAGGACTGACACATCCAAAGAATGGCTGGTATGGCCTCCATTCTCCTGTGAGTGCCGGAACAGGTTCATTTTTAATTATAATAATAAAAAGCTAAGTCCACTTGTAGGCAGGGAGTTCAGTGTTGGGCTAAGGCTGTCAAAGGAGCAATTGGAACGTTTGACTTCTTCTCCTGGCTTCTTCCTCCTCCCTCAGCTGTAATAGACCTTAGGAGTGATTTCTACCCCTAAAGGCACGGAGACATTGTTGCAGGGAGGAAGCCAATTCTGACTCCATGTTGGAACTGTTCCTTTGACTTGCTTTTCCTTGATTTTGTTATTATAATCCTACAGAATGGTTTGCCTTAGAGGATCCTGCCCCTCTGCCTGACTGTTAAAAGTGTCTTTGTTCAGAACCCTGTCCACCTGTGGATGGCAGGAAGAAAGAAATTAACACATCCCCTGCCTGAAACTTGCCATTCTAGGAGATGTTTGCAAGATTAATGGCCTTTTTACTTTGCTTCCTCACTTTCCCTCATCTCTGACCTGTAAAAGAACCTGACATCCAGACCCCATAAGATGGTTATTTTGAGGCACTTGCCTGCCATCTTCTCTGGCTGCCAGCTCCCCAATTAAAGTCTCTTCCTCGCCCCAACACCTCATCTCTTGGATTCATTGGCATATCACGTGACAAGCAGAGCAAGCTTGGACTCGGTAACAACATTGAATGCAAACCTTCACAGGCAGAAAGGAAGCCATATTCCCCTTTATTCCCCCCCCCCCCCCCGTCATGAATCTCCAGGCAACTCTGCTAATTCTGACTGATTATCCTTCCACACTGCCCAGCACCAAGGTAGCGCCAAGAACAATGACAGGGACGTGGGCTGATTGCTTTCAAAATAATACTGGAAGCAGGTAGCCGAGAGAAGGAGCTCTGCCTTTTTTTTTTTTTTACCAGTTGTGTCCCCCTGCCACCCTTGTGCCCTGCCTTGCCCCCAAATGCTACGTTACAAGCAACCACAAAATCTTGTGCCATGGCACAATAAGTGGATTGCTCATGGGTCTGGGATCGCAGCGAGGCTCCGGGAGGGGGAGTGGGCTGGCTATTGGCTTGGGGAGACTGGGTCGACTAGGCTCTGGTCCATGTCTCGCATCCTCAGTGCTTCAGCCCCGGCATGCCTGCCTAGTGATGGCAGAGGAACAAGAGCCGAGGGGGAACAGGCAAGACTTCTGTAGGGCTGGTCCCAGAGCTGACACACTGCTGTCTGCCTTATTCAGCTGGAAAATCACACCAGGAAATACATGGTGTCTTTGCGGAACTCCATAGCCACGTGACAAAGGGCATGTGTACAGGGTAGGGTGAAGTATTAGGGTTCCCAGGAGTTTCTTTTGGACAGTGATGCCCCCAAGTAGAACAAAGGTCATCAGATGGTTGAGAAACAGTCTGGTTTTGTTGCAGGAAGGGGGAATCCCTTCCAGGGCCCAAAAGCGGGCTCTTGTCTTACACTCGGAAAAGAATTGTCCGAGGAGACACGTGTGCTGACAAAGCAAGAGACTATTGGAAAGAGTCGCCCGGGCGGAGAGCAGGAGGGTAAGGGAACCGAGGAGAACTGCTCTGGCACGTGGCTCCCAGTCTCAGCTTTCATGGTGATGGGATTAGTTCCGGGTTGTCTTTAGCCAATCATTCTGACTCAGAGTCTCTCTTGGTGGTGCACCCTTGTTCAGCCAAGATGGATGCCAGCGAGAAGGATTCTGGGAGGGGGTTGGACACGTGGTGTCACTTTTTGACCTTTCCTGAACTCTCCCGGTTGGTGGTAGCTTATTAGTTGCATGTTCCTTACTAGGACCTCCTGTCATAAAACAACTCATGCAAATGGTTACTATGTTTTCTGGCCAGGGTGGGCGATTTCAGTCAGTGTGCTTCCCCTAACAGTTTGGGAGAAGCAAGAGATGAGTGGTATCCAGTAGCCCTCTTAAACTCACAGGACAGATGAACACTTTTACCTGTAAACCTCTTTCCCAAAGACCTCACCACTTGTGGCTGTTGGTCAATTACCTGGCAAAACTTAGCCTAGAATATTCTTTAGGGCAGAGTTAGCTAGTTAGACCATGTACGACTTTGCCTCTAATGGTGATTTACTTAATTTGCCAACAGTGTTGTTCATTTTTTATTAATATCAATCCACTAGAATACACCATCCACAAGGGTAGGGCTTGTTACTATATTTGCTTACTGATCCGTGCGAAGAAGCTGGACTAGTCCCTGGCACATGTAGTAGGCACTCACTAAAAGTTTGTGAAAGGATGAATGAATTGCCATAAGAGCACCACTGCCAAAGTCAGCTGGGGTGTAGCATGCAGAGTGAAGCCTTTATTGAATCTTGACTTGATTAAACTCCCACTGTTTTCCTGGATCCTTCTGCTCTTGTGAATGTGAGAATGTAAACATTTTGCAGTTTCTGCCTCCTTACTTTGTTTCTCTACCAAGTCTGGTGACCTCTATATTTTACCTTAAATTCAGTGACTTCACACATTCTATTTTTAATAACTAACCCTGTGTAGCAGGTTATATTTTCCAAATACGGCCCCAGCAATATCTGCTCTGCCACATGCTCCCCTGCAACATGACCTTGACACTCCTCTCATAGGAGGTAAGGAATGTACCCCTCCTCTTGAATCTGAGTGGGCTTATGGTTTACTTGTAACCAATGGAATGTGATCAAAATGACACAGCATGCCATGCAAGGCTAGGTAATAAAAATGATTCAGCTTCCATGTTACATGCTGGCACGCTCCTATTTGGAGCATTGAGCTGCCTTTTAAGAATCTAAGTGAAGCTGCCATTTTGTAAGTAAGTGCAAGACAAAATGGAGAGGCCATTTGTAGGTGCTTGGGTCAACAGCCAAACTGAGAGCATCAACTGACAGTTATGTGAATGAACCACCTTGGATATACAGCCTAGTTGAACCTTCAGATGACCACAGCTCCATCAGAATCCTTGGCACTCAGAAAATACAGTATTCCAAAATAATTATTCTACTTGAACTCTTTAGAAGTAGCAATGACCCTGCAAGAAATATGCAGCCTATACAAAACTGGCCAAAGCCATTTATTTCACCCTTACCTGCAAGATTTTTCCTGATACTTACAGAATCTCTAGTAGCATTTGCTGTCAGGCAGCTCCCTACAAGTGGTTTCTGTGATCTTGCTGAATTGCTCAGTTCTGAGCTCTTCCTCAGTATTTCCTTAGTAGGCAGATTATGCAAAACTATGGACAGAAAATAGTTTTAGTGGGTTTATCAAGGAACTCACATAAAAATTATGCAAAGCTATCAGGAAAAATGTTAAAGGGTTCTTCTAATACAAATCCTTGCTTTCTAAGGGTAACTATGAAAACAAAAGCAGTCATTGTATAACTGTCAAACCTCAACACATAAGGTTTAGTACATATTATGGGATAAACCATCTGAAGAATACTATCAGAGTTTTCCAAAGTTTTGCTCAAAGCGTGCATCCTGGAAATGATTTTGATAATTGAATCAGTGCAATGTCCAGTTCCCTTTTTTTTTTTTTTGCAACGTCCAGTTCTTATAGCACATTCTCTTTGGGGATGCATCTCTGACTTTTTTAAAAAAAATTTGCACTGTATTTGAATATGATTTACAATGTATTGGTTTCAGATGTACAGCAAAGTGACTCAGATACACACATATATATATAGATAGATAGATATATGCTTGCTAAGTTGCTTCAGTATGTTCAACTCTTTGAGACCCCATGGACTGTAGCTCACCAGGCTCATCTATGGGCAAGAATACTGGAGTGGGTTGCCATGCCCTTCTCCAGGGGATCTTCCCAACCCAGGGATCAAACCCATGTCTCTTATGACTCCCGCATTGACAGGTGGATTCTTTACTACTAGCGCCACCTGGGAAGCCATATATGGTAATCTCCAGGTCCATCCATGTTGCTGCAAATGGCATTATTTCATTCATTTTTATGGCTGAGTAATATTCTATGGCAAATACATACAACATCTTCTTTATCCATTCATCTGTGAGTGGACATTTAGATTGCTTTTATGTGTTGGCTATTATAAACCGCACTATAGTTAACATAGGGGTGACTGTATCCTTTCAAATAATGTTTTTTTCTGGATATATGCCCAGGAGTGAGATTGCTGGATCATATGGTAGCTCTGCTTATAGTTTTTTAAGGAACCTCTGTGCTCTTCTTCTTAGTGGCTGAACCAATTTACATTCCTGCCAACAATGTAGGAGGGTCCCCTTTTCTCCACATCCTCTCCAGAATTTGTTCATAGACTTTTTGATGATGGCCGTTCTGATTGGTGTGAGGTAATATCTCACTATAGTTTTGATTTGCATTTCTCTGATAATCAGTGATGTTGAGCATCTTTTCATGTGCTTTTTGGCTATCTGTATGTCTTTGGAGAAATGTCTATTTAGGTCTTCTGCCCATTTTTTGATTGGGTTGTTTGTGTGTATTTTTTTTTTTTTTTGATGTTGAGCTGCATGAGCTGTTTGTAAATTTTGAACATGAATCCCCTGTCAGTCACATCATTTGCAAATGTTTTTTCTCATTCTGTGGGTTGTCTTTTTGTTGTGTTTACAGTTTCCTTTGTTGTGCAAAAGCTTTTGAGTTTAATTAGATGCCATTTGTTTTTTGTTTTGTTTTAATTTATGTTGCTCTAGGAGATTGAGAAATGTTGATGCAATTTATGTCAGTGTTCTGCCTATGTTTTCCTCAGTTTTATAGTATCTGGTCTTACATTTAGGTCTTTAATCCATTTTGAGTTTATTTTTGAATATGGTATGAGAAAATGTTCTAATTTCATTTTTTACATGTAACTGTACCATTTTCCTAACACCATTTATTGAAGAGATTGTCTTTTCTCCATTGTATAGCCTTGCCTCTTTTGTCATAGATTAACTGACCAACGTTGCATGGCTTTATTTCTGGGCTTTCTATTCTGTTCTGTTGTTCTATATTTCTGTTTTTCTGCCAGTACCATACTATTTTGATGAGTGTAGCTTTGTAGTATAGACAGAAGTCATAGAGCCTGATTTCTCCAGCTCCGTTTTTCTTTCTCAAGATTGCTTTGGCTATTGGGGGTCTTTTGTGTTTCCATACAGATGGTAACATTTTTGCTCCAGTTCTGTGAAAAATGCCATTGGTAATTTGATAAAGATTGCATTGACTCTGTAGATTGCCTTATGAGTATATTCATTTTGACAAGACTGATTCTTCCAATCCAAGAATGTGGTATATCTTTTCATCTGTTTGTGTCATCTTCAATTTCTTTCATCAGCATCTTATTTTCAGAGTAGAGGTCTTTTGCCTCCGTGGTTAGGTTTACTCCTAGGTATTTTATTCTATTTGATGCAATGGTAAATGAGACTGTTGCTTTAATTTCTCCTCCTGATCTCTCCTTAGTATATAGAAATACAGCAGCTTTCTGTGTATTAACTTTGTATCCTTCAGCTTTACTGAATTCATTGATGAGCTCTAGTAGTTTTCTAGTAGCATCTTTAGGATTTTCAATGTATAGTATCCTTGTCATCTACAAACAGTGACAGTTTTACTTATTTTACATTTTGGATTCCCCTTATTTCTTCTCTGATTGCCATGGCTAGGACTTCCAAAACTATGTTGAATGGAAGTGGCAAGAGTGGACATCCTTGGCCTGCTCGTGATTTTAGAAGAACTGTTTTCAGATTTTCACTGTTGAGTATGATGTTAGCTGTAGGCCTTTATTATGTTGAGGTGTGTTCCCTCTCTGCCAATTTTCTGGAGAGTTTTTATCATAAATGAGTGTTGAATTTTGTCAAAAGCTCTTTCTGCATCTATTTAGATGATCATATGGTTTTTATTCTTCAGTTTGTTAATGTGGTGTATCACTGATTGATTTGTATATATTGAAAAATCCTTGCATCTCTAGGATAAATCCCACTTGTTCGTGGTGTATGATCCTTTTATTTATTTATTTTTTGATTTCCATTGTTTTATTAGTTTTAGCTGTACAGGAACTTAATTTGATTTTACATAGAAGTGAATCTATTCTTTTTCCATTTTTTCCCTCATATAGATTATTACAGTCTCTTTAGTAGAGTTCCCTGTTTTTTTTTTTTTTCATTTATTTTTATTAGTTGGAGGCTAATTACTTCACAACATTGCAGTGGGTTTTGTCATACATTGACATGAATCAGCCATGGAGTTACATGTATTCCCCATCCCGATCCCCACTCCCACCTCCCTCTCCACCCGATTCCTCTGGGACTTTCCAGAGCACCATGTATGATCCTTTTAATGTATTGTTGGATTCAGCTCGCTAGTCTTTTTTTTTTCCTTTTGTTTTTAAATTTTATTTGTTTTTGGCTGTACTGGGTCTTAGTTGCTGCCTGAAGGCTTTCTCTAGTTGCAGTGAGCAGGGGCTACTGTTCATTGTGGTACGTGGGCTTCTCATTGCAGTGGCTTCTCTTGTCACAGAGCACAGGCTCTAGGGCACATGCAGGCTCGGTAATTGTGGTGTGCAGGCTCCAGTAGTTGTGGCCCATGAGCTTAGTTGCCCCCTAGCATGTGGAATCTTCCCATAGCAGGGATCAAACTTGTGTCCTCTGCACTGGCAGGCGAATTCTTAACCACTGGACCATCAGGGAAGTCTAGTTTGCTAGTCTGTTGAGGATTTTTGAGTCTATGTTCATCAGCCTGTACTTTTTTTAGTTGTATATTTGTCTGGTTTTGATATCAGGGTGATGGTGGCCTTATAGAATGAGCTTGGGAGTGTTTCTTCCTCTTCAATTTTTGGGAATAGTTGCAGAAGGATATGTATTTCCTCTTCTCTAAATGTTTGATAGAATTTGCCTGTGAAGTCATCTGGTCTTGGACTTTGGTTCATTGGAAGTTTTTATTTATTTATTATTTCTACCACTTTATTGCTACTGACCCATCTCCCTCCACCCTCGTGCACACAGGCTCAGTCATGTAATCCCATGGACTGCAGCCCGCCAGGCTCCTCTGTCCATGGACTTTTCCAGGCAAGAATACTGGAGTGGGCTGCCATTTCCTTCTCCACCACTGGAAGTTTTTAAACCATAGTTTTAATTTCAGTACTTGTGGTAGGTGTGTTCATATTTTCTATATCTTCTTGGTTCAGTCTTGGGAGATAGTACCTTTCTAAGAATTTGTTCATTTCTTCTAGGTTGTCCATTTTATTGGCATATGGTTGCTTGTAGCATCTTATGATCCTTTGTATATCTCTGGTATCCATTGTAACGTCTCCATTCTCATTTCTAAATTTATTGATTTGAGCCCTTTTCCTTTTTTCCCTTGATGAATCTGGCTAAGGTTTATCCATTTTGTTTATCTTTTCAAAGATACAGAAAAGGCTTTCAGTTTCACTGAGCTTTTCTATTTTCTTTGTCTCTCTTTCATGTATTTCTGCTCTAATCTTTATGATCTCTTCTACTAACTTTGGGTTTTGTTTGTTCTTTTTCTAGTTGCCTTAAGTGTAAGGTTAGGTTGTTTATTTGATATTTTTCTTATTTCCTGAGGTATGATTGTATTGCTATAAACTTGCCTCTTAGAAGTGCTTTTGCTGCATCCCTTAGTATTTGGATTGTCATGCTTTCATTTTCATTTATCTCTAGGTGTTTTTTGATTTCTTCAGTGATCCATTGGTGGTTTCTTAGCATATTATTTAGCCTCCACATGATTTTATCACAGCTGCACCCCCTCCTACCTTCTCATTGTGGCTTCTTCTTTGTCTTTGGAGGATGTCTTTTTTTGGTAGGTTTCAGCATTTCTTTTTAATTGATGGTTGTTCAGCAGTTAGTAGTGATTTTGATGATGTTTTCATGAGACAGACTGAGCTCACATCCTTCTACTCTGCGATCTTGTCTCCACCATCAGGTCAAGTGGTTTGTTCAGATCTGCATCTTCTGGCCTCCAAGAGCCAAGCAGCATGATGCGGCTGCCTTACTGGTTCTCCATTCTCCTATAATGCACCAACAGTAGCCACCTAGGACAGCTCAGCTGGGGCTTCAAGGCTGCCTCCACAAGTCCAAACCAGATACCACATCTCTGATTTCTTTTTTCTTTTTTAGCTCAGTAACCTGATTGGAGGTTTCTCCTGCTTCTACTCTTTCTGTCCTCTATAGGCTGTTCTCAAAATAGCAGCTAGAATGATGTAGGCCATATCATCTAACTGATGATGTCAGTGTTTCACAGGGTCCTTGAAAGTAAAATCTGGTGTGCATTGGACAGCCTGAAGGCTCACAGCTATCTCACCCTCATCACTTCCCTGACTTCTCTTTTTCTTCTTCTTGCTCCTTCAGTTCCAGCTACACTGGCTGCCTTGGTGTTCCTCACACATATTAGTTATAGCCTTAACTTAGTTTCCTTTGAAGTTTCCCCTTCCTGGAATACTGTTCAAACGAAATGCTCATGGATTTGCCCCTTCACATCTTCTCTCAGTGAATAAGTCTCTCCCTGACTTATTTTAAGTTACAACCTTCCACCAACCATTAATGTCTAAAAACTATATATTTTTACTACTTTGTTTTTTTTTTTTTCCTTTTCTGTCTGCCTGCACTAGAATGTAATCCCCATGAGGACAGGAATTTTTGTCTCTCTTTTTTCCTGTTTTATCCCCAGCCTCTGGATCAATGGTGTGACACACATTTGCTTAACAGATATTTATTGATGTCTGTGATACCCTTCAGAATATTGAAAACTTCCACCAGTCCCCAACTGATGGCTGAGCTTTGCTGTCTGCTTTGATGACCGCTTTCCTGATCGTGCTCCTCTGCACAGGCAGCCATAAAAATGTGCATTTTTGACATAGGATTTGATTCTTGTTTCTCTTTCTGTACCTCCAGTATTAATCTCTACTTCCAGTATTATCAATATGAAGCTTTTTTTAGCCATTACAAGCCAAACAGAATCATGTATTATAATGGCAGAATCAGTCACTGGGTGCAGTAAGTAAATGAACTGGTGCCCATCACTCCATCTGAAGGAGGGGCAGCCCAGTTTGATCAGTCACACTGACCAAGAGCAGATAATAATGCACACACCCTACTGTATTGGATGTGAGAAAGATATATTTACTGTTTTTCTATGGGTACTATAATGTGTGTGTATGGATATAAGATTTGAATGTACTGTAGTAAATCATTGTATGACAGTGCTAAAACCGATATGCCTCTATTTTGTTTACTTTTATATGGGAGTATAATTGATTGACAGTGTTGTGTTGGTCCCAGGTGTACCGCAAATATTTGCCTCTATTTTAAATTGATGAATCTGTGTCATTACCTTAAATCAACAAGTGTAGATGGAAGTGTTCATTTGGTTAGAGTAAATTCTTTAGCTTGAACATTGTAACAGTTTCCTACATGTAGTCATTACTAAGGTTTTCTCCAGTATTCAGGATATTAAAAGAAAAGGAGTGATTAAGGATCTCTATGGTGCTATAGTTCAACAGATGTCAAATAATAACATAGTAATGAATAATGCACTAATACTCCTGCTTTTCATCTTATGGTAAAGCAATATTTCTACATCTGTAGTTCTCATTGTTGGAAGAAGTTCCAATATCAGTAATACAGAGTTTATTCTCTGATACAGTCAGTCTCTAGATATTTGCATGGATGTAAGACATAGTTAAAGGATCAGATATGTCTCAAATAATTGATAATTGATTATGACTCTGAAATGCCAATGCTCACTCTTTTCCAACTGTTCTCAGTGTGAGATTACTTCTGAAGATAGCTTGACCCTGTGTTCCTATGAGGTACAATAAGGAGTGATACCCAGAAAGAACCTGGATCTTAGCCCATAATCCACAAGGCAGAAAAACCCATTACCAGATGGCCAAGGAAAGATAACAGCTTTAGGTTAGCAAAGATGAAAAGAATTATGGTGCTGGAAGGATCCAAGAGATAATTAATTCAATCCTTTGCTTTCACAATGAGGAAACTGAGACCTCTGGCAGTCATACAACAGGGAGTTACTGAATAGTTTTAAAGAGGAGAGAGATGGAATCGTGTTTGTGATTTAGAAAGCTTATTTTTCTGGAAAACTGGACAAAACGTTTGAAAGGAGTAAGATGTATTGGGATGATAAGTAAAATAATCAAGAAATGAGGAAATCGGAGCTAGGTCTGTAGCAGGAAAGAAGGACGGACTTAGAAGGACTCTGGATATTAAGCAGATGGGATTTATAGGGTTTGATGAAGACTAGATATGGGAGTAATAAAGGATTAGAGTCAAAGATGATGGCTGTTTTCTGCTTTGGACAATTGGGCCAATGGGGATGCTGTACACCAAGCCGAAGGATATAGGTAGTAGAATAGGTATGGAGTAGGAGGCAAAGGAGAGCGGCTAATACAGTTTTGAAGCTGCCAAGTATGACTTTATAGTCATTATGGGAGTGTGTGTGTATATAAAATTTCAGCACTGAAGTCCTGAAGATGCACTCAAATTTCAGGAAGACTGACTAAAGGAGGCTGATGGAGGTCAGCTTTGAAAATGCAATCAGGTAGTGATACAGAAAGAGGCGTGTGGCTCAACTTCAGAATGAGGTCTGTTGTGCTTGCTAACCCAGCTTCCATTACATCCTATCAATAATACCTTGAGTTTCCTTTAAAAGACAAC
This sequence comes from Cervus canadensis, assembly GCF_019320065.1. Taxonomy (NCBI): domain Eukaryota; kingdom Metazoa; phylum Chordata; class Mammalia; order Artiodactyla; family Cervidae; genus Cervus; species Cervus canadensis. Next base: position 49,029,480 of record NC_057419.1, read on the forward strand.
CATCCCCCATTCCCATAACATGTGATTTGAGAGGAGCTAGACCATTTCCATGTTCCCAAGGGGAAGCATATATCCCAGGCCTGCCCTAGGAGATATAATTCTGAGCTTTCTTGGCTAGAAACATTGGGAAAGCTGGGGTTGCTAAGGTGAAAGGATTAAACATACAGTTTCTGGTGGCCATCCTATGATGGCAAGGAGAAGGCAAGCTGAGGATCAGGCCACACAGTGGAAAGCAGAACTGAGTAACAGATGAAAAGTGTGACCTGATGACATTGTTGGCATGCCTGCATATGGCCTTTGCTGAAGAACTGTTCAGTTATAAGGCCCAGTACTTTGCTGCTTTTGCTCAAGGGGGTGACTGTCATTTGCAAAAGAAAAAGTCCGGACTGATTTGGGGTTTTGATCATTTGAAGTACTTCGCCATGATTGTTTAGAAAAGCTGGGTATATAGGGAGAGGAGCGAGGAAGATGTTTGAAACAGTTGTGGAGCCATGTTTGAGGGAATCATTGAGAACAAGAACTGACTGAGAACAGGTCTTGAGCAACGATTTAGTGGAAGTGTTTGATTGAGACCTAGTGTCAAATTCTTCACCAGATCTAACTGTGTGACCTTGGGGAAGTTATCTAACCTCTCTGAACCTCAATCCTCTCATCTGTAAGTTGGTAATGATAACAGAATCTTTCTCACAGAATGTTTGGGGTGATACTTATAAAGGGTATAACTTGTTGTCCAACACTGAATAAATGTTAGCCTTTGTCTAAAATCATCATCATTCTGCGTGTAGTTGTTTCAAGCAATGAATTTGCATTGCCTGCTTACCACCTACCCTTTCTCTTTTCTAAACTTAGAAAAGAGTCATGGAGGGGGCGGGGGAGAGGGTTTGCTTATTCTCTCTCAATGATTCCTAAATCAAATGTGTTCCATTTACAAGCCTAAATAATTTTCTTTTTTAGTGTGACAAATTCAACTTCTAAGGTGAAAAGAGAAATCATGCTGTGTTTTTCAGCTTTAATGTGATCACCGATGATAAAGATTCAAGTTGACAAATTTTGTTGTTAATGCATGATACAGAATAAAATCAATCTTTTTCTAGGTTTTTCTGGTTCTACAGTGGTAAGAGTGGGCAGGAAAGTAAAAGCATGTGACATAAAGCCATACAGGTGAGCATGTCTGCAAAGACAGCATAGGCATGTACTATACGAGGTGGATATTTGACACTGGTTTTCAGTCTCTTAAACACAATGGAAGCTTTCCATAATTTCTCTATCCTTTATCACTGTCTCACAGTTTTGAAGAGAAAACCTGCAAGATATCTTTGGGTGTGTTGGTTATTTGAGCTGCTTCTGGAAAGATTGATAGAGAAATCTAGTTTTATTAATGGCTGGAAGTTGTACAAGACAAACTGAAGAAATCCTTTAGTTTTATTTTCTTTTTTCTATAAGTTTATTTATATTTTCTATAAATTTATTATATTAAATTTATTTATACATTTTATGTAAATTATAAATTAAATTTATTTATATAAATTTTCTACAAATTTATTTATTTTCACTGGATGTTGCTCTGTGTGCGGTTTCTCTAGTTGCGGCAAGCAGGGGCTACTCTCTCGTTGCCGTGCACAGGCTTCTCATTGCAGTGGCTTCTCTTGTTGTGGAGCATGGGTTATAGTGTGTGCAAGCTTCCATAGTTGCTGCTCTTGGGCACTAGATCACATTCTCAATAGTTGTGGCACACAGGCCTAGCTGCTCTGCGGCCTGTGGGATCTTCCTGGATCAGGGATCAAACCTGTGTCTCCTGCATTGGCAGGTCGATTCTTTACCACTCAGCCACCAGGGAAGCCCTGTTTTCTTTTTCAGTTAAGATGTCTATAAAATCATCAATGTTATCTTTCTATTGAACGTGCGGGGAAGTGGCTCACATGTGGTCACTTGAAATTCACAGTTAGAACCTCCACATAACTGAATCTTCAGTAAAGTTGGTTTTTATTCAGATGGGGACATTAAGCCTTTTTTCCTGAGAAGAACTTTGTGCATTTGGACTTTGAGTTTCATATTAGACATACAAAAATAGAATTCAGATATAGAATACTAGTGAATGCAAAAAAGATAAATAGGTAAGTATGTATAAATGATGAGTATAAAAGCATCTGAAAGATGGGCCTTCTATAAAAGGGAGCCTGGCAATAAGTCAATGGAATAGAACATCATGACAGTCTAATACGTTCCTGCTGCCAGATAAATGTCATGGAAAAGCAGAGATATTTATCTCATCCTAACATTTATTTTAAAATCTGAGGTCTATTATCTCTCCTAATGGCTTTATTTCATTTACCAAATGGTTAAATATAAATAAAATAAGACCATTTATTTAATACAAGCTGACGTGGGTTTCTGATGCAGACTTCATATCCAGACCAAAGAAAGATGTGTAAAAGAGACTAGCTAAGGGATTAACATCTGGATGTCTGTTCTGTTCTTTCTAATTAACCAAAACAGCGTGAAAGCCATTGTTTTTCTATGGGTAAAAACATAAATAAAAGAGGAGGAATTGCTTTACTGGGAACTATAATTTTATGCATTTTTATCATTTCTTAATTTATTTTTTATTGCACTATGGTTGAATTACAATGTTGCATTAATTACTGTTGCACAGCAAAATGATGCAGTTATATATATATATATACACACACACACACATTCTTTTTCATATTCATTTCCCTTATGGTTTATCACAGGATATTGAATATAGTTCCCTTTGCTATATAGTAAGACCTTGTTATTTATCCATTCTATATATACCAGTTTGCATCTGCTAATCCCAAACTCCCAACCCAACCCTCTCCCACCCCCTCCCTCTTTGCAACCAGCAGCCTATTATCTGTGTCCCTGATTCTGTTTCATAGATAGCTTCATTTGTGTCATATTTTAGATTCCACATATAAGTCATTTATGGTGTTTGTCTTTCTCTTTCTGACTTATTTCACTTAGTATGATAATCTCTAGTTATATACATGTTGCTGCAAATAGCATCATTCCTTGTTTGTGGCTGAGTAGTATTCCATTGTATATATGGATGGACATTTAGATTGTTTCCATGTCTTGGCTATTGTGAAGGCCACTGCTGTGAACATAGGGGTGCATGTATCTTTTTGAATTACAGTTTTGTCTGGATATATGCCCAAGAGTAGGATTGCTGGATCATATGGTAATTCCATTTTAGTTTCCTGAGAAACATTCATACTGTTTTCCACAGTAACCACACCAACTTACATTGCCATCAACAGTGTGGGAGTGTTCCCTTTTCTCCACACCCTCTCCAACATTTGTTATTTGTAGACTGCTTAATGATGGCCCTTCTGATTGGTGTGAGGTGAAATCTCATTGTAGTTTTGATTGGCATTTCTCAAATAATTAACAATGTTGAGCATCTTTTCATGGACCTCTTGGCCATCTGTATTTCTTTTTTGGAGAAATATCTATTTAAGTCTTCTGCCCATTTTTTGATTAGATTTGTCAAGTTGTAAGAGCTATTTGTATATTTTGGAAATTAAGCCCTTGTTGGTCACATCATTTGTAAATATCTTCTCCCATTCTGTAGGTTGTCTTTTCATTTTGTTGATGGTCATCTTTGCTGTGCAAAAGCTTGTGAGTTTTATTAGGTCCCATTTGTTTATTTTCATTTTTATTTCTTTTGCTTGGGGATCAGTTCACTTCAGGTGCTCAGTTGTGTCCAACTCTTTATGACCTCATGGATTGCAGCTTGCCAGGCTTCCCTGTCCTTCACCATCTCCCAGAGCTTGCTCAGACTCATGTCCATTGAGTTGGTGATGGCATCCAGCCATTGCATCCTCTGTCACCTGCTTTTCTTCCTGCCTTCAATCTTTCCCAGGATCAGGGTCTTTTCCAGTGAGTCAGTTACTCACATCAGGTGGCCAAAGTATTGAAGTTTCAGCTTCACCATCATCCTTCCAATGAATATTCAGGACTGATTTCCTTTAGGATTGACTGGTTGGATCTCCTTGCTGTCCAAGGGACTCTCAAGAGTCGTCTCCAACACCACAGTTCGAAAGCATCAATTCTCTGGTGCTCAGCTTTCTTTATGGTCCAACACTCACATCCATACATGACTACTGGAAAAACCACAGCTTTGACTAGATGGACCTTTGTTGGCAAAGTAATGTCTCTACTTTTTAATAACACTGTCTAGGTTGGTCATAGCTTTTCTTCCAAGGAGCAAGCATCTTTTAATTGCATGGCTGCAGTCACCATCTGCAGTGATTTTGGAGCTCAAGAAAATAAAGTCTGTCACTGTTTCCATTGTTTCCCCCATCTATTTGCCATGAAGTGGTGGGACAGAATGCCATGATCTTTGTTTTTTTGAATGTTGAGTTTTAAGCCAGATTTTTCACTCTCCTCTTTCACTTTCATCAAGAGGCTCTTTAGTTCTTCTCTAATTTCTGCCATAAGGGTGGTGTCATCTGAATATCTGAGGTTATTGATATTTCTCCCGGCAGTCTTGATTCCAGCTTGTGCTTCATCCAGCATGACATTTCACATGAGGTACTCCACATATAAGTTTAATAAACAGGGTGACAGTATACAGCCTTGATGTACTCCTTTCCCAATTTGGAACCAGTCTGTTGTTCCATGTCCGGTTCTAACTGTTGCTTCTTGACTTGCATACAAATTTCTCAGGAGGCAGGTGAGGTGGTCTTATTCCCATCTCTTCCAGAATTTTCCACAGTTTGTTGTGATCCACACAGTCAAAGGCTTTGGCATAGTCAATAAAGCAGAAATAGATGTTTTTCTGGACCTCTCTTGCTTTTTCTATGATGCAACAGATGTTGCCAATTTGATCTCTGGTTCTTCTGCCTTTTCTAAATCCAGCTTGAACATCTGAAGTTCTCAGTTCACGTACTGTTGAAACCTAGCTTGGAGAATCTTGAGCATTACTTTGCTAGCATGTGAGATAAGGGCAATTGTGTGGTTGTTTGAACATTCTTTGGCATTGCCTTTCTTTGGGATTGGAATGAAAGCTGACCTTTTCCAGTCCTGTGGCCACTGCTGAGTTTTACAAATTTGCTGACATATTGAGTGTAGCACTTCCAAAGCATCATCTTTTAGGATTTGAAATAGCTCAACTGGAATTCTATCATCTCCACTAGCTTTGTTCATAGTGATGCTTCCTAAGGTCCCCTTGACTTTGCACTCCAGGATGTCTGGCTCTAGGTGAGTGATCACACCATCATGATTATCTGGGTCGTGAAGATCTCTCTTGTATGGTTCTGTGTATTCTTGCCATCTTTTCTTGATATCTTCTGCTTCTGTTAGGTCCATACCATTTCATTTCTGTCCTTTATTGTGCCCATCTTGGCATGAAATATTCCCTTGGTTATCTCTGATTTTCTTGAAGAGATCTCTAGTCTTTCCCATTCTATTGTTTTCCTCTATTTCTTTGCATTGATCACTGAGGAAGGCTTTCTTGTCTCTCCTTGCTGTTCTTTGGAACTCTGCATTCAGATGGGAATATCCTTTTCTCCTTTGCCTTTAGCTTCTCTTACATTGGTATAATTTACAGTGGAACATGTTTTGCTGTTCTATTCTAGGAGTTTTATGTTGTTTTGTCCTATGTTTAAGTCTTTAAGCTATTTTGAGTTTATCTTTCTGTACGGTAAGAGAACATGTTCTAACTTCATTGATTTACATGTGGCTGTCCAACTTTCCCAACATCACTTGCTGAAGAAACTTTTTCCTATTGTATATTCTTGCCTCCTTTGTCAAAGATTGATTGTAGGTGTGTGGTTTTATTTCTGGCCTCTCTATTCTGTCCCATTGCTACATATGTCTCTGTGCTAATACCATGCTGCTTTGATTACTATCGCTTTGTAGTATTATCTGAAGTCTGGGATGGTTCTTGGGCTTCCCAGGTGCACAGTGGTAAAGAATCTACCTGCCAGTGCAGGAGACACAAGAGATGTGGGTTTGATCCCTGGGTCAGGAAGATCCCCTAGATTAGGAAATGACAACCCACTCCAATATTCTTGCCTAGAAAATTCCATAGACAGAGGAGCCTGGAGGGCTAAAGTCAATGGGGTCACAAAGAGTTGGACACACCTCTTGCTTTGTTCTTTTTCTTCAGGATTGCTTTGGTAAATCTGGGTTTTTCATGGTTTTATATAAATTTAAGGATTATTTATTCTAGTTCTTTGAAAAAGGTCACGGGCAATTTGATAGTGATTGTATTAAATCCATAGACTCCTTTGGGTAGTATGACCATTTTAACGTATTGATTCTTCCAGTCCAAAAGCATGGGGTATCTTTCCATTTCTTTGAATCATCTTCAGTTTCATTTAGTAATGTTTTATAGTTTTCAGTGTATAATTCTTTCACCTCATTTGTGAGATTTATTTCTAACTAACTTTTATTTTTGGGGTTGTGATTTTAAAAGTTTTTTTTTTACATTACCTTTCTGACGTTTCATTATTGGTGTAAAGAAATGCAACCGATTTTTGTAAATCTTGTAACCTGCTACCTTGCTGAATTCCTTTATCAGTTCTAGTAGTTTTTGTGTATAGTCTTTAGGGTTTTCTATACACCGACTTGATGGACATGAGTTTGAGTAAACTCCTGGAGTTGGTGATGGACAGGGAGGCCTGGCATGCTGGGATTCATGGGGTCGCAGAGTCGGACACGACTGAGGGACTGGACTGAACTGAACTGATGCATAGTATCTTAGCTGCATATAATGACAATTGTACCTCTTCCCTTCCAATTTGGATACCTTTTGTTTCTTTTTCTTGTCTACTGCTATGGCTAGGATTTCAAATACTTTGTTGAAGAGCAGTGATGAGAGTGGGCATCATTGTCTTACTCCAGATTTTAGTGGGAAGGCTTTCAACTTTTCACAATTGAGTGTTATATTGACTGTGGGTTTGTCATAAATAACTTTTACTGTTTTGAGAGATGTTTCCTCTGTACCCATTTTGGTAAGAATTTTTATCATGAATGGACGTTGAATTTTTGCAAATGCTTTTTCTGCATCTATTGAGATGATCATGTGGTTTTTGTCTTTTCTTTTGTTTCTGTGGTGTATCACATTGATTTGTCTATATTGAACCATCCTTGTGAACTTGGGAAGAACCCCACTTGGTTGTGGTGTATGATCTTTTTAATATGTTGTTGGATCCTGTTTGCTAATATTTTTTTGAGAATTTTTACATCTATGTTCATCAAATATATCGGCCTGTAATTTTCTTTTTCGGTGGTGTCTTTGTCTGGTTTTGGTATTAGGGTGATGGTGGCTTCATAGAATGTTCTTGGGAGTGTTCCCTCATCTTCAGTTTTTTGGAAGAGTTTGAGAAGGATTGGTATAAGTTCTTTGTGTGTTTGGTAGAATTCACCTGTGAAACCATCTGGTCCTTCCTACTTTTTTTAGTAGGGAGTTGCTAAATTGCAGATAGTTTCAGTTCTGGTGATCAGTCTGTTCAAATGATCTATTTTTTCTTGATTCACTTTTGGTCGGCTGTATGTTTCTAGAATCTTCACTATTTCTTGTCCATAGGTTGTGAAATTTGTTGACATGTATTTGTTCATATTATTCCCTTTTTTTTTTTGGTATTTCTGTGGTATCAGTAGTTATGTCTCCTTTTTCATTTCTATGTTGTTTATTTGGATTCTCTTTCATTTCTTCTTAGTGAGCCTGACCATAGGCTAGTCAATCTTATTTATTCTTTCAAAAGAAACAGATCTTGGTTTTACTGACTTCTTCTATTTTTCTAATCTCTTTTATTTCCTTCCTTCTGCTGACTCTTGGTTTTGCTTGTTCTCATTTTCACCATTTCTTAAAACTTCCTCTTTTTTCATAAAATATTTGGGAGAAGAAAATTTGAATCTTAGATTTGTATCATCGTAGGTTTGTAAAGTTTTAAGACTTCACCTAGTATTACCTGCCATCAAAAGTAACTGTTTACCTGCATCCACTCAAATTATATTTAGCTGCTTATAAAGAGAAATTATATTAAAAAAAATTCTAAGTACAATAGAAGTTTGTTTCTCTCTATTTTTTTTTAAAAGTTAAAGGTATAGAGAGTAATGCCAGAAAGATGGCAGAATAGTAGCCCTAGACCTTTTTCCCTCCCAAGGAAATACTGATACAAGTATGCAACCAGTCACTCTGACATCCGTAGGAAAATTTGTGACTATCTCTTGCTATAGTCTCTTTCCCTGCTACAGTGATCTGTGATCTGGAGCAAACTCCTAGCTCCTGGCTTTTCCATGTGGAATGAAATAAAACACTGGACATTACCTTCAATGTTCTGACTTTTAGGGGTCTGCCCAAGGGACTGGTTTCTGTTTCACCTATCTTAGAACACTTGTGTGAACCAGCACAGTAGAGATGCCTGGAGGTTGTTGAACTAAATGGCATGCTAGAGCTCCATTCCTTATGAGGCATGCAGGCTGCTTGCTAAGTCACATCAGTCATGTCTGACTCTTTGCAACCCTGTAGGTTACAGCCCTCCAGGCTCCTCTGTCCATGGGATTCTCCAGGCAAGAATACTGGAATGGGTTTCCAAGCTCTTCTCCAGGGGATCTTCCCAACCCAGGGATAGAACCCACATCTCTTAACATCTCCTTCACTGGCAGGTGGGTTCTTTACCACTAGTACTATCTGGGAAGCACATTAGAGCTCCAGGGAAACCACAATACAAAGGCTGATACAGCTTGGTGGCCTTCCCCTCAAGGGAAAAGCAGTGGAGTGTGCGTCCAACATTCTGAGTTTTGAGAGGGCTATGCAAAGGACTAGTCTCTGTCTCACCTGTCTCAGCATAAATAGGAACTGGCATTTTCTAATGTTTGGGGGCCCACTGAGAATGAAAAAGCTGTCTAGCATGCTGCTGCTTCAGAGGGCCTGCAGTACAGTAGACAGACAACAGAGGGAGCAAGAGATTACACACCACTGGGAAAAAAAACCAGCAAGTCCCTCTAATTAGCAATTTACATGCACGAGTTCAGAGAAGACACATCCACAGAAAAGGTTTGAGAGGCCCCCAGAATCTTTAATGGGGTTGATTGGTAAAGGTATTTCCCTGTATGAAGTCGGTCCATAAAGACTGGAAGAGTTGACTGCTTTTGCAACTGTGCAGATACCAACACAAAGTTACAAGGAACACAAAGAAGCAAGGAAGAATGGCCCAGTCAAAGCAATAAAATAAATCTCAAGAAACTGACATTAAGGAAACAGGAGTATGTGAATTACCTGGCAAAGAATTCAAAATAACTATCATAAACATGCTCAAGGATTTCAAGAAAAGTATTCATGAACATACAGGTGGTTGACAGGCACATGAAAAGATACCCAAGATCATTAATTAGAGATATGCAAATAAAAACCACAATCATGTATCACCTCATACCTATCAGAATGGCTATCATAAAAAAATCTACAAATAACAAATATTAGTTTGCCTGCACACAGTAAAGCCAATATACTGACACCAGGTTATGGTAAAGAAAAGCACAGCATTTACTATAGGGCACCAAGCAAGGAGTAAGGGCAAGTAATGCTTAAAAGACTTGAACTCCCTAAAGTATTTCAGGGAAAGGTTTTAAAAGACAGAGAGGGAAGGTTGCAGTGTGTGATCAGTTCGTGGACAGTCTTTTGATTGGTTGATGATGAGGTAATAAGGAGTCAACATTATAAGCCTTCTGGTTCCAGCTGGTCTGAAGTCTCTGTGCTTATGCTCCTTCTTCCACCTCTTGGGGATTTCAGTAACTTCAAAACAGCTCAAAGGATTTGGCTCAGAATATTGCCTGAGCTCTTGAGGAGGAGCTAAAGGTCCTTGACTTTGTTTAATGGCTAAAATATTATTTTCTCTTGTTTTCCTGTGTTACTGTATTTTCTTACATCTCTGATTAAATTTGTTGGCATTTGGGGAAGACTTAGGGGGCTAAAGTTCTTCTACAAACAGGCAGGCAGAGAACATGGTCAGGGGGTGTTCTTTCCCAGGAAGGCCTCATGCAGTCCTCAGTTACAAAATTAAATGCAAAAAGAACAAAAGGAAGGAAATTATAAAGACCAAAGCAAAAATAAATGGAATGGTGAACAGGAACAAAAAAACACAAAAGTAAGATTTGGTTTTTTGAAGAGAACAACAAAATTAACAAAACTTTAGCTAGACTAAGAAACAGAGGACTTGAAATCAGAAACTAAAGAGGAGACATTACTACCAATGCCACAGAAATATAATGGTTTATGAGACTAACAGCAAGTATACACTAAGAAATCAGATAACCTGGAAGCAATGGATGAATTCCTAGAAACATAATTTACCAAAAGCTGAATTATGAAGAAATAAAAAATCTGAAAAAATTTAGTACAACCAGTAAGAATATTAAATTAATAATCAAAAACTTCCCAATAAAGAAAAGCCCAGGATCAGATGGCTTCATGAATGAATTCTGCCAAACAATTTAAAGAATAAATAATGCCAATCCTTCTCAACTCTTCCAAAAAAATTGAACCAGAGGGAAGACTTCCAAACTCTCTTTATGAGACCAGTATTAACCTGATAACAAAGCTAGAAGAAAATACCTCAGGAAAACTACAGATCAATATCCCTGATAAACATAGATTTAAAAAAATCTCAACAAAGTACTAGCAAACCGAATTCAACAGCACATTAAAAGGATCGTACACTATGATCAGGTAGAATTTAATCCCTGGGATGGAAGGATGGTTCAACATACCCAAATTCATAAATGTGATACAGCACATTAACAGAGTTAAGGATATCTCAATATATGCACAATTACTATCTCAATATATGCACAAAAAGCATTTTACAAAATACAATGCCCTTTCATGGTGAAAACTCTGAAAAAGCTACATATAGAAAGGATGTTAACACAATAAGTACATATGAAAAAATTGAGTTCACACTTTGTAAGTTTTAGTGAGAAGCAGGGTCTACCTCCTCTTATAGAATAGGGAAATACCACACTGATTTTTCCCAGCCTCCCTTGTAGCTAGGATGTAAGTACATAACGTTGTTGTGGTACTCAGATACACTCGTCATTCCATTCAGACTTTGGGTTGGAGCCAACTTTGCATAAAATCCATAGCTGTGGCGATTCATCTTGGGTGGAAAGTATGGTTGTGTCAAGATAGAGTTCCCAGGGCAGCAGAGACAGAATTTTAGTGGCGGTCTATAATGTCTGACACTGTGGTAGCTATGGCACAAATTATAGTATCCACTGCCCAGAGATGGTGGTAACTGATTTCTCAATAGGCTGTTCTGCGGGGTCATTTAGGTCGCTGTCCCTGCTTTTATAATCTCTGAGCTTAGATTTCCACTCCTCCCAGAGTTGCTATGAGCTACCCAATTTCCTGTAACTAAATCACCTTTGCGTTCAAATCAGCCAAAGTTGTTTTCAGACTGACATAACCTCCAATCTCTGTAAGTGTTCCTGGGTTCTGTTTTCTCCTGATCTTCCTTGTTCCGACACTTTCAATTTGAAAATAATTTGCCTCAGTGGAAAAGCAATAGAAACAGAAGTGGAATCATTTTGACTTTGCTTCTATCCTCTGTTATGACCCAACAAATACTCCTATGGTTTCCTATATCTTCTTGCTGAGAAAATAGTTTTTTAAAGAAAATTGTATCTTATTTTTGCACACTTAATGACTTAAACTCTGTGTCTTCTTAATGCCTCCTTTAGATTTTCATGCTCCTCCTCCTTCATATTTGGTTAGTTGCACTATCTTGCCTTTGTCTTTCTGAAATCTTCGTTGCTCAGCAAATACCCAATGCAACTATATTAGATCCTTTAGATGCCTTACTAGGCAGAATTCAACTCAATCTCTCTACCTGGGTTTTGCCAAAAGGGAACTCACAGGCTCATAGCCAAAATATCCTGCCTTGGCTGGAATCAAGTGCTAAAATAATGATGTTAATATATCTCCCTTCTTTCTCTCCCTCCCTCCCCATTCCTCTCCCTTAGATCTGGTGTAACCAAATAACTAAATATATTTTTTAAAACAAGGGAGAGCCTTTACGATCCTGGTTATACTTATTAGAATACTTTTGGTTGCAAGTGACAGAAACCCAAATCAAACAAATTTGGACAATAAATTCAGCAGTTTATTGGTTCACAAAACAGGGAGATAGTTAAACCTCTCTTCTTCTCTCCCTGTCTCTACTCCCTATGTTGGATTCCTTGTTAATTCCTTCCTCTTTCCTTATACTGACAAAACAGCCAGCATCAGACAATGGAGACAGCCTTAAGTGCTAAAAGTTAACACCCTAATGGGCTTCCCTGGTGGCTCTGGATGGTTAAGAATCTGCCTGCAGGAATTAAATGACCAAGTTATTTAATTTTTAAAGTAAAAATATTCTTCTTAAATATTTGCTATTTAGACTAGATCGTCTAAATAGTCAAATATGGAAAGAAAAAAAAAGAATCTGCCTGCAATGCAGGAGACCTGGGTTCAGTCCCGGGGTTGGGAAGATCCACTCCAGTATTCTTGCCTGGAAAATCCCATGGACAGAGGAGCCTGGCGGGCTACAGTTCATGGGGTTGCAAAGAGTCAGACACGACTGAGCAACTAACACTTTTACTTTTCTTTAATAGTAGTGCTTCTCTCAAAGTTTTGGCTCTCTTTGGCCTGATTTGGGTCACATGCCTATTCTAGAACAAATCTTATTGTCCAGACTTTGGTCATATGTATGACCAAGTTATTTATACACATTCATATTTATTTATGTATAAAATAGGGTGTTGCTGCCAAAGCAAAGGATGAGAGATGCAGGGCAAACAAAACATCCCAAACTGTCCTTGGTCTTTCACCCCCACACTTATAACACAACTGTCAAAGAGTTTATTCCTGATTTTCTTCTATGAAAAATTTGAAATCTCTGCTTATCAAATATCTATACAGACATATCCAGGACCATCTAATTCAGACAGTTTCTAAGACAATGAGGTAATATTCTTCAGATTCTTAACACTTCTGCATCACCACCATCACCACCAAATTCTTCCTTGTGATTAGAATTAAATAAAAAACAACTGTTCCCTTTTTACCCTAACTCTCCATTGACAGATGAAATGTTTACTGAGGCTAAACAAGAATTTATCAGATATTCTATCTTTAGTAGAATGAGATTTCTGAAAGTACCTGGTGGCCGAAACTCTCCCTCCTCATTGAACCAGTTATGCTATGATAAGCTAATTGGAAAGCATTAAAGGTAAAAGCAATTTCAAGGCTGTCCATCTCTCCCAAGTTTTATCTGTCCTTTTCCACCAGCAAGGGAAGCATCAATACACATTTTAGTCCTGGTTTTGCCACACACTAGCATATGACCTTAGGCAAGTCTTCTCAACCTCTTTATATCTCAAATGTTGCTGTCTATTTCAGAGGCTGATTTAGACTACAGTGTGGTAAAATATCATAAAATAATTTATAGATAAGAGACTCTGAGGGACTTCCTTGGTGATCCAGTGGCTAGGACTCTGTGCTGCCAATGTAGGGGACCCTGGATCTGGTCAGGGAACTAGATTCCACATGCCATAATTAAGAGTTTCCTTGCCAAAACTAAAAGATCCTGCATTCTGAAACTTAAAGATCCCACATGAGACAACTAAGATCTGTGCAGTCAAATAGATAAACAAAGTTTTGTGTTTTTTTAATTTTTTTCAAAGGGAGAGATGCTAAGATGCTGGCTATACTTCCTAGAATACATTTGGTCGCAAGTGACAGAAACCCACATCAAGCAAGGTGGGACAATAAATTCAAGTAGTATATTGGCTTACAAAGCGGGGAGATAGACCTCAGGGACAACTGAAATTAGGGGCTTGAGTACTTCTAGGACAATCTCATTCTGTCTATGTCCTTTTTCTAAACTTAGGGGTTTAGGGCACCCTCACAGTTGCCAATGTTCACCATCCAAGGGAAACTGAGACTTACTCTTAATTCAATGTAATAAGCTCCTACTATGTTATCAACACTGTTTGAAGTGCTAGGGATACATCAGAGAACAAAACAAAGTTTCTGTTCCTCATGGAACTTACAGTTCAGGAGCCCCAAATTTAAAATTCTAAGGAAGAGCTCTGATTGGCTCTGTTTGAGTGATAGGCTCACTCCTGGGCCAATCATTGATGGTCAAGTGGAGGTTGATAAAAGGGTGGGCCTCCTTTCTAGAAGTTGGGGTTCAAAAGGTGGATCCTGGGAATTTGCTTTTAAATAAGCCTTACCAATGGATTATGATTTAGGTGGTGATTCTTTTAAAATTTCTTTTTTTATTGAAGTTTTACAATGTGCTAATTTCTGCTGCCCAGTACAGTGACTCAGTTATATACATCCATACATTGTTTTTAGTATTTTTTCCATTATGGTTTATCTCAGGATATTGAATATAGTTCCTTGTGCTATACATTAGGACCTTGTTGTTTATCCACTTTATATGTAACAGTTTGCATTTACTAATCTGAAATTCCCAGTCCATCCTTCCCCAACCCCCTCTCCCTCTTGGTAACCACAAGTCTACTCTTCATGTCTGTGAGTCTGTTTTGTAGACAGGTTCATTTGTGCCATATTTTAGATTCCGCCCACATATAAGTGATATTGTACATTTGTCTTTCTGTCTGACTTCGCTTGGTATGATATCTCTATTTGCATCCATACCACTGAAAATGGCATTATTCCATTCTTTTTTATGACTGAGTAGAATTCCACTATATATGTGTACCACATCTTCTTTATCTGTTGATCTGTTGATGGACATTTAGGTTGTTTCTATGTCTTAGCTATTGTGAAGAGTGCTGCTGTGAACATAAGGGTGCGTGTACCTTTTTGAATTCTAGTTTTGCCCAGATTGATGCCCAAGAGTGGGATTGCTAGATCATATGATAATTCCATTTTTAGATTTCTCAGGGACCTCCATACTATTTTCCACAGTGGCTACATCAACTTACATTCCCATCAGAGTGTAGGAGGGTTCTCTTTATTCCACATCCTCTTTAGCATTTGTTATTTATAGACTTCTTAATGGTGACCATTCTGGCTGCTGTGAGGTGGTATCTTATTATAGTTTTGATTTGCATTTCTTGAATAATTTGCTGTGTTTGCATCTTTTCATGTGCGTATCGGCCATCTGTATTTCTTCTTTGGAGAAATGTCTGTCTAGGTCTTCTGCCCATTTTTTTATTGAGTTGTTCGTTTTGTTGTTGTTGTTGAGTTGTAAAAGCTGTTTATGTATTTTGGAAATTAAGCACTATTGGTCGCATTGTTTGCAAATATTTTCTCCCATTCCATAGGTTGTCTTTTCATGTTTTTTTCTTTTGGTTTCCTTTGCTGTGCAAAAGCTTGTAAGTTTAATTAGGCCCCATTTGTTTATTTCCATTTTTATTTCTGTTGACCTAAGAAAACATTGGTACAATTTATGCCAGAGAATGTTTTGCCTATGTTCTCTTCTAGGAATTTTATGCTGTCATATTTAGGTGTTTAAGCCATTTTGAGTTTATTTTTGTTCATAGTGTGAGGGTGTGTTCTACCTTCATTGATTTACATGCAGTTGTCCAACTTTCCCAGCACCACTTGGTGAAGAGACTGTCTTTTTTTCCCCATATTCTATTCTTGTCTCCTTTGTTGAAGATTAGTTGACCACAGATGTATGGGTTTATTTCTGGGCTCTCTATTCTGTTCCATTGATCTGTATGTCTATTTTTGTGCCAATACTACCCTGTTTTGATTACTGTAGCTTTGTAGTAGTATCTAAAGTCTGAAAGGGTTATGCCTCCTGCTTTGTTCTGTTTCCTCAGGATTGCATTGGCAATTCTGAGTCTTTTGTGTTTCCATATGAATTTGAGGATTATTTGTTCTAGTTCTGTGGAAAAGGTTATGGGTAATTAGATAGGGATCACATCAAATCTATAGATTTCTTTGGGTAGTATGGCCACTTTGACAATATTCTTCCATTCCAAGAGCATGGAATATCCTTGAAAGGAATTGAGAAACACTTTTGTCTGCACAGAAGCACCATCATTTTTGGCCTTGGCTTAGAATTTCACATCTCTATCCACATGCCCCAGTGCTAGGAAATATTCTCTGGCAACACTTTCTGGTACTTTGGCAATAAGGGCCAACCATGACAATGAATGAAGAACTACAGAATTAAAATAACAACAGCTACATTGCAATAATTGTGGACTTTTGTAAAAAGCTGGCATGAGGCAGCAACTCAATCATGGGGAAGCCCATGGAAAAATGACTTTTCTTTATTACATATGACAAGTCAAGAAAAATACTTCAGTCTATGGAATTTCTGCAGCAGCTTGTATTTTCAGGCTATCTGTTTAGCCAAGCTTAATTTGCATGGAAATTGGTTGAAGGTGGACATCAATTTTCTCTCTAATAAGATGACTTCTGAAATTTAATGTACAAGTGCTTGATCAAAAGACCATTCCAAGGCATTTTAGGTAACTGAGTTAATGGAAACAGACTTAGAAAGGGTCACTTCACTTGTTTTGGGAGATGACAGGAAGGGCAGCCAGGTTGCCAAGCTCATTTGTCTGCTGGGAGACATGTGTGTGTCCCAAATGGGCTTAGCTGAAGGGTGTTAGGGAAAAGGCATTGGGTAGGACTGGATTGGATGGCAAAATAGATTTGGCGAAAACTTTCATCTCGACTCTTTCATTTCTAATGATGGATTTTTGAAAAATTTGTGTAAGACCATAGTAATTTTAGTAGGCATTAATGATGTGTGCATGCATACTCAGTCGGTCAGTTGTGTCCACCTCTTTGCAACAGCATTGCATGTAGCCCAGCAGGTTCCTCTGTCCTTGGCATTCTCCAGGCAAGAATACTGGAGTTGGTTGTCCATTCCCTTCTCCAGGGAATCTTCCTGACTCAGGAATTGAACCCAAGTCTCCTGTGACTCCTGCATTGGTAGGTGGGTTCTTTACCACTGAGCCACCTGACTGAAAAGACATTATGTAGTGGTGTAATTATTATATTTTCACCATTTCTTACTTAAAAAAACCCTTTTGATGAATTTATTTTAAGGAAAACTTCACTTGGTTATTTACATATTTATTTATTTTTGGCCGTGCTGGGTCCTTGTTGCTGTGCATGGGCTTTCTCTAGTTGTGGTGAGCAGGGACTACTCTTAGTTGTGGTGCGTGGGCTTCTCATTGTGGTGGCTTTTCTTGTTGTGGAGCACGGGCTCTAGGTGTGTGGCTCAGTAGTTGCAGCTCCTAGGCTCTAGAGCACAGGCTCAGTAGTTGCTCCAGGGCATGTGGGATCTTCCTGGACCAGGGATCAAACCCATGTTCCCTGCATTGGCAGGTAGATTCTTATCCACTGGGCCACCAGGGAAAGTCCCTCACTTGGCTATTTTCAAGTCATAAGACTTTTAAAAATATGTTCTGCCTGCCTAGAAACATGGTTTTTTAACAACGTATGGTTTAAGTTCTTTGACTCTTTTTAATTAAGGTACATGTCTATAAAATGTATGTGTATCCTATCAGGTTTGAAAAAACACAACATTATTTTTTTTTCTTTTTATTTATTTATTTTTTAAAATTTATTTATTTATTTTTTCAGTGGGTTTTGTCATACATTGACATGAATCAGCAATAGATTTACACGTATTCCCCATCCCGATCCCCCCTCTCCCCTCCCTCTCCACCCTGTTCCTCTGGGTCTTCCCAGTGCACCAGGTTCGAGCACTTGTCTCATGCATCCCACCTGGGCTGGTGACCTGTTTCACCATAGATAATATACATGCTGTTCTTTCGCAACATCCCACCCTCACCTTCTCCCACAGAGTTCAAAAGTCTGTTCTGTATTTCGTGTCCCTCTTTTCTGTTTTTGCATATAGGGTGTCATTACCATCTTTCTAAATTCCATATATATGTGTTAGTATGCTGTAATGTTCTTTATCTTTTGGCTTACTTCACTCTGTTATAATGGGCTCCAGTTTCATCCATCTCATTAGAACTGATTCAAATGAATTCTTTTTAATGGCTGAGTAATATTCCATGGTGTATATGTACCACAGCTTCCTTATCCATTCATCTGCTGATGGGCATCTAGGTTGCTTCCATGTCCTGGCTATTATAAACAGTGCTGCGATGAACATTGGGGTGAACGTGTCTCTTTCAGATCTGGTTTCCTCAGTGTGTATGCCCAGAAGTGGGATTGCTGGGTCATATGGCAGTTCTATTTCCAGTTTTTTAAGAAATCTCCACACTGTTTTCCATAGCGGCTGTACTAGTTTGCATTCCCACCAAAAGTGTAAGAGGGTTCCCTTTTCTCCACACCCTCTCCAGCATTTATTGCTTGTAGACTTTTGGATAGCAGCCATCCTGACTGGCGTGTAATGGTACCTCATTGTGGTTTTGATTTGCATTTCTCTGATAATGAGTGATGTTGAGCATCTTTTCATGAAAACACAACATTATTGAGCACATATTCTGTATGGGTGGTCTGTGGGCTGTTGCAGGTGGTAAGGAGGGAAGAGATAAGGGGACACAGAGGGAATAAAGCATTTCACATTCTCAAGAACCCAGAGAGAGTTTGTTGTTGCTCAGTTGCTAGGTCGTGTCAGATTCTGCGAACCCTTGGACTGCAGCACACCAGGCTCCTTTGTCCTCTACTATCTCTCAGAGTTTGCTCAAACTCATGTCCATTGAGTCAGTATGCTATCTAACCATCTTATTCCCTGCCGCCCCTTCTCCTTTTGCCTTCAATCTTTCCTAGCCTTAGGGTGTTTTCCAGTGAGTTGGGTCTTCACATCAGGTGGTCAAAGTATTAGAACTTCAGCAACAGTCCTTCCAATGAATATTCAGGGTTGATTTCCTTTAGGACAGAGAGAAGTACAGATATATAAATAATATAAATGACTAATTGATAAAGGCAGAATAAAATATATGCTAAAGAGTGCTGGCTAAAGCTCTGTGTGTGTGTTTATATAGAAATACAGTGTTAAAAATTGCCATAGGTCATGAATCTCAGATGCAGACCCTGAGAGGAGGCTTTGCATGCAAGTGATTTATTAAGGATACATTCCCAATATAGAGTGGTGGATGAAGTAGGGGAGCTGGGGGAAGGCTCTAATAATGGGAGTGGAAGGAGCAGAAAGAGAAAAGAGAGAAAGCCAAGTTCCATTTTAGGCCACATTTCATGGAGTGCAGCTTTAATGTATTTTCATGAGGGAACTCTGGAGTGTAAGTTACACTTCAGTCATCCTCACCTGCTGTGTTTCATACTTCCATATCCACAGTGAGTACCAAGCAGTACCAGTAGCCTCAGGGAAGTCTCCTTCCAGAAGAAGAGCTGCAGGTGTTGGCCTGGCTGTTGAAAGCCCACCAAAGTTGAGGCAGGGGCACACACAAACCCATAAAAAGGGATCATTATGCCTTCTATAGCAAGTGTGGCCTGTTTTGCCTGATAGTAAACTATACATCATCTCTGATCATAAGACTTATGATGATACTATTTCTACTTAATCCTGCTAAGGGGTGATACATTCATATTGTTGCACCCTTCTCAGTTCAGTTCAGTTGCTCAGTTGTGTCTGACTCTTTGAGACCCCACGGAGTGCAGCATGCCAGACTTCCCTGTCCATCACTAACTCCCAGAGCTTACTCAAACTCATGTCTGTCGAGTCAGTGATGTCATCCAACCATCTCTTCCTCTGCGCCCTTCTGTAGGCAGTTAAAATATATAATGCCTTGGAGTAGATATTTAAAATGACTTCCTGTTGAATCAATGAGGGAATGAATTAATTAATGGACAAGGAGCAGATAAAATCCAATGTTCATAATGTAAAATTTTCCTTGGAAACCCTGTACATGAAATAAGAGACTATAGTTCAAGACTTAAGGAATGCAATATTAATTTTTTCCCCTTAAACAATAAATACCTCATGAAAAAGACATCTCATAACCCTATCATTTTCAAAACCGGATGCTTTCTAGTGGTTTTCTTTCCTGCCTGAGTAGAACCTCACCAGGCACTTGGCAAATCTCCCTGAGGAGAATGGTTCTTTCTTTTAATTATTGATTCATTATATGCATATTTTTGGAGGGCCTGGGAGCCTTAGGAGTTCAAGGACACCTGCTCCCTCCCCTGAAGGAGCTCACGGAGTAGCCGGAGCTACAGCCTCACTGCAGATGAAGGATAATCACAGGCCGCACACAGGAGGGTCTCTCTATTTAAGGTGTTAGGGAGATGCTACACAGAAAATGTGTTGGTGTTTGTATGCTAAGTTTGCATATGCCAGGTGAGGAGGGAGGGGATGGGGATTCTAGTCAGGGTTATTGCTCACATGAAGGCAAGAATAACAATGTTGTTCTGTTTAGTCACTCAGTTGTGTCTGACTCTTTGCAATCCTGTGGACTGTAGCCCTCCAGGCTCCTCTGTCCATGGGATTCTCCAGGCAAGAATACTGGAGTGGGTTGCCATTTCCTTCTCCTGGGGATCTTCCTGACCTAAGGATCAAACCCCCATCTCCTGCATTGGCAGATGGATTCTTTACTACTGAGCCACCTGGGAAGCCCCAGGAATAATAGTAATATCTAGCTAACATTTATTGAGGGCTGCTTCTGTGTGCAGCACTGTTGTTGTTGTTGTTCAGTCACTAAGTCATGTCCGACTCTTTGTGACCCCATGGACTGAAGCACACCAGGCTTCCCTGTGCTTCGTTATCTCCTGGAGTTTGCTCAAATTCATGTGAGTACCAAGTCCAATTTACCTCGATTCATGGATATAACTTTCCAGATTCCTATGAAATATTGTTCTTGACAGCATCAGACTGTACTTTCACCACCAGACACACCCACAACTAAGCATCATTTCCGCTTTTGCTCAGGCACTTCATTCTTTCTGGAGCTATTAGTAATCGCCCTCTGCTCTTCCCTAGTAGCATAGTAGACACCTCCCGACCTGGGGGGCTCCTCTTCCAGTGTCATATCTTTTTGTACTGTTCATGGGGTTCTCGAGGCAAAAATACTGGAGTGATTTGCCATTTTCTCCTCCAGTGGGCCACATTTTGTCAGAATTCTTCACTACAACCCCTCCTGTGAATCAACATACTGAAAGGCTTTGGGGTCCAGCAGGAGTGTAACTGAGGAGGTAGAATCTGATTGTGAAAACTCTTGTGTGATGAGGTTCATAAATGTTGTCAGAGTAATTAAATCATTAACTGATTTTCGGGTGTCACCAAACAAATCCGTGCACTGGGATGTGTGTGAAGCCCAACAAATGGAAACATTGGAGTTTGGAGCAGAGGAAGGTTTATTGCAGGGCCATTCAAAGAGACCGGTGACTTGTGCTCAAAAACCTTGAACTCCCTGATAATTTGTAGAAGATTTTATAGGCAAATTTTGGGGTGAGGGCTGCAGGTATGACTTTCTTCTGGTTGGTGATGAGGTAACAAGCGGTGCTCCAGGAATCTTGTGCTCAGCCTGAAGTTGTTATACCATCCTCCACCTGGGTGGGGGTCTTAGTTTGGGCAGAAGAACTCAAAGATATTGTTATGTATCTTCTTTGAGCAGGAACCAGGACCCTGCTTTAATCGTTTCACTTTTGTCTCTTGATTGTTCTTCTTTTGTCTCTGCATTTCCTTACTTCCCTGATTAGCAACTGTTTGAATTTACCCTTTGGAACTCAGGGAAGGTCTAGGAGGCTGATGACTTTTTCCTACAAACTAGAAACAGGGACAAGATAATCGTTTGTACTTGGAGAGGGCTCCACAGGGTCCTGCTTGGTTTCACTGGCTTACTAAAGAACTTGGGACAAGGAACAGAATATCCTTTACTCTGGGAGGTCATTACAATCATGCATGTATCCGTGGATACAAAAGACTATCCACGTGCAGGACCTTAACATCACGAAAATATTAAACATGAATGCTAGGGATTACCTGTCTCAAACATAGCCTAACTGAAACAGGAGGGAAGGGAACAGGGCACAACCTTTGAAAGAATGACACAGACCAAGGGCACAACATAAACTGATTAGAACAAAATGGGTCCAAGATAGCAGACTAGTCAACTTGACTAGACCTTTATCCTCAGTATACGCTCATTGGAACACATCAGCAAGCTAAATGACACACCCAGAGGCACCATGACAGCTCCAAGGTTGACCATCAAAGACCAAAAAGTGGGCTGTGGTCCAACCCCTGGAAATCCTCACCCCTTCCCCAAAATAGTTGGAATAAACCTCCCACTCATTCAGTTCAGTACAATTGCTCAGTCGTGTCCAACTCTTTGCGACCCCATGGACTGCAGCACGCCAGGCCTCCCTGTCCATCACCAACTCCCGAAGCTTGCTCAAACTTATGTCCATTGAGTTGGTGATGCCATGGCAAACCATCTCATTGTCTGTCATCCCTTTATCCTCCTGCCTTCAGTCTTTCCCAGCATCAGGGTCTTTTCAAATGAGTCAGTTCTTCGCATCAGGTGACCAAAGGATTGGAGTTTCAGCTTCAGCATCAGTCCTCCCAATGAATATTCAGGAATGATTTCCTTTAGGATGGACTGGTTGGATCTCCTTGCTGTCCAAGGGACTCTCAAGAGTCTTCTCCAACACTGCAGTTCCCACTCATTAGCCTATGAAATTACCCAGGCCATAAAGCTAATCACACCACATTTTGAGGCTGCACTCACCCTCTGTGAAGGCCCACAATCCGTGAGTCCGTGAGGTGTTTCTCTCTGAATAAATCCACTTCTCACCCATCACTTTGTTTCTCACTGACTCCTTTCTGAGATGAGACATCAAAAACCTGAGCTTCATTATGTTCTGAAACTGAAGGAGGAAACAGAACAGGGTCTATCTTGAAAGCAGGACTCCATCTTGGGCCACACTGTGGATTTTGAGCTATATGACCAGTATCTATGGAAATAACACACCAACTGGAAAACCAGGCCCCCCGGAAGGAAGAGCCCCAGGGCTCATACCTAGACTCTCCATCGCCTAAAAGAATACCCTAATTATCTGTGTAACTGAATAGAATCATACATTCTATTATGCTTATTTGGGTATGACCACAGGCCTATTGATGATTGTCCACTGTTAACTACCTAGGCTTAAGGCATATGAATCATGGGTTAACTTTGATTGTATCTTTATTTTCCTTTGTTCAGACTAATTTCAGGAAATTTGGGGAGGTGGGTTTGGGCACATACACTTAGGGTATATAAGGTTTTCACAAAAACTGGTTGGGGTCCTTGGCTAAGAGGAGACTCTGCCTTGGGCCTGCTGGTGTAATAAACTGCACTCCACTATATGCATTGTCCTTCTGGGTGAGATTGTTTCCCGGAATGCGTGGCTATAACAAAACCAGGTCTGTGATCTCAGCTGGAAGACTGTGAATTTGGGCTGGGTTCAAGTTGCAGTCATGTGGGTTAAGTCTCAAACTGAGTTTTGGCTGAGTTTGAGTTCTGACACATGGGTTCAAGTCCCAATCTGATGTATATAGTTTCAAAACTACTGACTGGAACATGGGTCACACTCATAACCTTAATCTTATCTCAGTCACTTGTTTGAGGACTCTGGAACAGCCCTTTCAACCTTTAACATACATATGAATAGTCTAAGGATCATATCTAAATACAGATTCTAATTTAGTAGGTTTGGGGTGGAGCCAAAGATTCTATACTTCTAATAAATTCTTAAGTAATGCCAATGCTTCTGGTCCTTGCACCACACTTCAAGTAACAAGACTAGTTCACTGCTTCTCAGCAATGGCTGTACACTGCAATCACTTGGGAAACTCTTGAAACTTCTAGTACCTGGATTACACCCACATAAATTCTGATTTAATGTGTCAGGGGTGTGGCCTGAGTGTTAGAAGCTTTTAGAATTCCCAAGGTGATTCCAATAAACAGCACAAACTGAGAGCCCATCCCAGTTAGATATAAATTCACACGCAAATGACCAAGGGTTATTTGTGACATGTAGGCAAAGTACCATTTAGAGGAAGAAAAAGTTGAAGAGATGATTTTGGAAAGTGGAAGAACTATTGCTTCTGGTTGGAATAGAACACTTAATGTTTTGTTCTAATGAACAAAAATTGCCAAGACATGCAAATGAAGTTTCATACTGCAGTAGTCAACCATTTAGGCTTTCTATTAATAACTCAGCAATTAGGATTGAAAATGTGTCCTTTAAACACTTACCTACATTATAATGCTGAATTCTCAGTAAAAAAAAATTTTTTTTCCATTTAGAAAAACAATATGTGCTCATGATAGGAATTTTGAAAAATAAAACCCAACATCTAAGGAGATATAACATTTTTCATATATTCCTTCCATAATTTCATGCATTTACACAGGTGTCTTGATTTTTTAACTGTAAAAGTGCTGTATTTTCTATTAAAAGTACCATAAAATAGTTTTTTAAAAAAATAGTGGCCCCTTAAAAAAAATCTTTATTATAGTATAGTTGGTTTACAATGTTGTATTAGTTTCAAGTGCACAGCAAAGTGAACCAGTTATACATATACACATATCCACTCTTTCTTAGATTCTTTTCCCATATAGGTCATTACAGAGTATTGAATAGAGTTCCCTGTGCTATACAGAGAGACTTCCCTGGTGGCTCAGGCAGTAAAGCGTCTGTTTACAATGAGGGAGACCCGGGTTCGATCCCTGAATGGGGAAGATCCCCTGGAGAAGGAAATGGCAACCCACTCCAGTATTCTTGCCCGGAAAATCCCATGGACGGAGGAGCCTGGTGGACTACAGTCCACAGGGTCACAAAGAGTCGGACATGACTGAGCGTAGGTCCTTATTTGATATCTATAACGGCTACATTCATAGACTGTTGTTTATCTAGTATTTAATTACTTTTGATAAATCAGTATGGAACATAATATCCTTACCCTTCTTTGACAGAGTGGTTCATCATAGTATATGTCACAGCAGAACTTAAATGCTGTTGTTTAGTTCCTCAGTCATATCTGACTGTTTGTGACCCCATGGATTGTAGCCCACCAGGCTCCTCTGTCCATGGGATTTCCCAGGCGAGAATACTGGAGTGAGTTGCCATTTCCTTCTCCAGAGGATCTTGCTGACCCAGAGATGGAACCCGAGTCTCCTGTATTGGCAGGCAGATTCTTTACCACTGACCTACCTGTGAAGCCCTGAACTTAAATAATTAAATAAAATAATTAAATAACTTTTACTTGACTGGCACACTCTCATTTTTATTTTTTCATACTCATTTCTAAAAGCAAAGACCTATAGTGAAGTCTCATATTAAAATTATGTAACTATAAATGACAGCACAACTAAATTATGTTACAGGGATATTTCTATTAATGAGTTGGAGCCTACCTTCCCTTTGAACAAATGAGGCTTAGCTTAAAAGCATACAGAAATTTCTTATCTTGCTTGGTTATTCATACCTCTAGTTGCTAATTTGGATGTTGGGACTTCTGCCAAAGAGATATATAGAAATTGCTCAAGACCTAACAGATACTTAAAATAGCTCAAGCCAACCAATGGAAACAGCCTTTGGCAGAGAAGGTGCAATCAGCTTTGTTCTGAGTTGTCTGAAGGAGGAATAGTCATCTTTCTTATTATAGCAATGACTGAACAGTAACTTTCATTATTCAGTTTCATAGAGTGCTAGTGATGGCTTTTTATGATTTACTCAGGGGCTTCCCAGATGGCACTAGTGCTAAAGAACCCACCTGCCAATGCAGGAGACATAAGAGACTCGGGTTCGATCTCTACATCAGGAAGGTTCCCTCGAGGAGGGCATGGCAACCCATTCCAGTATTCTTGCCTAAAGAATCCCATGGACAGAGGAGTCTGACAGGGTTGCAAAGAATCAGACACTACTGAAGTGACTTAGCACTCACACATGCAGCTAGCACTTAGTGACTTTATTACTTAATTAAAGTTCCCTGAATACTTCATGTACATAAAGTAATCAGTGGTGAGACTTTGAAAATGGTATATAATCATTCTCTTATTATTTTTTAATTGGATGATATTAAAACTGTATCCATATTGGACACTATGTATCATCCCACTCTGGAGGTTACCACAATCCTAAATTAGCTATTTATTTTTATTCATATCTTTATAGTTTATGCCCTAATATATATATAATTTATATATGTATATATTGTTCAGTCGCTAAGTCGCTTCTGACTGTTTGCAGTCCCATGGACTGCAGCACACCAGGCTTCCCTGTCCTTCACTGTCTCCCAGAGTTTGCTCAGATTCATGTCCATTGAGTCAGTGAGGCTATATAATCATCTCATCCTCTGTTGTCCCCTTCTCCTCCTGCCCTCAATTTTTTCCAGTATCAGGGTCTTTTCCAATGAGTCAGTTCTTCGCATCAGCTGGCCAAAGTATTGGAGCTTCAGCTCCAGCACAGTCCTTCCAATGAATATTTAGGACTGATTTCCTTTAGGAGTGATTTGATCTCCTTGCAGTCCAAGGGACTCTTAAGAGTCTTCTCCAGCACCACTGTTCGAAATTCTTTGGTGCTTAGCCTTATTTATGGCCCAACTCTAATATCCATATGTGAGTACTGGCAAAATCATAGCTTTGACTATATAGATCTTTTTCAGAGAAGTGATGTCTCTGCTTTTTAATGCATGTATATATATGTGTGTGTGTTTGTATATATATATAATATGTACATATATTAATAATATGTATGTATACATGTTGATAAGCTATATGCAAATGGTATATTGTGCATACCTTTTTACCTTACTTTTTTGATCAGCATAGGGTTTTGAGTTCTATCTCTATTGATGCATGTAGTTTTAGTTCATTAATTTTCTTTGTTGTATGGTATTTCATTATATGACTATGGTATGCCATAATATACTTACCCATTTTACATTGATGGATATTAGAGCTATTTTACTCTTTTTCCTACCAAAATAATGCTGTAGACATCTAATCATTTTATGTATGAGAGTTTCTTTATGGAGTATACCTAGGATCTGAATTACTGGGTCATAAGATATACATGTCATATATTTTATTACCTATTACTTATTACCATTATCTATTTGTACTAGGTAATGCGAAATTTAAAAAAAATGATTGAGGCAACTTATCCTTACAAGCAGTAACTGAGAGGTTGCAATGATTTACATTCTCATCAACCCATGATATTATCAAAACTTTTAAATTTTTGTCAATATAATTAATATGAAATAGTATCTCATGATTGCCTTAATGTTCATCTCCCACATTGCATCATTGCTCTGTTCATTGGTTAGTGAGTCTTTCTGGTCTGTGGATTGATTATTCCTATCTTTTGCCCACTTTTGATTGGGTTGTCTTTCTTATATTTATTTACAGTAGCTTTTATTATATTCTGATTAATTCTGTCAGTTATATGTGTTCTAAAATTCTCACAGTCTGTGTCTTGTCATTGTTTTGTGGTATCTTTTGATGAATAGACATTTTTTATTTTAATATAAACATGTCCAACTTCTCAATCTTTTCCATTATGGTTGATACTTTTAATGTCTGTTTAAGAACCCCTTCCCAAGGACTTTCCAGGCAGTCCAGTGGTTAAGACTCCATGCTTCCACTGCACAGGGTGCGGGTTTGACCCCTGGTTGGGGAACTAAGATCACATATGCCATGTGGCCAAAAAAAAAAAAAAAAGAAAGGAAGAAAAAGAACCCCATCTCTACCTCAAATCATAGGTAAAAATTTGTTTTATTAACTTCTAATTTCCTTCTCAAAATTTTAAAGTTTTAATTATCACAATCTATCCAAATTGTTTTTTGTGTATGCCATGAAGTATTGATTCAATTTTTTACCTATTGTTAACCAATTACCCCACCCCACTTATTAAGCCATTTATCCTTTCTGAATTGCAATACCACTTCTATCACCTGTAAGGTTTCTATATATACACAGGTCTGTTTTCTGAATTTTCTAGTCAGTTCAATTTTTCTATTTATCTCTGCATCAATATTACTGTGTATTAGATACTATAACTTTCTAATGAATCTTGATATCTGACAAAGCAATGCCTTCTCTCTAGCTCTTTTCAAAACAATTCCAGCTATTCTTGGTCCTTTGTTTTTCCATATTAATTTTAAAATCAGCTTCTAAAGTCCCATGAAAATGTGATTGAAATTCTCATTGAAATTGCATAGAATGTATTGATTAATATGTGGAGTGGACATCTTTAAAATATTGAGTGTTCTTATCCATTGATATGATTTTTTTCCCATTGATATGATTTATCTCTACATTTGTTTAGACCTTTATCATCTTTGAATAGTTTAAAATTTTTTGGCATAGAAGTTTTCCTGAACTTTTGTTAGATTTATCCCTTCCATATATATAAAGATATATTTTTATTGGTAATGTTGATCATCATCCACTTGGAAATTACCTTTTCTAACTATTTATTGCTGGTGTATAAGACTGCACTTGATTTTTGGGTATTGCCCCTACATCCAGAAACATTGCTAAAATCTTTTTTATTCATTCTAATAATATATCAAATTAGCATTTTAAGGTGTGAATAAATTTTAGTAATTTTTCTGAATACTAAGTATAACATATGGTCATTCTTTAAAAAATCAGAAAGCCCCTAAAGAAAATCCTTGTAAATGGTTTGTCTTTTTTTTAAATTTATTTCATGTTGGTTATCTTCTTACCTTTCTTTCGTCCTTCCTTAAAAAAAAAAAAAACTTTCACTATAGAAAATTACCAACATATCTTCCAGTATCCACAAGTACCAACTCATGGTTTATCTTTACAGTGCATTCCCTAACTTTACAGTGCATTCCCACTCTTTGCTGTGCTTCCCAAATTATTTTGAAACAAATCTCAAATATCATATAATTACATCTGTAAATATTTCACTATGTATCTCTGAAACAGTGGTTCTCAGTTTGTGGTCCCCATTTCAGCAGATTCAGCAGCATCTGGGAACTTGTCTTAAATGCAAATTCTTCAATTCACTTTAGTTGCTCAGCTGTGTCCGACTCTTTGCAACCCTGTGGACTGCAGCACACCAGGCCTCCCTGTCCATCACCAACTCCCGGAGTTTACTGAAACTCATGTCCATCCAGTCAGTGATGCCATCCAACCATCTCATTCTCTGTCATCCCTTCTCCGCCTGCCTTCAATCTTTCCCAGCATCAGGGTCTTTTCCAGTGAGTCAGTTCTTCGCATCAGATGGCCAAAGTATTGGAGTTTCAGCTTCAGCATCAGTCCTTCCAATGAATATTCAGGACTGATTTCCTTTAGGTTAGACTGGTTGGATCTCCTTGCAGTCCAAGGGACTCTCAAGAGTCTTCTCCAACCCCACAGATCCATTGAATCAAAAGTTCCGGGGGTGGGGTCTCAGCAATGTTTTGTTTTGTTTTTTTAAATTAACTTATCTTAATTGGAGACTAATTACTTTACAATATTGTGGTGGTTTTTGCCATACATTGACATGAATCAGCCATGGGTGTACATGTGTCCCCCTGTCCCAAACCCTCCTCCTAACTCTATCCCCATCCCATCCCTCTGGGTCATCCCAGTGCACTGGCTTTGGGTGCCCTGTTTCATGCATGGAACTTGGTCTGGTCATCTGTTTCACGTATGGTAATATACATGTTTCAGTGCTGTTCTCTCAAAGAGAACAGCCTCACCTTCTCCCAAAGAGTTCAAAAGTCTGTTCTTTATGTCTCTTTTTCTGTCTTGCACATAGGGTTGTCGTTACCATCTTTCTGAATTCCACATATATGTGTTAATATACTGTATTGGTGTTTTTCTTTTTGACTTACTTCACTCTGTATAATAGGCTCCAGTTTCATCCACCTCATTAGAATTGACTCAGATGCATTCTTTCTAATTGCAATGTTTTTTAAATTAACCTCCAGTTTTTTTTTTTTATTAATCTTGCTGATGTACATTCAAGTTTGAGAACCCCTCTAATAAAACATAAGAACATTAGGGAAAATAATCTTAATATCAATGAAATGATTAAATAACAATTCCTTTAAATCATCAGTCAGTGTTCAAATTTCTCTAAAGGTTTGTTTTGCTTAATTTGAATTTTTGGCAATACATCATATTTGGGTTGTGTACTTCCATCATCAGGCTCATAATGTTTTCATGCTTTTTTGTGTAATTAGCAGACACTGATAATCATGTTCCAGATTCATTATTTTACTAGGGTCACAAAATGGTAATATTCTAACTCTATCGTTTTGTCTTCATTTATTGCTGGAGTACTTCTAAAACAGAAGACAGCTTTCAGAACAATGATTTGTTTTCCTTACATAATTTTAGACATATTTGATGTGCTTTCATTATTTTTAGTCTTATTGATATCCTCTTTCTTATAATTGAGTTTTTATTTATAGCGAAGCACTGCTGCTGCTGCTGCTAAGTTGCTTCCGTCGTGTCAGACTCTGTGCAGCCCCATAGACGGCAGCCCACCAGGCTCCCCCATCCCTGGGATTCTCCAGGCAAGAACACTGGAGTGGGTTGCCATTTCTTTCTCCAGTGCATGAAAGTGAAACGTGAAAGTGAAGTCGCTCAGTCGTGTCCGACTCTTAGTGACCCATGGACTGCAGCCCACCAGGCTCCTCCGTCCATGGGATTTTCCAGGCAAGAGTACTGGAGTGGGGTGCCGTTGCCTTCTCCTAGCAAAGCTCTGCACAGAGTATAAAAATTCAAGCCAGTTCCACATTTCCCCTTCCAATGGCAATAATTGTCGGTGATTTTTACCTAATTAGTTTGATATCTTTAAATAATTTGCTTATCACTTTCTTTGTTTTCAGTTTTCAGCCTTATCTATTGACTTCTCATTACTAGCAATTTAGCTCCCTTTCATCCTTCCAGTTCCCACCATGCACTTGCACTCATCCACCATCTTTATATAGTTACAGCATAATTATGGTGAGTTCAGTTGACTATGTAAATTCTAGTCACAACTGAACTCCATACAATACTGTGGTTATTTTTTCTATTTTTGCACAACTATCTATTTAACTGGAGTGAATGATCACCAATCTTTGTTCGCTTGTTTAATTTTCTACATTCGTATTTCCAGTTCAACCCCCGACTCTATCTATTGTCTAAATCTCTTCTTAACAATTTTGATCCATCAGGTGTTCTCTCCATTTCAAGATCTTAAATAATAAAGCTAAAGTCTGCCGACCACCTCCAACCTGGACTGCTGGGTCTCTCTACTCCTGGTACACAGGTGCCATTCTCTGAACCTCCCACCCACTTCAGCCTGTGAATTTCTGTGGCTTCTTTACTTGCATCCACTGTTGCCTGGTTCCTTACCTCCCTTTTCATTGATTTATTTGTTCCTTTTGATGAAGCTCATCCTCTAGGAGTTTCCTGGGAAAGGACTTAAAATAAGCAAACTTGGGGGGACTTAACTTGTACAGAAATATTTTCATTGCACTCTGAAACTTCAATGGTAATTAAATAGAAGTCTAGCTTGAGAATCATTTTCCTTCAGAATCTTGAAGGCATTTCCACCTTACCTTGGTACTGTGCTGTTGTTTAGAGGACTGGAGTCGTTCTAATATGTGGCCTTTTGAATAGAAACAGTTTATTTTGCTCTCTGGAAGCATATAGGATCATCTCTTTTTTTTCCCCCTTGAGTTCTGAAAATTAGTTATGATATGTCTTGTTGTAGGTCTATTTTTATGAATTTTGCTGGGCACTTAATAGGTCCTTTAAACTAAAAACTTGTGTCCTTCAGTTGTGGGGCATTTTATTGCTAGTTCTTTAAGAATTCCTTCCTCTTCATTTTCTTCTGCTTTTCTTCAATTCTTGTTAATTGGCTGTTGGACTATCTGGATTGGGCTTTGAGTTTTCTTATCTTTTCCATACAGTCTGTCTTTTTTCTCTGCTTTATGGAAGATTTCTTCAACTTAATATGCCACACATTTTATTTCTCTGTTATAGTTTTCATCTCTATAATACCTGTTTTTTTTGGGGGGGGTAGTTCTCTGAATATCCCTTTTCCTAGCGCCCTCTTCTCATTTCATGGATGCAGTATTCTCTTTTCTCTTTAAGGACATTAATGGAATGCTCTGAAGTTTTCTTCTCCTTGCAAATTTCAGTTCCTCTCCGACATACTTCTTTTTCTGTTGGCATGTATGTTTTGTTCTGTTCGACTTCAGTCTTTTCAGGTTAGAGGTGTTCCTGAGAAGGTCTCTCTCTTCAGTTCATACTTGAGAATGAAGTATTTAAAAGCTGACTGGAAGTAGGTTGGTCTTGCTGAATGTGGGTGCCATGGTAAGGTGGTGACATGACTGACATATTCCCATGGGGAACGTTTGATGTCTACATCCACAGAGAAGGGTTATCCAGTGACCTGCCTGGAAGGCACAAGTCTGGCTGTCATTGCAATAGGATCTGAGTGGAAGAGGGCTAAGAGAAGTAGCATATCAAATTTAGTATATACTTGTTAACTTCAGCCCCTATTTTTCATACAGTACTCCTGACTTCAACTGTACCTGGTATTCTCCAGGCCAGAAGTCTCCTGTCCTATTCTCTCCAAAGACCAACACCCCACTTGCTGCCAGAGTAATAGATAGTGTGGTCAAATGCTGCACATAGAGATGTAGGGTGTCTGGAATCTAGTCTTCATGAAAATAATTTGACCTGATCATCCTACTTTCAGGCCCACCCTCATCCCCAGTTTCCACAATTAGTTGTTATTACCAATTTGTAAGCTTTTCAAAGTGCTCTGGGTAGATCAGATTTGTTCTCAGCTTACCCTGATGCCAGTTTAGGTTTTAGATTCCCCAGGTTTTCTAAATCATTTACTGCTTTCCAGTTTCCAGATTTTGTTTGGAAACTTGTCAAATTGATGCCGAAAGCTCAGCTTCTGTGCACAATGATGCTGAATTGATTCTTGGAGACAGAGTTTTGGGTGAAGTAAAAGATTAGATTTATCACTTTGCCAGGTAAAGGGGGCCACTGCAGGCCCTCGAAACCATGTGTCCTACTTGGGGCAGATACTGAGAAGTTTTATAGTAATGGTTCAAAGAGGGTGTGATCAGTTCGTGGACATTCTTCTGATGGGTTAGTGCTGAGGTAAGTAGGAGTCAGTATCATCAACCTTCAGGTCCAAGTGGTCTGGGATCTACAGCATATCATTATTAATCGTTAACTTCTCCCACCCAGTGGGGTGGGGGGTTCAGTATCTGCAGAATAGTTCAAAGATGCTGTTGCGTATATCCATGGATGGGTAAACAGGACATTACCCCAAGGCTGTTCTTTCTGTGTCTCCCTGGTCTCCTATCTTCTCCCTTCCCTAATTAACTGCTCGAATCTACCCATTGGAACTCAGGGAAGGTCATGGAGGCTGAATGAAGGTGGTTTCCTAAAATCAAGGAAATGGAGGGCACAAAGACCTTGTGCCCAGGAGCTCCACAGGGCCCAGCAGTATCATTATCTTAATACTTATCCTTTCAGGTTTCTCCCTTTAGAAAATTTCTGTTCTATTGTTTCGGTGGAGCTTTGGGAGGAAACAAAGGAAAGTCCTAGATTTCCGGCTTCAAAATTCCTTCCAAAGTAAGACCTCTTTGTTCTCTTAAGGAGATGGTTAGTCGCTGATCTTCAAGACATAAAATGATATCCCCATTTTACAGTTAGAATATTTTGGGAACAGAGAAGTCAAGTCATTTTTCCAAGATGACAGCATTCGCAGGGAGGCACTGGCTCAGTGCATTCATGTTGAAGGAAAAAACAGTGCTGTGACACTAGGCAGTTGTCACTTTCCTGACATGTTACTCTGTCCTGCCTGCTCAGTGCTTTGCAGTTGACCTCTAGCAATGTCACCACCACCAATAAAAGCCAGCGTTAGTTGCTGAATACAAAATGACCAGGCTAAACAGCCGCACGTTACTCTCTTCTGCAAAAAATGGAACTAACGTGACCTAGTATTTTTCATGATAATGACTGTAATTAACTAACCAAGCTGAACGAGCCTTGGAATTCATCTGGAAAAAAGACTACCATTGCCAATTTTCTGGAACTGAAGGCCTGACAGATTTGTGAGTTGGGTCTTTTAGAGACAGGAAAAAAAAAGCTGAGGCCATCTAAAATTGAATTTAGTACCTGAAAGTAGGTCTCAAAATGAAAATGATGCTTTACCCTTTACAGGCAGAGGTTTCTGGATCTTTATGCCTCCCAAAGCGATTTACTGCATGGATTTCTGTTAGGTCAGCAGGATGGTTACCCCAGGTTTAAGCCAAGAACATTTTGTAATCAATTTTTGCTCAGATTCATTACTCATATAACTGACTGTGAGGCTTATGTTGTATCAGTAAGCACCAGACTAATATTTCCAGCAGATAATGTCATAATCTGTTGATGAGACTATTCATTTTTTGTGTCATTGCTTTATTTACTTGAGATGCCAACTGTATCTTCCCTGTTAAAATGTGTCCGATGAGCTGACTTTTATATAACTCAATTATGTTCTCTTGACTCTATGGATGAAGTGAACCTATACCAAAAACCTAGGGTTACTCTAAAAGAATGCCTCTGAGTTAATTATACTTCCTGTGAGTGCACCTCTTTTTAAAAATGCATTAAATTGCATTTGCAGGCCATTTATATTGAAACTGGTTACTGTTGCCGGTTTGTGGCTTTGCTTTCAGGAAGAAGGCTGCTATATTTAAAGGAATCAATAAAGAATAAATATACTCAAGTTTATGACGTGGTATTGTTAGAGGGAAGATGTGGAGAGAGGAGTCTTGTGAAGTGTAAGAACAAGAACTCACCCTGTAGATTATCTCGAGCAGCTCTTTCATTTTATAGAAAACTGAGTCATGAAGGGATTTAGTGACTTTCTCCCAAAATGCTCAGTTATTTATTGATAGAACTCTGAGTAATGGGTACTCAGGGTGCCCCGGCCCATTCTCTTTCCACTTTACTGTGGCATCAGGGTATTTAATTTTTTTTCCTCTGTGTTATTTATTTTTAATAAAAGAATCATAAAGTGGGCCTTTAAAAATTTATATTGAGAAAATCTTACAACTTACAGAAGAATTGCATATATCATACGCATACCTCCCTAACTTTAATTTTGTTTATTAAGTTTTGGCTGTCCTGGGTTTTCATTGCCGCACAGGCTTTTCTCTAGCTGCAGCGAGTGGAGGCTATTCTTTAGTGACAGTGCACGGGCTCAAGGTATGCAGGCTTCAGTAGTTGTGGCTCCCAGGCTCTAGAGCACAGGCTCAGTAGTTGTGGCACATGGGTTTAGTTGCTCCTTGGCCTGTGGAATCTTCCTGGATCAGGGATTGAACCCATGTCTCCTGCATTGGCAGGCAGATTCTTTACCACTGAGCCACCAAGGAATCCCCCTAACTTTACCTTTTATCTAGATATGTCAATTGTTAACATTTTTTCATGTTGTATATGTCCATATATATACATATATATGTCCACATATACATGCTTATTTATTTCGAGTTGAAGAGGCAGATGGCTGCAGCTAACACCACTTCATTTAGCTTAAGAACAAACAATTCTCTTAGAAAACTAGGGACTTCCCTGGTGGTACAGCAGTTGACTCTGTGCTTCCAATGCAGAGGGCATGAGTTTGATCCCTGGTTGGGGAAATAGGATCCCACATGCTGCAGGGCCCCCCAAAAATAAATAAATGCAATTAAAAACAAAATTATAGTGTAAGTATTCAAATTTCAACTGAGCGACTAAGCACCGCACACAGTACATATTATATAATATAGTCTGCATTCGGTTTTCACCAAGTGAAAGTTGCTCAGCCGTGTCTGACTCTTTGTGACCCCATGGACTAGTCCATGGAATTCTCCAGGTCAGAGTACTAGAGTGGGTAGCCTTTCCCTTCTCCTGGGGATCTTCCCAACCCACGGATTGAACCCAGGTCTCCTGCATTGCAGGCGGATTCTTTACCAGCTGAGCCACAAGGGAAGCTCAAGAAAACTGGAGTGGGTAGCCTATCCCTTCTCCAGGGGATCTTCCTGACCCAGGAATAGAACTGGGGTAACCTGCATTGCAGGCAGATTCTTCACCAAGTGAGCTATCAGGGAAGCCCATAATATAGTCTGCGTTCAATCTTCACCAATTGTCGCAACAATGTCGTCCTGGCAATTTTTCCTCCCTAGATCTAATCCTGGTATATGTGTTTTGTGTTTAACTACCATGTCTCTCTAGCCTCCTTTTTTTTTTTTTTCCTTTGGCCCCGCTGCATGGCATGAGGGATCTTAGTTCCTCAGCCAGGGTTCGAATCCATGTCCTCTGCATTGGAAGGCGAAGTCTTAACCCCTGGACCACCAGGGAAGTCCCTAACCTCCTTTGACATAGATCAGCTCTTAGCCTCTCTTTGACATTCATGACACAGATGTTCTGAGAGATTACACACTAGCTGTTGTGGAGGAGTCTCTCAGTTTGGGTTTGTCTGATGTTTCCTCATGATTAGATTTGGTTTATGTGCTCTTCTGGCAGAAACACTACATAAATGAGTTTGTGTCTTTACAGCATCACGTCAGGAAGCATATGATGTTAGTTTATCTGCTGTTGGTAATAATATCTTTGACATTTGGTTAAGTGGGGATCTTTTTTTTTTTTTTTTTT
>NC_057419.1:49066086-49070117 GCF_019320065.1 Cervus canadensis
AGTGTAAGAGGGTTCCCTTTTCTCCACACCCTCTCCAGCATTTATTGCTTGTAGACTTTTGGATAGCAGCCATCCTGACTGGCGTGTAATGGTACCTCATTGTGGTTTTGATTTGCATTTCTCTGATAATGAGTGATGTTGAGCATCTTTTCATGTGTTTGTTAGCCATCTGTATGTCTTCTTTGGAGAAATGTCTGTTTAGTTCTTTGGCCCATTTTTTGATTGGGTCATTTATTTTTCTGGAATTGAGCTTCAGGAGTTGCTTGTATATTTTTGAGATTAATCCTTTGTCTGTTTCTTCATTTGCTATTATTCTTATGCCATTCTGAAGGCTGTCTTCTCACCCTTGCTTATAGTTTCTTTGTTGTGCAAAGCTTTGTAAGTTTCATTGGGTCCCATTTGTTTAGTTTTGCTTTTATTTCCAATATTCTGGGAGGTGGGTCATAGAGGATCTTGCTGTGATTTATGTCAGAGAGTGTTTTGCTATGTTCTCCTCTAGGAGTTTTATAGTTTCTGGTCTTACATTTAGATCTTTAATCCATTTTGAGTTTATTTTTGTGTATGGTGTTAGAAAGTGTTCTAGTTTCATTCTTTTACAAGTGGTTGACCAGTTTTCCCAGCACCACTTGTGGGGATCTTTGAGTTTTGTTAGCAGGGTATCTTCAGCACAGCATGATAAGGAAGTTGTGGTACATATACACAATGGAATATTACTCAGCTTTAAAAAGGAACACATTCGAGTCAGTTCTAATGAGGTAGATGAACCTGGCGCCTATTATACAGAGTGAAGTAAGTCAGAAAGAGAAAGGCAAATACTATATATTAATGCATATATATGGAGTTTAGAAAGATGGTACCAATAATACTACATGCAGGGCGGCAAAGGAGACACAGGCTTAAAGAACAGACTTTTGGGCTCAGTGGGAGAAGGCGAGGGTGGGATGATTTGAGAGAATAGCTTAGAAGCATGTACATTACCATGTAAAACAGATGACCCGTGCGAGTTCAATGCATGATGCAGGGCACCCAGAGCTGGTGCTCTGGGACAACCTAGAGGGATGGGTTGGGTAGGGAGGTAGGAAAGAAAGTCTGCACAGCAGGAGGTACCTAAAATCCCTCTGTGACCTGGGCTAGATACAAACTCGGCAAGAGTTAGAGTTAAGTATGGTTCCTTGTAGTGCTGGCTAGTGTGGTTTAGTTCTGCAGCTGAGGGACCTCACCAAAGATCCCAGCTTACATAGTTTCTCCAGACCTCCTGCCAAACCCTACCATCTGCGATACTAACACGGTAACCCCTGAGGGGGCCTGCTGAGTCTCTTTCCTAGGAAGGCACACTATGTAGATAGCTCTTTAGAGGAAGGGAACTCATAAGGCATTCTCTCAAAATCCAAAACTACCCTAGCTGAAAGCATGGTTCAGAACCTGAGTCCTGTACTGACTGGTTGCAGAGAGGTTTGGTTTAACAAGCCTGACTTTATCTATTTGGACTTACTTCTGAAATAGGCAGTGATAAGGACCCCAGGGAATGTATTTCTCAAAGCTGACTCTGGTTGCAGGGACCTTCTTTCCCCACTCAATCCCTAACTGCAGAATGATTTAATAATGAGCTGCCGTTGGGCCTGGAGCTTCTACAGCATCTTTTAGAATGTGATGGTTTAAAAGGACTGTTGTTTATGATGAACATGCTGTTGACCTCAGCTTCTGCATTGCACATGAGAATAACCTGATCCGAAGAGACATATTGGGAGCAAGCTTGAAGTTACTTGGCCTTCTGGTCGAGGCAAGGCTGTTTAACCTGCAAGGAACAGAAACAGACTTAGACGGGCAGCAGGTGACCTCATGGACATGGGACCGAGCCTCACAGGAGCTGAAACCCGAGAGGGCTTCTGTGATCTATGGTTGAGGCCTTTCCGGAAACCACTGCAGGAATTCCTGGTCCTTCACATGGAAGCTCCACAGTTCCTGTGATTTGACTGCACTCACCATGTCTGCTGCTTCCTGTTTTCTCACCAACTCGCTCACTCTTCTAATTTCCTGGAGAAAGTCGGATAGGCTCTAGAGGGTGTCTGAGTTGGCGTCTTCCCCCAGAGTATATACTAAGAAAAGGGTTGAGTGCAAGCAGTGTAGTTCTGGAGTGAAAACAGGAAGCACACAGAGAGAAAAGCGAGAGAAAGGGCACAAGTTCAGTAAAAGAGGATGTAAGTTACTGCTGTGGAGCTTGACTCTCCGAGGGACCCTCTGAGAGAACGGGGATCATGCTGCAGAACAGTCCCTCCAAGAGGGTGAGGAAATTGGGGATGTACCCAGTTCCACCTGTCACCCTGCTAAATATTCATCACCTTTTAAGATCATGCCTTTGAATTTTTTTTTTTAATTTTTTTTATTAGTTGGAGGCTAATTACTTCACAACATTTCAGTGGGTTTTGTCATACATTGATATGAATCAGCCATAGATTTACACTTATTCCCCATCCGATCCCCCTTCCATCTCCCCTCTCCACCCGATTCCTCTGGGTCTTCCAGTGTACCAGGCCCAAGCACTTGTCTCATGCTCCGCAACCTGGGCGGTGAGCTGTTTCACCATAGTTAGTATACATGCTGTTCTTTGAAAACATCCACCCTCAACATCTCCCACAGAGTTCAAAAGTCTGTTTCTGTATTTCTGTTGTCTCTTTTTTCTGTTTTTGCATATAGGGTTGTCGTTAACCATCTTCTAAATTCCATATATATGTGTTAGTAATGCTGTAATGTTCTTTATCTTTCTGGCTTACTTCACTCTGTATAATGGGTTCCAGTTTCATCCATCTCATTAGAACTGGTTCAAATGAATTCTTTTTAATGGCTGAGTAATATTCCATGGTGTATATGTACAACAGCTTCCTTATCCATTCATCTGCTGATGGGCATCTAGGTTGCTTCCATGTCCTGGCTATTATAAACAGTGCTGCGATGAACATTGGGGTGCACGTGTCTCTTTCAGATCTGGTTTCCTCAGTGTGTATGCCCAGAAGTTGGATTGCTGGGTCATATGGCAGTTCTATTTCCAGTTTTTTAAGAAATCTCCACACTGTTCTCCATAGTGGCTGTACTAGTTTGCATTCCCACCAACAGTGTAAGAGGGTTCCCTTTTCTCCACACCCTCTCCAGCATTTATTGCTTGTAGACTTTTGGATAGCAGCCATCCTGACTGGCGTTAATGGTACCTCATTGTGGTTTTGATTTGCATTTCTCTGATAATGAGTGATTGTTGAGCACCTTTTCATGTGTTGTTAGCCATCTGTATGTCTTCTTTGGGAAATGTCTGTTTAAGTTCTCTGGCCCATTTTTGATATGGGTCATTTATTTTTTCTGGGAATTGAAGCTTCAGGAGTTTCTTGTATATTTTTGAGATTAATCCTTTGTCTGTTTCTTCATTTGCTATTATTTTCCCCCAATCTGACAGCTGTCTTTTCACCTTACTTATAGTTTCTTTTGTAGTGCAAAAGCTTTTAAGTTTCATTAGATCCCATTTGTTTAGTTTCGCTTTTATTTCCATATTCTGGGAGGTGGGTCATAGAGGATCTTGCTGTGATTTATGTCGGAGAGTGTTTTGCCTATGTTCTCCTCTAGGAGTTTTATAGTTTCTGGTCTTACATTTAGATCTTTAATCCATTTTGAGTTTATTTTTGTGTATGTGTTAGAAAGTGTTCTAGTTTCATTCTTTTACAAGTGGTTGACCACAGTTTTCCCCAGCCCACTGTTAAAGAGGTGCCTTTTTTCATTGTATACTCCTTGCCTCCTTTGTCAAAGATAAGGTGTCCAATAGGTTCGTGATTTTATCTCTGGGCTTTCTATTCTGTTCCATTGATCTATATTTCTGTCTTTGTGCCAGTACCATGCTGTCTTGATGACTGTGGCTTTGTAGTAGAGTCTGAAGTCAGGCAGGTTGATTCCTCCAGTTCCATTCTTCTTTCTCAAGATTACTTTGGCTATTCGAGGTTTTTTGTATTCCATACAAATTGTGAAATTATTTGTTCTAGTTCTGTGAAAAA
>NC_057419.1:49070217-49092243 GCF_019320065.1 Cervus canadensis
ATACAAATTGTGGAATTATTTGTTCTAGTTCTGTGAAAAAATACCGTTGGTAGCTTGATAGGGATTGCATTGAATCTATAGATTGCTTTGGGTAGAATAGCCATTTTGACAATATTGATTCTTCCAATCCA
This sequence comes from Cervus canadensis, assembly GCF_019320065.1. NCBI lineage: Eukaryota > Metazoa > Chordata > Mammalia > Artiodactyla > Cervidae > Cervus > Cervus canadensis. The sequence goes on from NC_057419.1 coordinate 49,070,349, forward strand.
TGAACACGGTATGTTTCTCCATCTGTTTGTGTCCTCTTTGATTCGTTTCATCAGTGTTTTATAGTTTTCTATGTATAGGTCTTTTGTTTCCTTAGGTAGATAAACTCCTAAGTATTTTATTCTTTTTGTTGCGATGGTGAATGGTATTGTTTCCTTAATTTCTCTTTCTGTTTTTTCAAATTGGTTAGTATATAGGAATGCAAGGGATTTCTGTGTGTTAATTTTATATCCTGCAACTTTACTATATTCATTGATTAGCTCTAGTAATTTTCTGGTAGAGTCTTTAGGGTTTTCTATGTAGAGGATAATGTCATCTGCAAACAGCGAGAGTTTCACTTCTTCTTTTCCTATCTGGATTCCTTTTACTTCTTTTTCTGCTCTGATTGCTGTGGCCAAAACTTCCAACACTATGTTGAACAGTAGTGGTGAGAGTGGGCACCCTTGTCTTGTTCCTGATTTCAGGGGAAATGCTTTCAATTTTTCACCATTGAGGTGATGCTTGCTGTGGGTTTGTCATATATGGCTTTTATTATGTTGAATGGTAAATGTTCTTTCTTTCTGCCTTTTTTGGAGAGTTTAAATGCATAAATGAGGTTGAATTTTGTCAAAGGCTTTCTCTGCATCTATTGAGATAATCATTGGTTTTTTATCTTCAATTTGTTAATGTGGTGTATTACATTGATTGATTTGCGGATATTAAAGAATCCTTGCATTCCTGGGATAAAGCCCACTTGGTCATGGTGTATGATTTTTTTAATATGTTGTTGGATTCTGTTTGCTAGAATTTTGTTAGGGATTTTTGCATCTATGTTCATCAGTGATATTGGCCTGTAGTTTTCTTTTTTTGTGGCATCTTTGTCTGGTTTTGGAATTAGGGTGATGGTGGCCTCATAGAATGAGTTTGGAAGCTTACCTTCTTCTGCAATTTTCTGGAAGAGTTTGAGTAAGGTAGGTGTTAGCTCTTCTCTAAATTTTTGGTAGAATTCAGCTGTGAAGCCATCTGGTCCTGGGCTTTTGTTTGCTGGGAGATTTTTGATTACACTTTAGATTTCCTTGCCTGTGATGGGTCTGTTAAGATCTTCTATTTCTTCCTGGTTCAGTTTTGGAAAGTTATAACTTTTCTAACCAGAATGTTGTCCATTTCATCAAGTGTCCAATTTTATTGGCATAGAGCTGCTGGCAGTAGTCTCTTATGATCCTTTGTATTTCAGTATTGTCTGTTGTGATCTCTCCATTTCATTTCTAATTTTGTTAATTTGGTTCTTCTCTCTTTGTTTCTTAATGAGTCTTGCTAATGGTTTGTCAATTTTGTTTATTTTTCAAAAAACCAGCTTTTAGCTTTGTTGATTTTTGCTATGGTCTCTTTAGTTTCTTTTGCATTTATTTCTGCCCTAATTTTTAAGATTTCTTTCCTTCTACTAACCCTGGGGTTCTTCATTTCTTCCTTCTCTAGTTGCTTTAGGTGTAGAGGTAGGTTATTTATTTGACTTTTTTCTTGTTTCTTGAGGTAAGCCTGTATTGCTATGAACCTTCCCCTTAGCACTGTTTTTACAGTGTCCCATAGGTTTGGGGTTGTTTTGTTTTCATTTTCATTCGTTTCTATGCATCTTTTTATTTCTTTTTTGTTTTCTTCTATGGATTTGTTGGTTATTCGAGAAGCGTGTTATTTAGGCCTCCGGTGTTTGAATTTTTTAACAATTTTTTTCCTGTAATTGCGATCTAAATCTACTGACTGTGGTCAGTCAAAAGATGACTGGAAATAGATTTCAATTTTTTTGAATTTTCCAAGACTCAGATTTATGGCCCAGGATGTGATCTATTCTGGAGAACATTCCGTATGGACTTGAGAAAAAAGGTGAAGTTGATTGTTTTGGGGTGAAATGTCCTATAGATATCAATTAGGTCTAGTTGGTCCTTTGTGTCATTTAAAGTTTGTGTTTCCTTGTAAATTTTCTGTTTAGTTGATCTATCCATAGTTGTGAGTGGGGTATTAAAGTCTTCCACTATTATTGTGTTACTATTAATTTCCTCTTTCATACTCGTTAGTGTTTGCCGTACATATTGCGGTGCTCCTATGTTGGGTGCATATATATTTATAATTGTTATATCTTCTTCTTGGATTGATCCTTTGATCATTAATGGTGTCCTTCTTTGTCTCTTTTCACGGCCTTTACTTCAGGGTCTATTTTATCTGACATGAGTATTGCTACTTCTGCTTTCTTTCGGTCTCCATTTGCATGAAATATCTTTTTCTAGCCCTTCACTTTCAGTCTGTATGTGCCCCTTGCTTTGAGATGTCCCTCTTGTAGCTAACATATATAGGGGTGTTGTTTTGTATCCATTCAACTAGTCTTTGTCTTTTGGTTGGGATATTCAACCCATTTACATTTAGGGTAATTATTGATAGGTGTGGTCCCGTGCCATTTACTTTGTTGTTTTGGGTTCACGTTTATACAACCTTTCTGCATTTCCTGTCTAGAGAAGATCCTTTAGCATTTGTTGAAGAGCTGGTTTGGTGGTGCTGAATTCTTTCAGCTTTTGCTTATCTGTAAAGCTTTTGAGTTCTCCTTCATATCTGAATGAGATCCTTGCTGGATACAGTAATCTAGGTTGTAGGTTATTCTCTTTCATTACTTTCAGGACGTCCTGCCATTCCCTTCTGGCCTGGAGGGTTTCTATTGATAGGTCAGCTGTTATCCTTATGGGAATCCCTTTGTGTGTTATTTGTTGTTTTTCCCTTGCTGCTTTTAATATTTGTTCTTTGTGTTTGATCTTTGTTAGTTTGATTAATATGTGTCTTGGGGTGTTTCGCCTTGGGTTTATCCTGTTTGGGACTCTCTGGGTTTCTTGGACTTGAGTGGCTATTTCCTTCCCCATTTTAGGGAAGTTTTCAGCTATTATCTCCTCAAGTATTTTCTCATGGCCTTTCTTTTTGTCTTCTTCTTCTGGAACTCCTATGATTCGAATGTTGGGGCGTTTCACAGTGTCCCAGAGGTCCCTGAGGTTGTCCTCATTTCTTTTGATCCTTTTTTCTTTTTTCCTCTCTGCTTCATTTATTTCCACCATTTTATCTTCTACCTCACTTATCCTATCTTCTGCCTCCGTTATTCTACTCTTGGTTCCCTCCAAAGTGTTTTTGATCTCATTCATTGCATTATTCATTTTTAATTGACTCTTTTTTATTTCTTCTAGGTCTTTATTAAACAGTTCTTGAATCTTTTCAATCTTTGTTTCCAGGCTATTTATCTGTAACTCCATTTTGTTTTCAAGATTTTGGATCATTTTTATTATCATTATTCTAAATTCTTTTTCAGGTAGATTCCCTATCTCCTCCTCTTTTGTTTGACTTGGTGGGCATTTTTCATGTTCCTTTACCTGTTGGGTATTTCTTTGCTTTTTCATCTTGTTTAGATTGCTGTGTCTGGAGTGGACTTTCTGTATTCTGGAGGTCTGTGGTTCCTTTTTATTGTGGAGGATTTACCCAGTGGGTGGGGTTAGACGATTGGCTTGTCAAGGTTTCCCGGTTAGGGAAGCTTGCGTCAGTGTACTGGTGCGTGGAACTTGAATTCTTCTTTTTGGAGAGCAATGGAGTGCCCAGTAATGAGTTTTGAGATGGGTCTATGTGTTAGGTGTCACCTTGGGCAGCCTGTATGTTGACATTCGGGGCTATGTTCCTGTGTTGCTGGAGAATTTGCGTGGTATGTCTTGCTCTAAAACTTACTGGCTCTTGGGTGGTGGTTGGTTTCAGTGTAGGTTTGGAGGCTTTTGGACGGTCACTTATTGCTTAAAGTTCCATGTAGTCAGGAGTTTTCTGGTGTTCTCAGGTTTTGGGCTTAAGTTTCCTGCCTCTGGATTTCAGTTTTATTCTTCCTGTAGTCTCAGGACTTCTCCAACTATACAGCTCTGATAATAAAACTTCTAGGTTAATGGCGAAAAGATTCTCCCCCGTTAGGGACACCCAGAGAGGTTCACAGAGTTACATGAACAGGAGAAAAGGGAGGAGGGAGATAGAGATGAGTAGGAGGAGAAAAGGGGGGACTCAAGAGGAGAGAGACAGATCTACACAGCTGTCTGTTCCCAGAGTGTTCTCGTATCTCAGACACCTACAAGGATTCACAGAATTGGATGGGGAAGAGAAGGGGAAAAGAGGAAATAGAGGTGTTCTGAGGTAGAAAAAAGAGAGTCAAGATTGGGAGGGAATAATCTTCGGTTTTAAGATAGGGCTTCTCTTTTTTTTTTGTAAGGTTATAGTGTAGTGAAGATGAAAATGAAGAGTAGTAGAGGAGTACTAGAGGACTTTAAAAGAAATAAGAGAAAAAGAAAAATAGAAAATAAAAGAGAAAACGGAAAGGAAAAAAAAGAAGAAAAAAGAAGAAAAAGAAAAAAGAAAAAAAAACAAAAAAAAAAAGAAAGAAGAAAAAAAAATTTTTTTCCCCCTAATTAAAAAAATCGTAAAAATCTATGAAAATGAAAGTTAAGGAGTAATGGGGGAGTAATAGGGAATTTTAAAGGAAAATAAAAGAGAAAAAATAAAAAAGAAAAAATATAAAAAGGAAAAAAAATTTGTTTTTTTTCCTTACTCAGAAAAAAAAAAAAGTAAAAATATATCTAGGAGTTTCTCTGGAGCTGCTGCGGTCAGTGTGGGTTCGGCTCAGTTTCAGATAGCTCCTCGTTCCAGCTTACACTTCTCGATATCTACAGGGCCCTTCCGGTGAAGTCGGTGTTTTCTACAGGGATTTTAATCTGTTGCACCAGTCCCTTCTGAAGCGGTTCCCTTTGTTTATTTGGCTTCTGTTTGCCGGTCTCTTCAGAGCCTCATTTCCGCCCTGACACAGGCGGGCGGAGGTGGACTCTTATTCAGTTAGCTAGTTCCGTTGCGCTGCTGGGAGGGGCTGGCGCTGCGGGGCGGGGCTGGCGCTGCGGGGCGGGGCTGACGCTGCGGGGAGGGGCTGGCCCTGCGGGGGCGGGCTGGCGCTGCCGGAAGGGGCTGACGCTGCTTTCTCCGTCTGCGCTGCTCAGGCTCCCGGCTGTTCTATATGGAGCGCGCCCCGCGCTGCGCTAGGTTCCAGCCCTCGGGTGTTACACACAAGCGCGGAAGGAAAAGCTGCGCCTGCTCTCTGTGCCTTCCCCGTCAGAGCGGTCCAGGCAGCGAGGGGCTTGATGGGCGCACTATCCCCAGGTGTGGCGCACTCACTCCCTTCCGCGGACCCAGTCTCAGTTTCCGCTGGCGCCAGTCGGGTGCGCGCGCCTTCCGCCCTCTGCGTCCCCAGCCCCAGTCCCCGCCCACGCCGGTCGGGTGCCTGCGCCCTGTGTCTCGCCGCGACCTTCCCCTCCCCCCTGCCTCCTGCCTCCGGCGGGGCTGGGCGGGTCCGCAGCCTGCGAGCTCTTCTTGGGACTTTCTCCGTCCCTTTGTTCTGCGAACGGCCGGCAGTGTGTTCCGGCCGGTTAATTTTCTCTCTTTTGGTCTCCCACAGTTCAAGTTGGCACCTCACAGAAGCTCCCTCCGATTGTCCTCAGGGCACTCAGGCCCGGACCCTAGCCCAAGCAAGGCCGCCTAAGACTCCCTTCCCGGGACGGGTCTCCGTCCTTAGCTCTTTTGTCTCACTTTTTATCTTTTATATTTTGTCCTACCTCCTTTCGAAGACAATGGTCTGCTTTTCTGGGCGCCTGATGACCTCAGCTAGCGATCAGAAGTTGTTTTGTGAAGTTTGCTCTGCATTCAGTTATTCTTTTGATGAATTTGTAGGAGAGAAAGTGGTCTCCCCGTCCTACTCCTCCGCCATCTTGGCTCCTCCCGCCTTTGAATTTTTAAAATATTTGTTTGTTTATTTGACTCTGCTGGGCCTTAGTTGCAGTATGTGGAATCTAGTTCCCTGACCAGGGCTCGAACCTGGGGCCCCCTGTGTTGGGAGTGCAGAGTCTTAGCCACTGAACCACCAGGGAAGTCCCTGATGAACATTTTTTGGGGGCTTGTCTGAGAATTTCTTAATTTCTCCTTACATTTTATTTTTTTCTTTTCCTGATGAACTTTTTAAAAATGAACTCATTACAAAAGAGTAGAAGAAATGCCCTATATGGCCTCCAGGAAATCATTCAAATATTCCAATTACATGTAAGAGTTTTTTTTTCCTATTCATGCTGGAGTTGAAAATAAATCATCTCTGTTTCCCTCCTTGAGCCCAAAACCAATTGAGACATGAGACATAAGAATCAAATGGATGAGATAAAAATATCAGCTCTGTCACTCTTAAGATTGAATTATAGAATGAAACTGAATGTATGGCCATAATGAGTCCCCCAGAGCCTCCCTTCCTGACAGTGCATGAGAAAATGTAGCTTCTCACTTGTGGGGGAAACTCTTTCCTGATAAACTTACCACATGGAGTTTGTGAAGGGGCGGAGGGAGACACATACAGAGAGAGACAGAGACAGCGAGAGACAGAGACACACACACAGAAACACAGAGAGATCCACAGAGAAACAGAGAGACACAGAAACAGAGGAGGGAAGGAGGGATGGGGAAGGGGTAAAGCTGGCTCTTCTGAGAGGCAGACTCTGAGACCCAGGAGTGCAAAAATTTTATTCTAAGCTTAAGTTTTGAAAGATAAAAATGGAAGAAAGCACAATAGGGCAGGAGAGCCTGGGATCTCAATGCACATTTGACAAAACCCCTGCCAACCCATGGGGACCTCCAAAGCAAACCTTGTCTCTTAAAGGGGTACCACCTTAGGCAGAAATGGCCAGACCTTGGCACTCCCACTGTGTTTAGTCATGGGTTGGGGCGGCCCAAGGAGAAGACCATGGTTTTCAAAATCTAGAGGCTGTCAACTAACTTGACTTGTTGCAACTCACTGGCAAGTTCTTTCTTGAAGGCGGATCTGAGTGGCACCCCTCCAGGGCTGCCCATAGACCTACTGTGTTTGTTTTCCTAGTGTCTTTGTTTAGAAAAGTTACTCCTTCACTCTTGAAGAGAAGTGGACCAGGGAGCAGAGAGAAGCAGGAAATGCTGCTCCCATGCACTTCTTTCTCAAGGAATGAAGTGGAAACCCAGAAAGAAATACCAATGAAGGAGAAGTCTTTGAGACATAAATAATTCCCTCTGCTTCTTGCAACGAATACCATATAACCCCACTTGCCTTCTCAGAAAGTCCTGTTACCTGGTGAAGTTTTGATGTTGCTGAGCTGGAGATCTGGAGGGGACTCAGTGGTGTAGCAAGATAGAAGAGAAAATAAATAGGGATAAGGTTGACAAGAATGGAGTCAGTGATGCTGGACACTATGGAGGAAGGACAGAGAGAAGATCATTATATCAGGGAAGGCTAAGAAGGGATTTGGGAGATGATAAATGTCAGAGATACTAACGTTGATTACTTTGGGTGGCATGATACAGAGTCCTTCTTGATTTCTGCTGTGGAATCTTAAGTCTACATTGGCCTCAAATGCTATTGTGAGAATGCATTCTTCACAGGGTCCTTGATGAGTTATGGACATGTATGTCTGGATGAATATACCATGCAGCAGCACTGAGTAGCTGAGACATGGTCAATATCAGGTCCGCATGATGCCAAAACCTACACTCTCAACTGCTAGGCTTACTGACTTTAGTTGACTTCCAAACAGGGTGGCAGTGGTTCACAAAGTCAGTGAAACAGCCTGCAAATTGTTTTGTCCCAAATATGCCAGAATTGTGGAAGTCCTTCTTTCATGGGCTTCCCTAGTAGCTCAGCTGGTAAAGAATATGCTTGCAATGCAGGAGACCCTGGTTTGATTCCTGGGTCAGGAAGATCCCCTGGAGAAGGGATAGGCTACCCATTCCAGTATTCTCAGGCTTCGCTGGTGGCTCAGCTGGTAAAGAATCTGCCTGCAGTGTGGGAGACCTGGGTTTGATTCCTGGGTTGGGAAGATCCCCTGGAGAAGGGAAAGGCTACCCACTCCAGTATTCTGGCCTGGAGAATTCCATGGACTGTGTAGTCCACGGGGTCGCAAAGAGTAGGATGCGACTGAGCAACTTTCACTTTCACTTTCTTTTATGGACTTGTGTTCCAAAACCCGGGGTGTGGACCCAGAAAGTATAGACCCACTCTTGTTCTCCATAGTTGCTCCAGAGTAACTACCTGGCTAGTCAACCCCTGAGGGTTCACATGACCTGACAAAGAAGATAGCCGTGATCGTCCATATCCTTGCATTCAGCTATTACTACTATTGTATTGATCCTGGATCCCCTGGAATAGGCTACAGGTGATCAGAAGCAGTGGCTCTGGGTGGAACTACAAGCCCAAACAGCCAAACCAGAAGAAAATGCAGTCTCTGATGAAGAGCAATGGAGAGAAGTGAAAAGCACAAACACTGGGTACATAAGATGAATACTCTCAAACCCTCCCGTCACTACCACTATTACTACTAGTAACAGATTGATCTTAGGAGTCAGAAGAGGTCTGTTTCTATCTCTTCCTTTCCCCCTAGGCTGCAGTGATTATTGCTCACCCTACATCTGTCTAAACATCACTACTTCTGGTTTTCTCTGGTCCTCATCCTCTGGCCTCGTTGCCCACTTTTCTTTTTCCACTGCTAGTCCACTTTCTGCTCTTCCACAGACCAGCCTTTGGTCTCCTCTTATAATAACCATGGCAGTACAGGGCACGTAGTGTCCTGAACGACTGTAGACAGAAGCTAAACAAGAATGGGACAAGTGTTGACCTCACCTCAGGTTAGCAAGCCCCATGTTTCCTTTTTTCATTATATATATATTTATAAATATATATAAATTATTATATAATATATACATATATATTATTGATTTACAGTGTTTTGATTTCTCCTGTGCATACATACATACATTTTAAAAATATTCTTTTCCATTATGATTTATTATAAAATATTGAATATAGTTCCCTGTGCTATACAGTAGGACCTTGTTATCCATTCTATGTATAAAAGTTTACATCTGCTAACCTTAACCTTCCACTCCACTCCTTCCCCACCCCTTCCTCTTGGCAACCAGCAGTCTGTTGTCTATGTCCCTGATTCTGTTTCTATTTCATAAATAGGTTCCTTTGTATCATATTTTAGATTCCACATTTAAATGATATCATATGATATTTGTCTTTCTCTGTCTGACTTACTTCACTCAGTATGACAATCTCTAGATCCATTCATGTTGCTGCAAATGGCATTATTTCGTTCTTTTTTATGGCTGTGTCATACTCCATGGTATATGTATCTTCTTTACCCACTCATCTGTCAATCAGTGGACATTTATGTTGCTTCCATGCCTTTACTATTGTGAATAGTGCTGCAGTGAACATTGGGGTGCATGTATCTTTCTGGATTATAATTCTAGGTGTGTTCTATCAAAAAGTTGCTCTTAGTGATCCCTCTCATCTATGCAGATTTTACTGGCTTCCTTCCCTTCCCTGCTTTACTTTTGTGCTTCCTTATTGGTAGTTACAGGGATTATCTGCCAAGTAAACACTTGGATTTAAACCATTTTCTCAGGATCACTTCTGGAAGAACAAAACCTGAGAAAACAGTTTAACTTGCCCGACTCACTGCTTACTAAGCAGTCTTTTGATTTGTATTTAGTTACATTAATGGCTAATTTCTGGTAGGGTGTTCTTTGCAGATAATCTGTCTTGGTTATATGTGAGTCTTATCTGGCTGATTAGTGACTCTTTGAAATCCTGTTGGTATAAGTCAGTCTTCTAGAACAGGGATTGGCAAACGACAACCTGTGTGTTGAATGTGACCAGACACTTGTTCTTTATAAAGTTTTATTGGGACTACAGCCACACTTCTTCATTTACATATTCTCTGTGGCTGCTTTCACATTGCAGTAAGAGTTGAGGAGCTGTGACAAAAGACCATAGGTCTGTAAATTCTAAAATATATATGCCTTACAGAAAAAGTTTGCTGACCCCTCACAGAAACTGTTCATCTTTCTCAGTGGGTTCACTGAGAAAAAGAAAGCCGTGAATTATATTTGTGAGTATGAGGGCCTGAACTTGGACCAATGATATTTCACCAAGCAGCAACATCCTAGCCTAAAAGCCAGACTGATCAAGCACCCACTCAATTTGTCCCAGTGTTTGGTTATATCATGTCCAGAATCATGTCTTGAGAATTCACGAGTAAACATGAGGAGGAAGGCATGGGTTAGAAGGGAATGTTGAGAAAGTGTCTTAAAATGAGGTTTATAAGTGCACTTAAACATTTCTCAGATGTTCTTTCCTGAGTGACCTGAGCTTGCTTATCATCCCATTGCACTGCACCCTCTTGATTTTTATAGGCTCAGCATTAATTATTAATCAGTTTGAAAATGGTTGATGCAGGTCCTCTGTATGTGATCCTACTTCATGGATGCCATGATTCTAGCTAACTTGAGCTCCTTCCACGTGGAGATACTTTTTATTCTTTGTTGTCAATGGTCTACCCCCCAACAATTGATGAAATATATATAATAAATGCTCAGTAAACATTATCTCATATCCATCACACACAGACTCCTACCCTTGAACCAACATGGTAATAAAACTGGAATCATTTGCCAAATTCAAAATAATTATGCATGATAGGTGAGTGATAAGGAACATAGGCTTCAAAAATGCAAACACAGGGGGTGAAATCCTTCATTCTGGCCATCCAGAATGGCCATCCATTCTGGCCATTCTTATTTTCAGGCATTCGAATGGAATAGATTGCCAAGCCACAAAATTTTAAACTTGAACCCCTCCTGAGTAGGTAATGATGAATCTAGCAAAGAAAGAAAGAATACATCTTACGCAGTTGGGAAATTAACCAGGTTGCATAAACTTTGTCTTGTTATGAAATCCTTTTGATCAGAGACTAATTACTAAAAACTTGTTTTTGATCTATCATCCACAGTCTAGTAGGAGGATTAAAAATAGGTAAGCCAATAGTGACATTTAGACATTAGACAGAATAGCCTATCTTTATTGTTCCCACTATCTCATTTCTATTCATTTTTAAATTCACTGTGATCTGACCTTTATTATTCAGTTTATTTAGTTTATTTCAGTTTATTTTAAGTTAAGCTTACTATTTTTTAAGGTTTCTATTACATGTATGCCAGGGTTTAAGGAGAGGGGGAGAAAACATGTAATCCTCGCACTCAAGGATTCTATAGTCTATTAAGAAATATAGGCATGTGAAGAAAAAAACTGTCGTAAGAGTGGTAAATGTCATTAAAAGAAGTAGGAGTTGTGTTGTCTAAGGGTGGATTTTTAGGTTGAGTTTCCTGTAAACAGCTGGAGACAGGGATTTATTGAAGGAGGACACTCAGAGGAAAACTGTACAGAAGGAAGGAAGGCCGAATAGAGAAGGAGAAAGAATCAAGGATGTGATCTCAGGCTAAGTCTAACATGACAGATTCTGGAGCGCAAATCTCACTGCAGAGATGGGGCAAAACGGTCCAGACTTTTGTCTGGCTGTTCCAGTTATCCAAGGGCAATGCTGAGAACATCACAGACATAAGCTGTCAGCTGCAGTGCTCACAAGCAACTGGGGCTTTAGCTGTCCTGGCTGGTCAAGTTGATATGGGCAGAGCACCAATAGCATCTGCTAAAAGTGGGTTAGAAAAAGCTAGATGATACGTTTATCACTTTAGGCAGCCCAACATCTGAGTACCCTTCCTGTTGAGGGAGAAATGTCAAGACAGATGGAAGACAGGGCTCCACTCCTTATGATGCTTCGCATTTTCTCAGCAAAGTTCTCTGTCCTCCCCCAGAGGCCACTAGACATCCTTCTAAAAATGCCTTTTCTGTTTTGATTAGCCAGAGTTTGACATTATGTTTTATCACCAAGAACCCTGACAGGTTCAGAGATGATGGAAATTGTTAAGTCCTAGATGATAGAAGCCTGAAAAAGATGGGGGTATCTGGTAAGAGAAGAGCCCAAGGAGAGGAGAGACGTTCAGACTGAGTAAGAGCCAGAAGTCTAGGGATGACTCTGAATTTTTTTACTTGCAAGACTATGAGAAGGCGTGGCACAACTAGAAGGAGTTCGGAGAAGGGACAGTGAGTTCATTTGGGGACTTGTTGAGTCTGAGTTTTCTGGGGGCATTCAGAAGGAGACGTTTCACAGATGACTGTGCAAATTTCATGGTCAAGAGGAGTGTCTGGGAGGAAAAAGAGACAGACAGACAAAGATCAGCTCATGGATGTGTCTGAATTGGAGGGGAAATATGTATAGAACAAGAGTTGAGGCCAACAGCAGAATCCAGGGGATGGTTAGGTCTACATACTTCTCTATAAACAAACCTTACATAAACCATGAAAAGACAAGGGAGGTAAGGAAAGAAGGACACTATTAAGAACTACAGAATGATCAAGCAGGACAGGTGCTGAAGAGACACCCTTGGTAATATGAAGTAGAAAGTCAGTGGTTACCTTTGAGAGAAGAGTTTTGGTAGAGTTCCTTTAAGGGAAAAACTCCCCCATCTCCTGTGTCATGTAAATCCTTCACCTCCCCTCTCTTCTCTGGATCTTCTTTTGTTAACTGTATCCCAGACCACTCCTGAATTTGTAACCTTTCCCTTTCTTTTGAATCTTCTGTAGCAAATAAACATCATTAAAATATCCTTCTCTCTCTTTTCTACTTGTAGGGCTCCAGTTCCTCTTTGAAGACCCAATGTCACCTCTATAGTGGATGTATCCTACGAGCCAGGTAAGATTCAGACCTTTTTCCTCTCATACATTCACTTTGTACCTTGTAAGCCTCCTCTTTTATTTATTTATTTTTTAATATTTTTTTTCTATTGATTTGGCTGCACCGGCTTGTAGTTGCAGCATGTGGAATCTTTAGTTGTGACATATGAACCCTTAGTTGCGGCATGTAAGATCTAATTCCCTGACCAGGGATTGAACCTGGGCCCACTGCATTGGGAGCGTGAAGTCTTAGCCACTGGACCACCAGGGACGTCCCAAGCCTCTTTTAGATCCTACTCAAATAGACTTGAGGTATCTCCCTACATGTCCATCTTTCCCACCTCACTTGGGAGCAGTAACTGTACCCTAGCCATCGGATATTCTTAGTGCCAAGCATAGCAAAGAATACTTCACAGAATCCAGGATTATTTGTTGAAAGAACTGGCTACTTGGTTACAAATTTCCCAAGCTGCATGAATGCTCCTTCCTAGAATGCTTTATTTTAGCTTTATTTCTTGAATTATGATTCTGAAAATATTTTAAGTTGCAACTTTTACTTCTCCGTGAACTTTATGGGAAAACTAAACTTTGGGGAGAAAAAAATCATGCCCAGGGAATTATTCCACAGGAAAAAAAAGAAATCTCCTTCTTGCACATAGAATAGTTAATATCAGACATAATGCATTGCAAACCAGAAGAAATGTGACCAAAAAATAAACGTTAAAATACACATTAAAGGGGAGAAGTCTATTCTTCCTCAGGCAGAGCAGTAGCTTTGCATATTAATGAAATTTAAATGTCTCACAGTAAGAAAAATGATTGGAATAGACTGCAATAACTTAAAAATGAGTGCACTTTAAACAGCATCTGTGATGAATGTGTGATTACAGAGAATCAGTCAAAAAGGCTAGTCCCACTCTAATGCTCCCAGAAGAGAGATGACTGATGGCCCCCCATTAACAAAGCTTCACTGTGGGCCTAGGGAAACGGAGGACACAGAGAAAGGCAACAGGCTGACTTGCTGAAATACACAGAGATGTCAGTCTGGAAGGTGGCCATGACAGTTCTGGGCAGTGTGAGGGTTAGGGATGTGTAAAAAATATTATAAACAGCTAAGCCATTCTAGTATAGTCATTGAAAGTGAGGAAAAATGAAACAGGAAAAGCCAAAGAGCTGCACAAAGACTGGTAAAAAGTTTAAGATATGTGACAGCTCGAGATGACTTCAGGGCTTGTGGCCAATTACTGTAAAACATGGGTTGGCAGAGATTTCCTGTAAATGTTCTAGGCTTTGCGGGCCATACAGTCTTTGTTGCAGTGACTAACTGCTGTTGTAGGTGAATGCAGCCTCAGACAATAGGTAATTGAATGGGTGTGGCTGTGTTCCAGTAAAACTTTGTTTCAAAACCAGCTGGGGCCAGACTTGGCTTGCAGACTGTAGTTTGCCAACCCATACTCGGAAAAACACCATTTGGAGACAAAACAGCAGATTGTGCAAAAGCCACTATGTTAAATATATGTGTGTGATCAATAATTGTTGGTTCACTTATTGTTGTTGGAGTTTTTATTGTGCTTGGTATGTTTTTATTGTTCTTGGTCCAGTACTTACATGAGAGTATGACTGAGTGAGTTGGTTAAATTGAACCATTGGTATTATTTTCCAGCGCCCCAGGAGATTCCAAGGTGCCGCCATGTTTGACAAATAGGATGCTAAAAACTGCTACTCAACATTGAAACATATATATTATCACATGTAAAATAGAATTTGCTGTGTGAGGTGGGGAACTTAAATCCGGTGTTCTGTGACAGCCTAGAAGAGTGGGATGGGGTGGGAGGTGGAGGGAGGTTCAAGAGGGAGGGGACATATGTATACTTATGGCTGATTCATGTTGATGTATGGCAGAAACCAACACAATACTGTAAAGCAATTATCCTCCAATTAAAAATAAATAAGTTTATTAAAAGAATGCTACTCAAAATTCAGTGTGCATATGTATCACCTAGGATCTTGTTAAAATGCAGATTCTGATTCAGTAGGTCTGAGGTTGAGCTTGGGATTTGGCATTTCTAACAAGCTGTCAGATGGCACTGACCTGTTGGTCCATGGACCACATTTTGCGTAGCAAGATGCTTTCACTGGTTTTCAATGCCTGGGATGTCTAGGGCCTGCCCCCAACACTGATGTAATTGGTCTGGGCGGTGGCCTGGGCACTGAGAACAATAAAAGCTCCATAGGTGATGCTGAGGTGCAGCGCAGCTTGAGAACCTCTGTGCTAGGTCACGTGTGTGGTGACTTGTCAGTTTCACTTACTGTGTTATCAGGAGCCCTTTTGCCCATCTCCCCTTTCACTCCATCCATTCCTCTCCTTTTCAGACCCAAACATCCAGAAAACAGTGGGTTCAGGCTTAACTCGTCATTCTTTCCATCTTCCCCACCTCTGAGGAGTGGAATGTAGTTCAGGAAGGAAAGAGGAGGCTCAGGGAACCTGAGTTGGGGAAGGAGAAGCAAAAAATTGTTCTAGGGGCTGATTTAAAGGGGAAGCTGATTGAGACAAGTGGGGGATTACCAGAGAGAGTTGTCACAGCAAAACTCACCTCCAGGCTTGGGCCCGAGTTTGGGGCACTGGAAATAGCAATCTACTCTCCTGAAGTCTGACAGCAATTGACACCCAAACAGTTAGGGAGGCTTTCTCCTTCTTGATACGCAGAGTGACACAGTTGGTAGAAATGCAAGAGAGACCCCCAGTGGCAAAGTATAAATGTGAAATCCTTTCATAAACAAATCATAAACACTTCAGAGGGACTTAGAAATTAAGTGAATGATGATGATGATAATGATGATAAATGATGGTTTACAAGTGATATATGTACTGTATGTGCCAGGCACTGTTGTGAGCATTTAAAAATACTAACTCATTTATTCTTCTTGGCAACCCAGTGGGGTTGACGCTTCTTTTAAATTGAAGTATAGTTGATTTACAATGTGTTAGTTTCTGGTACCCAGCAAAGCAATTCATTTATAAGTAAATGTGTTCTTTTTCATGCTTTTTTTTTCTTATTATTTATTACAAGATATTAAATATAGCTGTACCATACAGCAGGATGTTGTTTATCTCTTCTCTTTCTAGTGGTATGTATCCACCGAGCCCAAACTCCTAATCTGTTCCCTTCCTCACTTCCCTTTACCTTTGGTAACCATAAATTTGTTTTCTCTTTGAGCCTTTTTCTGTTTTGTAAATAAGTTCATTTGTGTCATATTTTAGATTCCACATATGATATCATATGATGTTTATTTTTCTCTGATTCACTTCACTTAGTATGATAATCTCTAGATCCATCCATGTGGCTGCAAATGGCATTCTTTCACTCTTTTTATGACTAATAGTCCACTTTGTGTGTATGTGTATCCCCCATATTCTTTATCCATTCATCTATGGATGAATGGAACGGATGCTTAGGTTGCTTCTGTGTCTTGGCTTTTGTAAACAGTGTTGCCGTGAGCATTGAGGTGCATGTATCTTTTTGAATTTTAGTTTTGTTTGGATATATACCAGGGAGTGGGATGGCTAGATCATGTGGTAGTTCTGTTTTTAGTGTTTTAAGGAACCTCCCATACTGTTCTCCATAGTGGCTATACCAATTTACATTCCCACCAACAGTGTAGGAGGGTTCCCTTTTTTCTGCACCCTCTCTAGCACTTATTATTTGTAGATTTTTTGATGATGGCCATTCTGATCAATGTGAGGTGATACCTCATTGTAGTTTTGATTTGCATTTCTCTAATTAGTGATCTTGAGCATCTTATACTTTTTGGCCACCTGTATGTCTTCTTTGGAGAAATGTCTATTTAGGTCTTCTGCCCATTTTTTGATTGGGTTTTGTTGTTGTTGTTATTCATGCATATAAACTGTGTATTTTGGAAATTAAGCCCTTATTGTTTGTGTCATTTACAAATATTTTCTCCGGTGGGACTGATGCTTTTATTATCCCTATTTAACATTCAAGGCTCAGAGAAATAAAATAACTTTCCCAAGCTCCCCCAATTTTGTAAGTGGTTTAACTGGGATTTGAACTCAGGGCATCTGTGTTGAACAATCTATGACACTAAACTGCTTCTCCAAAATAAGAGAAGAAGGATTTTTATTATAGTTACAGACAAACAGCTGCTTATCCTGTGCTTCTTCATATCTAGAGGAGAGCATGAATATATATAGGCTTCCCAGGTGACTCGTGGTAAAGAATTTGCCTGCCAGTGCAGGAGACCTGGGTTCAACCCCTGGGCCTGGAAGATCCCCTGGAGGAGGAATTGGCAACCCACTCCAGTATTCTTGCCTGGAGAATCCTATGGACAGAGGAGCCTGGCGAGCTACAGTCCATGGAGTTGAAAATAGTTGGACATGACTTAGTGACTAAACAACAACTATATATGTGTGTGTGTGTATATATATTAGTCTCAAATATATGTATGTATATATATATATGTTTGACTAAACATATTTGTTTGAACAAGTTTGACTGAAAAGAGTAAAAGGACAATACCATTCACTACCATTTTCTGGAAACTAAACTCAAAGGGCTATAATCTTCATTTTTATTAAAGCACAATTATGAGGAAATATAGAAAGAAATTACTGTTTAGTTAAACTTGTTCATATTTTAGTGATGTTAAAAGCAATCTGTTATCTCAAAAATGGCTCAAGATATCTATGTGTCTTTGAAAACAGGATACAAAGTCTGCAAATTTCTAACTTTGATCTTTGTACACCATACATGACACAGAAGAAATAATACTGTATGTTCTGAATATTTTTTCTCAGACACAGACAGCCTTAGGGTTTACATGGGACCAGATTTTATCTGGTAAATAAAGAACAAATTGAAATAAAGGAAGAGTTTTAAAAGGAGAACAGAAAAAAAGAAAAGCAGGTCTATTGTTTCCTTGGGAAACCGTTTTGCTGGGAAATAATGTCTACCCATCATCAAGAAGATAAGGTAATAGGGTCATGCCTCTCCACATCTACAGAGGAAGAGCCAGAGGCCAAACTGAGGAAGAAGCTGATTTTGAGATCAACTGAGTAGACATAGGTGGCCACAGTCTGGAATGAGGTAACCGTCCAGGTGGGCCCAGCAGCCCTCTAGGTGTTCAGCACCTCATCCCATCCTCTGAAGGCTGGCTGCCCTGGGTTTGTGGCTGCCTATGCCATAATCTCCCTACTTCCTTTCTGGTCAGCTTAATCTACTCCATGACCTCAACCCATCGATGTATATGCTAATATATCCCATATGTGTATTTCCAAACCTGATCTCCCACCTGAAGCTTCAGATTCATTTTTCTGGCTACCTGCATGACAGTTCCACTTGGGTGTCTAATAGGCATCTCAGATTTCACATGACATGTTTTCCCAGCTCCTTGAGTCCCCCTGCAGACACCCCCAGCTTCATAAATAGCATGACCATCAGCCAGGGTGTTCAAATCCAAACTGGATCCTAGGTTATTTTCACCATTTCCCATCCGTCACCTCTGGTCCATAAAGTAAACATTATAGAGTCATGCAATTCATCTGAAATTTGTCTACATCTCTTCCTCTGCCAATGCCACAGTTCAAGCCACCATTGTTACACTAGGTCTGCTACAGAGTCTCTAAATTGGTCTTGCATGTCTCCTCACTCTCTGCATTCTTCAAAGCAGTCAGAGTCAGAATCTTAACATTCAGAGAGACTTATGCTGCTTGATATTCGATACTACAAATTGCCCTTCAATCTTGGCCTTATGTTCTTCAGTCCTTCTATTGAGGTAATTTGGGGCTTGGGGTGCCATGTAACCTTAATGGAAGGAAGTGCACAATAAAAATACTTTTGCATGTTTTGTAAGGACAACATGTGTGTCCAGCATGGTGACCTAGGGAGTCACCCCTTTGTCTGTGGACAGTCCAGCCTAAGGTTCAGTTAGCTTTGTCACCATCGCCCAGGGTGAACTTGTCAAAGAGGGACTCCACCAGTCTGGCTTCTGTGATCTCCATCCTGCTTCCCAGAATCAACAAACAGTAATGTTTACATATTTTAGTAAACTCAGAGTTTTCACGTAAAATTTAGGAACCCTTTATTTTAATCCATGTCCCATCCCATTCCCTTCATTCTTCCTCCAGAGGCACCATTATTGTGATTTTCATACTTCTACTATTCACGGGCACCCACATTCACCAGAGCCTCACCTCACCCCCCCCCACCCCATATACCACATTGCTTATTAGGGGAGAATGGATTTTGTATTTTCCAGGGTCCCAGGGAACCCCTTCTCCCTCCCTCTGTGGAAATCCCCACCTGTCTGTGGCCAGGGCATTGGTAGCTGGAGAGACTCCTGGATGCCTGATTTAAAACTGGAAAAGTTAGGAGTTTGCACACACACATCAACCAGAGACCTTTATTTCTTTAGGAACCAATAACTTTATTGCAAGGAATGGCAAAATTGAAAGAAGAAAAACTCGAGTGAACTTTTTGCAAGGGCAATACTGGGGACTGCATAGCAGTGGGCAATCACCCCTGCCTCTGGGAAAAGTCCACTTTTGGATTTAGAGCCCAGGTATCAGTCTCTCTTGTCACCATCACTCAGGCTAAGCTTGTCAAAGAGGTACTCTGCCAGGCCACCTTCCGGGGACCCCATCTTACTCAGGTTGCTGACATGGCCCGCCAGCTCCTTGATGAACTCCACCTGCTGGTTCAGGAAGCCGGTCTCCAGGATGTGGCACAGGTGGGGGTCGCGCTTTTCGGTGGCCAGCTGGTGCAGGTCGAGGAGGCTCTGGTTGATGTGCTCCTCCACGTGCAGAGCATTCTGCATGGCTTTGAGACCACTCTCCCACTCTTGGGTCTCCGGCTTCCTGATGTTCTGGAGGGAGACGCGGCCCCCACGCCGGTTCTGCAGGAACATCAGGCTCTCAGCTCTCCTGTCGTGCTCATGGGAGCGAAGCAGGAAGAAGCGGTGGAAGTGCTTCAAGGCCACGTCATCACGGTCGAGGTAGAAGGCCACGGCCAGGCACTGGAAGGAGGCGTGGAGCTCCAGGGCGGCGTGGCTGTTGACCGCGGCCTCACACTCGGGGTGGTAGTTCTGGCGTACCTGCGAGGGCGGTGCTGGCAGCATCACTGGCACCGCACGTGTGGCAGGTGAGAAGGCCACAGTGACGGAGAAGCGGCGGGGCCGGTACGCGTAGCCTGGGAGAGTACCCAGGGTGGACTATGAAGGCCGCCTGAGACAGGCGGCTCAGATCAGGGCGGCAGCTCTGGGATGGACTGGAAGAGGATTCCGTTACCAGGTTGACGAGAGGGAAGGAGGTTCCATTTCTGTTAGGGAGGGAGCGTGCTGGTGCGCGGGGCTCGAGCCCCACGTTCCAGGTTCCATCAGAGCCTGGGTGGGGCAGAGACAGAGCTGAGCAACTGGCATCTATTAACATTTTAAATTTTGCTGTAAGATTTTGTTTTTCAAGGACTTTCTCTTGTTCTCTAATTGCTCGCTTTGACAGCACCCTATTCTCATTTTATAAACCCACTGGCTTCCTTAGAGGATATGAATTTGCATTTTTTTTTTGGTGATGTTCTCTTCTTTTCCTGTATTATATTTGTTTTTTTCCTCCAGAAATAGTTCTGTTTGTTCATCATGATCCTCTCTTTCGTTTCCCTCAAATATCTGGCAAGCATTTATCCATTCACATTTGGGAGTAAAGGATTCATTTGATTAGCCTCAGAAATTAGCATGGATCTGATGTACAGTTATGACGTCCATTTCATCAACATGCCCCTCCTTTGTATGGTAGGGTGGAGTGTGTCAGTTAGGGGGTAGTCTTCTCCTTTGGGTGTATGTGGCATAACACTTTTAAGGGAGTATAGGGACCCTTCCAAATGCTGAAAGCATGGCATTTCTCTGACATCAGGAAACTTAAGTGGATCTCTCTTCAGATAGATGTGTCCTGTTTTGCAGGTCTGTGTTGCCTCATGTCTGTTCTAATTTGGGTTCCTTTCCTGGTCAAGTAATTCACTGTCTTTGGAGGGTAGTTTTGGGAGATTAAGCTGATCAAATGCCACTTTGGCTTTGTTCAGTGAAAGGAAGATTGGGGTAGGGTCAGAGCTTGGGTGTGGCAAACAGAACTGTTGTTCAGAGAGGAGCTCTTTGACCTTCTGCGCTGCTTGGATTTCATCAACTCTGTTCTTGAACTCTCTCTGAATGTGCTTGGCTTTCTACTACAGGTATATTATTTTCTTTCTCTTTTTTTTTTTTAAGTGAAGTATGGTTGATTTATACTATGTTAGTTTCAGGTGTACAACTTATTGTTTCAATATTTCTATAGACTATACTCTGTTCAAAGTTACTATAAAAATAACTGGTTCTATTCCCTGTGCTATATAACATATCCTTGTAGCTTATTTTATACAGAGTAGTTTGTACCTCTTAATCCCCTACTCCTGTCTTGTACCTCTTCCTTTCTTTCTCCTTCTCCCTTCTCCCTGTCTCCCCTTCCCTGCTAGTGGAACCTGTTAACCACTAGTTTATTATCTAAATCTGTAAATCTATTTCTGTTTTGTTACATTCATTTGCTTCATTTTTTAGATTCTAAATATAAGTGATAACATACAGTATATGTCTTTCTCTGTCTGACTTATTTCGTGAAGCATAATATCCTCCAGGTCCATTCATGTTGTGGCAAGTGACAGATTTTTGTCTTTTTATGACTGAATAGTATTCCACTATAGTATTCTGTACACCACATCTTTATCCATTCATCGGTTGATGGATACTTAGGCTATTGTAAATAATGTTGCTATGAACATTGAGTTACATGCATCTTTTCAAATTGTGTTTTTATTTTCTTTGGATATATGCCCAGGAGTGGAATTGCTGGGTCATATGGTAGTCCTATTTTTCATTTTTTGAGAATTCTCCATACTGTTTTCTACAGTAGCTGCACCAATTTACATTCCCACCAACAGAGTACTAAGGTTCTCTTTTCTTCATATCCTTGCCAACACTTGCTATTTGTGCTTTTCTTGATGATAGCCATTCTGACAGGTATGAGGAGATTTCTTAAGTGTTTTTGATTTGCATATCTCTAATCAGTGATGTTGAATATCTTTTCATGTGCCTGTTGGCCATCTGTATGTTGTCCTCCCTGGAAAAATGTCCACTCATGTGTTCTGCCCATTTTTCAGTTGGGTTGTTTGGGTTTTATTTTTATTTTTTTTTTTTTT
>NC_057419.1:49092343-49094050 GCF_019320065.1 Cervus canadensis
GTGTTCTGCCCATTTTTCAGTTGGGTTGTTTGGGTTTTATTTTTATTTTTTTTTTTTTTGAGTTGTATGAGCTGGTTACATATTTTTCATATTAACCCCTTATCATTCATATCATTTGAAAATATTTTCTCCCATTCAGTTGGTTGTCTTTTTGTTTCATTGATGGCTTCCTTTGATGTGCAAAAGTTTTAAATTCAGTTATGTCCCATTTGTTTATTTTTTCTTTTATTTCCTTTGCTTAGGAGACAGGTCCTGCTACCTTTTATGTCAAATAGTGTTTTTTCTTCTAGGAGTTCTATGGTTTCTGGTCTAACAGGTAGGTCTTTAATCCAGTTTTAGTTTGTTTTTGTATAACGTGTGAGGAAATGTTCTAATCTCATTCCTTTACATGTAGCTGTCCAGTTTTCCTAGCACCACTTATTGAAGAGACTGTCTTTTGTCTATTGTATATTATTGCTTTCCTTTATGGTAGATTAGTTGACCATAATGTACATGGCTTTATTTCTGGGCACTCTATTCTGTTCCACTGATCTATGCATCTGTTTTGTGCCTTTTTAAGCTACTGTTTTGATACTGTAGCTTTGTAGCATAGTCTGAAATCAGGGTGCATGATAGCTCCAGCTTTGTTCTTTTTTTCTTAAGATTGCTTTGTTTTTGTGGTTCCATATGAATTTTAGGATTATTTGTTCTAAGTTTTGTGGAAAATGTCATGGGTATTTTGAGAGGGATTGCATTAAATCTGTAGATTGCTTTGGACAATATGGACATTTTAACAGTATTCTTTTCATCCATGAAGGTGCCATAGCTTTCCCCTTCTTTGTATCATCTTCAGTTTCCTTCATCAGTGTTTTATAGTTTTCAGAGTATAAGTCTTTCACCTCCTTGGTTAAGTTTATTCCTATATATTTTTTGATGTGATTTTAAATGAGGTTGTTTTCTTGCTTTCCCTTTCTGATAGTTCATTTATTACTAATTGAACTTTACTGCTAGTAAACAGTCTGTTCAGATTTTTTGTTTCTTCCAGATTCAGTCTTGGAAATTTTTGTATTGATCAAAATTTATCCATTTTTTCTAGGTTGTCCAATTTGTTGGCATATAACTATTTGTAATATTCTTTTATGATTTTTGTACCTTTGTCATATTAATTATAATTTCTCCTCTTTCATTTCTTATTTGGTTTACTTTGGTCCTCTCTCTTTTTTTCTTTAGGCTTTTGGTTTTGTTTATCTTAAAATTTTTTTCTTTTAATTTTTAGTTGGATGATAATTACAATATTGTGATAGTTTCTGCCATACATTAACATGAATCAGCCATAGGTATACATATGTCCCCTCCCTCTCAAACCTCCCATCCCATCCCCTAGGTTGTCACAGAGCACTGGCTTTGGGTTCCCTGCATCATACAGCAAATTCCCATTGGATATCTATTTTACATGTGGTAATGTATATGTTTCAATACTACTTTCTCAAGTCATCTCACCCTCTACCTCCCCCTCTGTGACCCTAAGTCTGTTCTTTATGTCTGTATCTCCTTTGCTGCCCTGTAAATAGGATCATCAGTACCATCTTTCTAGATTCTATATATGTGTTAATATACGATATTTGTCTTCTCTTTTTAATTTAGCTTCACCTTGTGTAATAGGCTCTAGGTTCATCTACCCCATTAGGACTGATTCAGTTGCGTTCCTTTTTTTTTTTTTTTTTTTTA
>NC_057419.1:49094150-49303615 GCF_019320065.1 Cervus canadensis
TGTTCCTTTTTATGGCTGAGTGATATTCCATTGCTTACATATACCACAATTTCTTTATCCATTCATCTTCCCATAGACATCTATGTTGCTTCCATGTCCTAGCTATTGTACATAGTGTTGCAATGAACACTGGGGTATGTGTGTCTTTTTCAGTTATGCTTTCCTCAGGATATATGCCCAGTGGTGAAATTGCTGGGTCATATGGTAGTCTTAATCCTATTTTTTTTTTAAGGACTCTCCATACTGTTCTCCATAGTGGCTTTATCAATTTGCATTCCTACCAACAGTGCAGGAGGCTTCCCTTTTCTCCACACCTTCTCTAGTATTTATTGTTTGTAGACTTTTTGACAATGGTGATTCTGACCAGTGTAAGGTAATACCTCATTGTAGTTCTTATTTGCATGTCTCTAATAATGAGTGATGTTCAACATCTTTTCTTGTGTTTATTAGCCATCTGTATGTCTTCTTTGTAGAAATGTCTGTTTAGGTCTGCCCACTTTTTGATTGGGTTGTTTGTTTTTCTGGTATTGAGCTGAATGAGCTGCTTATATATTTTGGAGATTAATCCTTTGTCAGTTGTTTCATTTGCTATTATTTTCTCTCCCATTCTGAGAGTTGTCTTTTCATCTTACTTCTAGTTTCCTTCATTGTGCAAAAGCTTTTAAGTTTAATTAGGTTCCACTTGTTTATTTTTGTTTTTATTTTCTTTAGGAGATAGGTTATAGAAGATCTTGCTGTGATTTATGTCAAAGAGTGTTCTGCCTATGTTTTCCTCTAAGAGTTTTATAGTTTCTGGTCTTACATTTAGGTCTTTAATCCATTTTAAGTTTTTTTGTGTGTGTGTATGGTGTTAGGAAATGTCCTAATTCCATTATTTTACATGTAGGTGCCCAAATTGAAGAGACCATCTTTTCTCTGGTGTATGTTTTTGCCTCTTTTGTTGAAGATAAGGTGCCCATAGGTGCATGGATTTATCTCTGGGCTTTCTATCTATAGAAATGTAGACCAATGGAACACATTGGTCCATATTGCTGTTTTTGTGCCAGTACCATAGTGTCTTTTTTTTTTTGTTCCTACATTTTTTATTCTATTAAACTCATTAACAACTGAGACCTGTTCTGCACAACAAAGCATTGTGGCCAAGCTTAGATCACATGATAAGAAAGCTGTACCTGGATCTTTTCCTCTCAGAAACCCTCTATCTAATCTGCCTACAGTTGGAGAAATATCCTCTAAGAAGCTTTTGTCTATTCAGGCTAGGTTCTGCTCCTAAATAAATTTAGGTCAGGAGAGTTTTGCTGGTAAGAAGGTAAAACCAATCTCAACCAATCAATCAACAAAGAAATCTCAATTCTCAGAACAAGTTGGATTTCAGAATTGTGGATAAAATGTTGAGAACCTGCACCATATAAAAGGGAATATGCAGAGTGGCAGGAGAACCTCTTTAAGACAAAAAAAAAGAAAAGAAAAAAAAAAAGAAAAAATAGACCAAGCAAACAAACAAAAATAAACAAGGCATGTGTTGAATGAAGAATGAATGAATAAATGATTGTCACGTGCATAAGGGAATGAAGTGCAGCAATGCAGAGAGGTGGGAACATTAGTGGGGATATTTTACAGACACCAAGGGCATGAATACCTGAGTAATGCAAGAAGGATACAGATGCAGGTGTACCTGAGACCAAGAAGCAGCCAATAGGGTGCAAAAGTTCTGGAGGAAAAGGTAGGGGAGATGGGGCAGTAGGGCAGGAGGAGGTTTAAGCCTGGAGACAAGGGCAGCAACTGGAGCCAAGGGGAAGCTGGTCCAGGAATCTTCCTACCACTTCAACAACCAAGACCAAGGAAACTTGAGTCTCAGTGATGTTGAGGTGCTATGATCCGCATGTCTGTGTCCCCTCAAACTCAAATGTTGAAACCTAGCCCCCAAAGTGATGGTCTTAGGAGGTAGGTCACTCGGAGGTGACGAGGTTATGAGTGTGGAGCCCTCATGAATAAAATCAGTGATCTTATAAAAGCCACCAGTGGACTTCCCTGTTGGTCCAGCATTTTGACTTCTAGCATCCGCTGCAGGGGCGTGAGTTTGATCCCTGGTTGGCGAAGTTCTGCATGTTGCACTTTATGACCAAAAATTTAAAAATAAGACTTGAAAAAAGAGCCACCAGTGAAAGCTCTTTTACCTTTTCCACAATGTGAAAACACAGAGAAGATGGCCACCAAGGAAGAAGTAGGTTCTTACCAGACACTGAATCTTCCAGGATGTTGATTTTGGACTTCCCAGCCTCCTGAACTGTGAGAAATAAGATTCTGCTTTTCCTAAGCCACACAGCCTCTGGTACTGTGTTATAGCAGCCCAAATCCATAGTGTCTTAATGCCTGTAACTTTATATGATCTGAAGTCAGGGAAGTTGATTCCTCCAACTCCATTCTTCTTAAGATTGCTTTGACTGTTTTGGGGCTTTTGTGTTTCCATACAAATTTTGAAGTTATTTGTTCTAGTTCTGTGAAGAATACCATTAGTAGTTTGATAGGGATTGCATTGAATCTATAGATTGCTTTGAGTAATATGGTCATTTAAGACAAAGTCCTATCCATAGCAATCAGAGAAGAAAAAGACGTAAAAGGAATCCAGATTGGAAAAGAAGTAGTAAAACTCTCCCTGTTGGCAGGTAACATGATTCTTTCATAGAAAACCCTAAAGATGACACCAGAAAATTACTAGCCCTAATCATTGAGTATAGCAGAGTGGCAGAGTATAAAATTAATACATGGAAATCCTTTGCACCCTATACACTAACAAAGAAAAGTCAGAAAGTGAAATTAAGAAAACAATCCCATTCACCATTGCAACAAAAATAATAAAATACTTAGGAATAAGTTTACATAAAGAGACAAAAGACCTGTATGCAAAAAACTATAAGACACTGATGAAATAAATTAAAGACGACACAAACAGATGGAGAGGTATACCATATTCTTGGACTGGAAGAATCAATATTGTGGTTTTATCTTTTCAAAAAAAAGCTCCTGGTTTCATTGATCTTTTCTATTGGTTTTTGAGTCTCTCTTATTTTCTCTTTGCTGTTTATCATTTCCTTCTTTCTACTAACTTTGTTCTTATTTTTCTAATTCCCATAGATAGTAGGTTAGGTTGTTTATTTGAGATTTTTGTTTCTTGAAGTATGCTTGTATCACTATAATGTTCCCTCTTAGAACTGCTATTGTTGCAACCCATAGATTTTGGGTTTATTCTGTGGGTGTTTCTTCTTTTTTTTTTTTTTTTTTTGGTGGTGGTGGTGGTGGTTTGGAGAGGGGACCATACCATACAGCATGTGAGATCTTATTAATAGTTCCCCAACCAGATTTGATCCCACACCTCCTGCATTGGAAGTGCAGAGTCTTAGCCACTGAACTGCCATAGAAGTCCCCTTATCTCATAGATTTTGGAAAGTTGTGTTTCCATTGTCATTTGTCTTGAGGTATTTTCTAATATCTTCTTTGATTTCTTCATTGACCCACTGGTTTTTTAGTGTTTTCCCATTTTTCTTCCTGTAATTAATTTCTGGTTTTATACCATTGTGGTCTGAGAAAACACTTGATACACTTTCTATCCTCTTAACTTTGTTGAGATTGGTTTTTTGGCCTTAGTATGTGATCCAACCTGGAGAATATTCCATGTACACTTGAATATGTATCCTGCTGTTTTGGGCTAGAATGTCTTATAGATATCTATGAAGTCCAATTTGGTGTATTATGTCATTTAAGACTACTGTTCCCTTATTTGATTTTCTGTCTGGATGATCTGTCCATTGATATAAGTGAGGTGTTAATGTTCCCTACTATTATTGTATTATTGTCTGTTTCTCCCATTATGTCTGATAATATTTGCTTTATATATTTAGATGTTCCCATAATAGATGCATATATGTTAACAAATGTTATATCCTCTTCTGGTATTGATCCCTTTATCATTATATGATTCCCTTCTTTGTCTTTTGTTATAGACTTTGTTTTAAAGTCTATTTTGTCTAATACAAGTATTGCCACCTCTGCTTTTTTGTCATTTCCATTTGCATGAGAAATCTTTTTCCATCCTTTCACTTTAAGCCTATGCTTGTCTTTAGCTCTTAAGTAAGTCTCTTGTAGGTGGCATATAGATGGTCTTGTTTTTTTTTTTTTCTCTATCCAGTCATCCACCCTTTTTCTTTAGATTGGATCATTAAATCCATTGACCTTTAAAGTGGTTATTGATGTGTATGTACTTATTACCAGTTTGTTATTTGTTTTCTGGTTGTTTTTGTAGTGACCCTCTGTTCTTTTCTTCTTTTAATTTCTTCCCTGATGATTGGATGATTTTCTTTAGTGGCATAGTTGTGTTCCCTTCTCTCTAGTTTTTGTGAATTTGTTGTAGGTTTTTGATTTGTGGTTACCTTGGGATTCAGATATGGTGACTTATAACTATAATTGTTTTAAACTGGTAGTCATTTAAATTCAAACATATTGTAAAAGGTCTTCATTATTTTAGCTCCCCTCCTTCACATTTTGTGTTTTTGATGTCATATTTTACATTTTCATATTTATGCCTTAACTGTTATTGTATTTGTAGTTGATTTTTCATTTTTTTGTCTTTTTTAAATTTTTTTGTCTTTTAATATCTATACTAGCTTATTTAAGTGGTTACTCCATAGCTTTTACTATATATTTGCCTTTACTAGAGAGGTTTTTCCTTTTCTGTAGATTCTTAGTTCTTGTAGTCTTTGATTTTCTATGCAGAGGAGATTCTTTAACATTTTCTTTAGGATTGATTTAGTATTGATGGACTCTTAGTTTTTGCTTCTCTGTAAAGTTCCTTATCTCTTTTTCAATTCTGAATGATAATTTTTCTGGGTAGGGTATCTTAGTTTATAGGTTTTTCCCTTTAATCACTTTAAAAATGCCATGCCTCTCTGTTGTGGTTTGCAAAGTTTCTGCTGTCAGTCAGCTGATAGTATTATGGGTGTTCCCTTATATATGATTCTCTTTTTCTCCTGTTGCTTTTAGAATTCTGTTTAATTTTTGCCATTTTAATTATGATACGTTCTGGTGTAGGTCTTTTTGCTTTCATTTTATTTTGGACTTTCTGTGCTTCCTATGCCTGGATAACAATTTCCTTCAGGTTTGGGAATTTTTCATCCATAAATCTATCCAATTTATTTTTGACCTCTTTTTTTTTTTAACTATACTCCTTAATGACTTCTATAATACAAATGTTAGTATTATTTGATGTTGTCCTAGATGTCCCTTCAGCTGTTCTCATTTTTTTGAACTTGATTTTTTTTGCTGTTCTGATTGAGTGGTTTTCATTATTTTATCTTTCAGATCACTTATGCATGCTTCTGTATCACTTAGTCTGCTGTTAATCCCTCGTGGTGGTGTTTTTTTTTTCCATTTAACTTATTGTATTCTTCAGCTCTGACTGGTTCTTTTTTATATTTTCTTGTTCTTTGTTAAAATTCTTACTATATTCATCTATTCTTTCCCCTAGTTCACTTAGCATTCTTATTACTAATTATTTGAGCTCTTTATCTGGTAAATTACTTATCTGTTTCAGTATTTTTCAGAGTTTTTTCTCATGTGTGTGTGTGAAATAAATTCCTTCATCTTCTCATTTTGTTTAACTTTGTCTGTCTCTATGAAATTAGGTAAAACAGTTAGCAATCCCATTCTTGAAGGGATGTCCTTTTGTGGGAGCATCCCAATACAATTTGTGTGTGCCCAGTAGCTTTGGTGGTAGAGCTGAATCTGAAGTGAGCATGAATCATATCTTCCCCAAGGATTTCCTGGCAACTATCACCTTGGTGGGCAGTAGGGCTGGAGATGGAGGAGCTAGAGTCAGAGCCTGGTATGAGATGGGGCTTCTCCTATGCTGAGTGGCAAATGCCATTCTATCAGGGGTGGAATTGGGTCCCAAAGTGCTGGAGCAGAAGCCAAGAGGGTTGGGTCTAAGCTGGTTATGTTTCCTCTAAATGTATGTTCTCCCTTCTCCCAAGGGAGCAGCGTTGGAGCAAAAGGGGCCAGAGTGGGTTGCTCATGTGGGTCTGGGCTTGTGCTTGGTTCGTCCCAGCACCCAGTCTGAGTTCCAGATATTCCTGATCTGCTGCCTCCCTAGAGTGCCAGCATTGGCTGCCCTTGCCCCATTTAGATGTAGTGCTGGGTCTGAGCCAGCTCCATACCCCACAACTGTGCACTCTCTTCCGCAATGGCAGACTTTGCCTTAGTGGGGAGCTGTGTCATGGAGCAAGATGGGCCAGAGCATGCACTTGGAGTGGACTGGGGTATGCACTCGGGGTTGTGGGAAAATGGCTAGAGCCCCAGTCAGTCTCGATCTGCTTCCTTTGCCTTGTTTTAACAGCCAGCAGGTGTGTACATGAGTGGTGTCTAGGTTTCTCACAGCTCCCTTGCCAGTGCTATTGGTCTTCAAACCAGCCAAGGGGACTCATCTTCCTCGGATCAGATCCAAGGTCTGGGGTGCCCAGTATGTGGTTTGAACCACTCACTCCCCAGGGAAGATCCCAAGGACATGTGATCTCCCTCGTCTGTGTTCCCTGCTAGGAGCACAGGTCCCAATCCTATTGCTTCTCCACCCTTCCTTCCTTCCTATGTGTATCTTTATTCCAGTCTTCACTGTAGAATAGAAGAGCCTTTCTGTCAGTCTCCATTTTGTTTTCAGTGATAAATTACTCCACGTGTAGATGTATTTTTGATCTGTTCATGAGGGGAGGTAAGCTCAGCGTCCTCCTCCTTTGCTGTCTTGATCTCCCAGTAGTCTGCTGCAGTTACTTTCATTTCTCTGGTTTTATAATTGTAAAAGCATATCATGGTTTTATCTTTCAGGCATGCCTCAAAATCTCTGGTTTGCTAACTATATCCTTTCTCATTTAGATAATTGTTTTGGTTTCTAGTCTGCCAGTATGAGTCAATTATCACTTTTTACTATTTGAAAATGCTTGTTTTTTTAAAAAAAGTTAATACATTTGCATGGCTTAAAAACCACTTAGTTTTCTCTCTGTAGTCAATCAATGGAATATTACTTATTAAAATAAGAAGAAAGAGGAAGAAAAAGAAATAATACTCATATGAAGAAAAATCATAGACACATAAGAGAGGAATCTTTAGAAACTTATTCTTTAGAATGTCATTTTTGAGTATACATGGAGCATTTACCAATACAAACTAAATACTGGGCCACACAACAGGTCTCTGTAAATTTTAACAGATTTAAGTCATGCAAGATATGTTCTCTGACCACAGAGGGATTAAACTAGAAGTCATTAACAGAAAGATATTTGATAAATCCCCAAATATTTGAAAGCTAATAATACAATATACTTCTAAACAATCCAAAAGTCGAAGAATAAGGAGTGTATTAAAATTATTTGGAATGGACCCATGGGCAGAGGAGCCTGGAGGGCTACAGTCCATAGGGTCACAAAGAGTCAGACACAACTGGAGTGACTTGGCAGGTAGTAAGTAAAATACAGCATATCAACTTTTGTGAGATGTGGCTAAATCAGTGCTTAGATGGAAATGTATAAGAACCAAATACCTATATTAAAAAACAAGAAAAGTCTCAAATTATTGAGCTTCCCACCTTAAGAAATGGAAAGAATGAGGAACAAAAGAAATCTAAATCAACCAGAGGGAAGAGTTTGTTGCAAGCCAAGCAGTATCTTATAACCTGGGACAAAGCTAAGATGTTGAGGAGCATGTCTACTATTATTGGAGACTGGCCCCAGGGAGAGACCAGTGGGTCAACTTTAGGGTCTGTGGTTGAACTGGCCATTTGGAATAGAAGTCTAAATGAGAACTCTTTCTACTATGTGATGATGAAAGATACTGAAACAAAGACCTGGGATAGACTGAGAGTTCCTTTTAGGCTCTGGGCCAAGGCAAATTGAGGTGACCACCCAAGGCTTGGTCCTTTGAATGACCTGTGTGCCTGGAAGCAAGTGACAGGACAAAAAGAGCCAATTCAGAATCATGTATCCTTCTTGTCAGTTATCTAACTTCCTGCCCCTAGGGAAAAAGATGGAAATCCAACCTTCATGCTAAGATTGCTCTTAAAGACTGATACATCTCCTTTCTAGATTTTCCTTGATACGTTTTAAAATTTTTATTTTAATCTATATCAAAAGGCTGTATGTGGCATGGTTCCATTTATGTGAAATGTCTAGAATGGACAAACCTATAGAGAAAAAAATGTAGATTAGTATTTGCCAGGGGCTGGAGGGAAGGGGAATGGGGAGTGACTGCTAATGGGTATGAATGGGTACATGGCTTCTTTGGGGGATAATGAAAATGCCTTGAAATGATGTAGTCGTGTGATTGTTGCATTACTCTTTGAAGGTACTAAAAAACATTGAGTGATAATTTGGAATCATATGGTATGCAATGATATCTTTCTTTTTTTTTCAATCATATCTTGATAAGGCTGTTATTTTTTTAAAAAAGGAACAGTGTGTCAGCCAAAGATCAGGCTGTACAACGGAGATGAAATTCAGAGTAGGCTGTGCAGCTCATTTGTCATGAAATGTTACTACTTTCATCATTTGGCAATATTGAAAGAAGCAAATTTTCATGTTAATGATGGCTTTTTTTCTACCACCCAGCAGTATAATAAGATGAATAAAACATTCAGAATAAAAGGATTTAATACTCCTTATGGGAAAAGGAAACTGGTAAAACTGAATCCATCAGTGAAGTGAAGTGAAGTGAAGTCACTCAGTCATGTCTGACTCTTTGCGACCCCATGGACTGTAGCCTACCAGGTTCCTGCGCCTGTGGGATTTTCCAGGCAAGAGTACTGGAGTGGGCTGCCGTTTCCCTTCTCCAGGGGATCTTCCCAACCCAGGGATCGAACCCAGGTCTCCCACATTGTAGACAGATGCTTCACTATCTGAGCCACCAGGGAATCCATGTACCCATTCATACGCATTAGCAGTCACTTGCCAATCCCCTTCCCTCCAGCCCCTGGCAAATACTAAGCCCTATTATTGAATCCATCAATAATTACTTGTTAATTTCTGAGTGTGAAACTCTGTTCTAGGTATACTACAGAAGAAAGAAATCCTTGAGAAACAAGTTCCTGGCCTATAAATACCCTGCCTTTTAACACACATTGAATTTGACTTTTCAGCCTCACCCATACTAAATGTATAGGGCATTTTTGTTTGTTTTCGCTTTTGTTCTGCCTTTAACATGGTTTATTCAGCATCCATCTTGAGCAGATGCTCTTAGTGGCCACTAGATGGAAGCCTAACAACATCTACATTTTCAAATGCTTGTTTTTTTGCGATCACTTGATTTATTCAAACTAGATTTGTGGCATGAACAAAAGCTGTCACCAGATTTTTTTTTAAGCTGTCATTGGTTTTTAAAGTCTGAATTGTCATCCGTGTTTATTGCATAATTGCCCAGTCTGAGTAATTTATTGATGTTGCTGTCAGTCATTACAATCATCCAAACCATAAGCCAATCTAGTCCTGCCACCTGTTTGGAGATCCAAGATGGACTGAGATTGGACTCTTACCATTCACCTTCTCCCTGCCACTCCAAGAATTCCCTTTTCTTGTGGTAGATTGCATTATTTCCTCACAATTCTTTCTTCCCTCCCTGTCCTAATCATGGCTTCATTGATGGTGGTAAATACTCCTCTCTTCTCTGAGTTAGGGTGTTCCAAGTCAATTGTTTTGGTCAGTGATACATGAAAAAACCTAAGGTTTGTCAAGTTTGACCAAAAGATGTAAATGTGCTTGCATGGTTGGGCATGGCCTCTTATGTTTCTTCCATCCACCATTTGAAGAACATGTCCTAGGCAGGTTGCAGAAAAATGAGACATGTAGAACAGAAGGGAATCTCCTCAACCAAACTCAACCCATAGCCAAACCTAGCAGGTAGAAGCTGACTCCTGCAAATGTCATTCTGCAGACCTGAGAATGTGATTTTGAGGTTGCTTGTTAGACAGCTTTACTGCAGCAAAATTGCCTAAGGCAACTCCCTATGCAAGAGTTTCATACCTAGGTATTTTACTAATGTGGTTCCCCTATATGGAATGATAGCAGCCAGAATTTGGTTACTGTTAGTTACAAATATAGTGGCTGTTAGCCATTGCAAATTGGTACCCGTTAAAATCACCTTTCATGTCCTAATTCACTTCAGCAAGTGCTTGGATACAAATCTGTTGAAGAGGAAAAGTTTACCTTTATGTAGTGTCTTAAGACTCAGTTACCATGAAAACCAGTAAGCTCAAGGAGCAGCATGACCCTGTATTCTACATGCAAAGAAAAAAGTATTTCCTAGGTGCCAGTTATTTGGCTTTGGTTCTTTACAGAGTAGGTATGATAAGTTTCTTTTATAAAGTAGCATATGGTGGAGATGGCTGACAAGTACATAAAAAGATGCTCAACATCATTAATCATCAGGGAGATGCAGATCAAAACCACAATGAGATATCACCTCACCCCTGACATCAAAAAGAACACAAATAATAAATGTTGGAGAGGATGTGGAGGAAAGAGGACCCTTTTTTACACTGTTGGTTGGAATGGAAATTGGTGAAGCCACTATGGAAAACAGTATGGAAGTTTCTCAGAAAACTAAAAATAGAGCTACCATATGGCCTAGCAATTCCACTTTTAAGTGTCTATCAGGGAAAAAAAACCAAAAACGCCACTTTGAAGAGATATATGTACTCCATTGTTCATAGCAGCATTATTTATGATAGCCAAGATATCAAAGCAACTCAAGTGCCCATCAACAGATGAATGGATAAAGAAGATGTAGTGTATGAGTGCAGCAGTGCAGGGGACCTTTTGAAGGAGGTTGCCATTATCTTCATTACCTCCACCATAGTTTGGTCTCAGGTCAAACAACAGGGAGGGAACACAGCCCCGCCCATTAACAGAAAATTGGATTAAAGATTTACTGAGCATGGCCCTGCCCATCAGAACAAGACCCAGTTTCCCTGCTAGTCAGTCTCTCCCATCAGGAAGCTTCCATAAGCCTCTTATCCTTATCCATCAGAGGGCAGACAGACAGAAAACCACAGTCACAGAAAACTAATCAAACTGATCACATGTACCACAGCCTTGTCTAACTCAGTGAAACTATGAGCCATGCCGTGTAGGGCCACCCAAGACAGACGGGTCATGGTGGAGAGTTCTAACAAAATGTGGTCCACTGGAGAAGGGAATGGCAAACCACTTCAGTACTTTTGCCTTGAGAACCCCATGAAAGGTATGAAAAGCCAAAAAGATAGGACACTGAAAGATGAACTCCCAAGGTCAGTAGGTGCCCAGTATGCTACTGGAGAACAGTGGAGAAATAACTCCAGAAAGAATGAAGGGATGGAGTCAAAGCAAAAGCAATACCCAGTTGTGGATGTGACTGGTGATGGAGGTAAAGTCTGATGCTATAAAGCGCAATATTGCATAGGAAACTGGAATGTTAGGTCCATGAATCAAGGCAAATTGGAAGTGGTCAAACAGGAGATGGCAAGAGTGAACATCAACATTTTAGGAGTCAGCAAACTAAAATGGACCGGAATGGGTGAATTTAACTCAGATGACCGTTATAGCTACTACTGTGGGCAAGAATCCCTTAGAAGAAATGGAGTAGCCATCATAGTCAACAAAAGAGTCTGAAATGCAGTACTTGGATGCAATCTCAAAAATGACAGAATGATCTCTGTTTGTTTCCAAGGCAAACCATTCAATATCACAGTAATCCAAGTCTGTGCCACAACCAGTAATGGTGAAGTAGCTGAAGTTGAATAGTTCTATGAAGACCTACAAGACCTTCTAGAATGAACACCCCAAAAAAGATGTCCTTTTCATTATAGGGGACTGGAATGCAAAAGTAGGAAGTCAAGAGCTACCTGGAGTAACAGGCAAATTTGGCCTTGGAGTACAAATGAAGCAGGGCAAAGGCTAATAGAGTTTTGCCAAGAGAACACACTGGTCATAGCAAACACCCTCTTCCAACAACACGAAAGAAGAACTACACATGGACGTCACCAGATGGTCAATAGTGAAATCAGATTGATTATATTCTTTGCACCCAAAGATGGAAAAGCTCTATACAGTCAGCAAAAACAAGACCAGGAGCTGACTGTGGCTCGGATCATGACTCCTTACTGCAAAATTCAGACTTAAGTTGAAAAAAGGAGGGAAAGCCACTAGACCATCCAGGTATGACCTAAGTCAAATCCCTTACGATTATACAATAGAAGTGAGAAATAGATTCAAGGGATTAGATCTGACAGAGTGCCTGAAGAACTATGGACAGAGGTTCATGACATTGTACAGGAGGTAGTGATCAAGACCATCCCCAAGAAAAAGAAATGCAAAAACACAAAATGGCTGTCTGAGGACGTCTTACAAATAGCTGACAAAAGAAGAGAAGCTAAAGGCAAAGGAGAAAAGGAAAGATATACCCATCTGAATGCAGAGTTCCAAAGAAGAGGAAGGAGAGATAAGAAAGCCTTCCTCAGTGATCAGTGCAAAGAAATAGAGGAAAACAATAGAATGGGAAAGACTAGAGCTCTCTTCAAGAAAATTAGAGATACCAAGGAAACAGTTCATGCAAAGATGGGCACAATAAGGGACAGTATGCAAAGAATGAGATAATTAAGGGCTTGTGTGAAAGTAGCTGTAAATCTGTGGGCCCATGTGCTGGAAGTGAGCCACACTAGTGGATCACATACCAAAGCCTTGGTGTTAACTGCCCCCGCTCTCTTCAGTCATCACCATCAAACTATGCTGTAGAATCCAAACTTCTGGTCTGGGATTATGTGGGAAAATGTCACATGAGTGCGTCTGCTGGGGGAGAGGAAGGGATGGAGGAGATGGTAGCGGTGGTGGTTGAGGGCCCTGAGTAATACTGTCTCTGAGGAGAGAAGAGATACTTACGTGGGAGGAAAACTGTTTAGGGTCTGAAGTCATGATTCACATTTTATTATTTGGATCCCTTAATCATATTTACAGTTTAGAAACAACACATTTTGTAGGCTCCATGTTAGGAAACAAGTTTCAAATCATATTTCAATGTTTCCAAAATCAGTGCTAATCCTTTTAATCAGTGGTGCTGAATAAAATTGTTGCTTTGTCAAACTGGGAAATAGTTTAAGTGGCCATGACCTACACATTAGATTAGTTGTTCAATGTAATAACTTGTAAAGCTGCATTTTGTAAGTGGGACATCAAATCTTTGCCTTTCATCTGCTTTTGAAATTTTAATTGCCAAAGGGAATTTTTTTTGAGTAAAGTTAATTTTGGAAGTTAAATATAAATAATTTTTCATATTTTCAATCAACAATTTCAAAAACATAACCATGTGTTTCTTATACGTAAAAACAAAACTACACATTCTCCTATTTTCTTCATATCTCTTTGCGTGCAGTGAAAGATTTATGCATTGGTTTTGTCAGGAATGAAAAATATTTTCTCAAGGTTAAGTTATCCAAGAATATTGGTATATAAATACTAAAAATTGTTACCGTGAAAGATTCTAGAATATATTATAAAAATGGAATAAATACCAGAAACTCATCTCTTATGAGATATATGAATGTGAAGGAGAACTAACTAGATTTTATTCTCAAGTTATTTTGGTTATTATTATAAACAAGATTTACCTTAAAACAGTGCTGTAAATTTCACATTAAACCATTAAAATTACTGTTTTTGCAATACTTTGTAACAAAACTATCCTGGTGTGCTTTGGAAGGTATGAGTTATCTCTAGATTGTAGTCAGCTTCAAATGTATACAAAAGTAGGCAATATTACAATAAATTCCCATATTCTCATTGTTACCAAACCAAACTTGGGTCCACTTGCCCTCATGCAGTAAAGCCAATCAATTGACTCTGAGTTTTGGTGCAAAGAAATGCAGCATTTACTGCAGGGAACCAAGCAAGGAATTCAGGATAGCTAATGCCCAAAACAACCAAACTCCCTGATGGGTTTCAAGAGCATTTTGAAAGGCAAGTTGAGGAAGGGGCATCTCAGGGTATGTGATCAGTTTGTGCATAGTTGTTTGATTGATTGATGGTAAGGTACCAGGATGGTGTCAACATTATCAGTCCTTAGGCACCAGTAAGTCTGGAGGGAGGTACATGCTCAGATCATCAAGTAGTTAAATTTCTTCCATTTGGTGGTGTTTAATTTAAAAAAACATTATTTTGACTGTGCCACGTGGCTTGAGGGATCTTAGTTCTCTGACCAGGTGACCAGGGCTTGAACCTGGGCCCTTGGCAATAAAAGCCCCAAGTCCTAACCACTGGACTGCCAGAGAATTCTCTGGTGATGGTTTTAACATCTGTAAAACAACTCATGAAATGTACATAAAGGTATTATTATTATTTAGGTACTTCAGAGAAGAGCCAAGGCAGAGGATGTGGGGGAGGGGTCTCTCCTAGAAAGGACCCACAGTGTCCTTATCAGTTATACCATCCCCCACCTTCAACAGTTACTGACTCCTGGCAATATTACCTCACCTATTATTATTTTGAAAAAATGCTAAGATATTTTATGCATAAATATTTCAGTATGCATCTATATAACAGAACTCTTTGTTAAATAATACCACACTACCTTTAAATGTGCCTTGAAAAGTTTCGTATTTATAACTGGAAAGGCAAAACAGTTTCAAAGATGAGAACTTTGCTCTCAAGAGTGTCTTGCATTGTAGGAGTGAATGTCGCCAAGGGACCATTTCATGTAAATTGGCAGTTATGTGAGCTATAGCTCTGAAGAACAGTGCACTCCAGTCAAAAAAAGGTCATATGCTTTCTCCATCTGACTGGAGAAATAAAGCTGGAGAATTACATACCAGCAAATATGGGGGTACTGAAGAGCTTTCTCAAGTCTTATGTTTACTGCATTAGAAGAAAAAATAAAGCAACTTGTTGGTCTCCTTTGTAATATTAAGAAGTCATATTGCATTCCTGCTCCAGTCATAAATATAACATGGGAAGACTGGTTTTAAAAGTTTCATATTTCCAGCCCAGGTGCACTAGAGGTATATGAGTGATTCTTAACAGTTTGTGGTTTGTGAAAAACGTACTGTGAAGAAGTCAGTTCTTTATTTTTCTTGAGATGATCATGCATAAAGTATGATGATCTGCTATGCTATTTCAAAATTATCCTTAGGTATCTGACATACTCTGTGTAATGTATATGAATATGTTGAGAAAGGAATGTTTCCTGCCATATCAATAAACCTGATATTTTTAATACCATATTTTTCAGCCCTTCTATTGAGGTAAATTTTGAGTTGAATGATGCTACTTTATTGCAGGGTGGTACAATTCAAGTAAAAAATGACACGTGGATGTTTTGTAAGGGCAACATCCATGCTCAACAGTGGTGACCACAGGAAATATGTCTCTTGGAAAGCCAGCCCGGCTACCCTTAGATTGTCACTGTAGCCCAGGGTGAGCTTGTCAGCGAGGGACTCTGCTATGCCAGCATTCTGAGGCCGCATCTTGCTACCAGAAGTCTGCTTCAAACAAAATGAAGACCCCTTTATTTCATTCCCTTCCCAATCCCGTTCCCTTCATAGTTTCTGGAGATCAACCCCAATCATGATTTTCAGGCCATATTTTTATAGCTCATCTATTCACAGGCACCCACATTCACCAGGGCCTCACCTCACCCACACCCATCCCATATACCACACTGTTTATTAGGGGAAGGTACATTTTGTATTGTTCAGGGTCCCATGCATCCCCTTCTTCCCTCCCTCTGTGGAGATGCTGAGCTTCCTGTGGACAGGGCATTTGGTAACTCAAGAGACTCCCGGATACCTGTTTTAAAACTTGAAAGGTTAAGGATTTGCACGCATGAATCAACAACAGACCTTTATTTCTTTAGGAAGCAATTAGTTTACTGGAAGAACTGGCAACACTGAAAGAAGGAAAACTTAAGTGAACTTATTCTGCAAAGGGCAATACTGTGGTCTGCACGGCAGGCAGGGTGACCTTGGGCAGTCACCCCAGACTCGGGGGAAAGTTCAGTCCAGACTCAGTCCTTCTTGTTGCTGACACCCAGGGTGAGCTTGTCAAAGAAGTACTCTGCCAGGGCACCTTCCGGGGACCCCGCGTTGCTCAGGTGGCTGACGAGGTCCTCCAGATCCTTGATGAACTTGACCTGCTGGTCCAGGTAGCCGGTCCCCACGAAGAGGTACAAGTCGGTGTCGCTGCTCTCGGTGGCCAGCTGGTGCAGGTCGAGGAGGCTCTGGTTGACGCACTTCTCCAGGTGCAGGGTGTCTTGCATGGCCTGGAGTCCGCTCTCCCACTTTTGGGTCTCGGGCTTTCTGATGTCGAGGAAGCAGAGGCGGCCCCCACGCCGGTTCTGCAGGAACATCAGGCTCGCAGCTGTGTTGCTGTGCTCGTGGCAGCGGAGCAGGAAAAAGCGGGAGAAATGCTTCAGGGCCACGTCATCATGGTCGAGGTAGAAGGCCACGGCCAGGCACTGGAAAGAGGCGTGGAACACCAGGGCGGCGTGGCTGTTGACTGCGGCCTCACACTCAGGGTCGTAGGTCTGACGCACCTGTGAGGGCGATGTGGGCAGCACGGAGGGCCACTCCAAGAACCAGGGAACGGCGGCTCGGATGAAACGTCTGCAGGGCTGGAATCGGCGGGGACGCAGGCGCCAGCGGACTCGTCGGAACCTTCCCATGGTGGACGGTGTGGGCGGCCAGAGGCGACCTCCAGGCCAGAGGGCAGGTGGCTGCGTTCCGGCTCTGGGGTGGAGGGGTAATGGCGTCCGTTGGGCGGGGTCAGTGCCTGGGCTTGAGATTGGTTAAGGAAGAGGTCACGTGAGGGGGTGGGATCTGTGGGCGGGATGTGTGGGCGGGGCAAGACCACTGTCTATCAAAGGCAGGGTGAGGCAGCGCCGCTTTAAGCTGAGTACTTCGCGTCTAGGAAGTTTTCCATTTGCCTAATACTTTTTTCCAAGGACTTTCTCTTATTTTCTAATTGCTCCCTTTTATAGCAGCATGTTCCCATTGAATAAACCCACTGTCATCTTTACAGTTCTGAGAATATGAATTTGGAATTTTTGGTAATGTCCTCTTCTGTTTCCTGTAGTATATTTGGTTTTTTTTTCCTCTAGAAATAGTTCTTTGTATTGATCATGGCCTC
This sequence comes from Cervus canadensis, assembly GCF_019320065.1. Lineage (NCBI taxonomy): Eukaryota > Metazoa > Chordata > Mammalia > Artiodactyla > Cervidae > Cervus > Cervus canadensis. The sequence continues at coordinate 49,111,331 of NC_057419.1, forward strand.
TTTCACTTCTGTCAAATTACTGGTAAACATGTGTCCATCCATATTTGGGAGTAAATGACCCACGTTCGATCCGTGCATCTGGAAGATCCTCTGGAGAAGGGAATGGCGACCTACTCTGGCACGCTGGCCTGGAAAATCCCATGGACAGAGGAGCCTGGCGGGCTATAGTCAGTGGGGTTGCACAGATTCCAACAACGACTGAACGAATAACACTTGTACTTTTTTAATTGTGATTTCACCGCCCTCCCTCCCCCAGCCCTGTGGTTCTTATTAGGATTGCAAGAGGTGCCTCAAGAACAACCCTTAGGGAACTTTGAAAAGAAAACATGGCTCATTACTCACAGGTCCTGGAGGATGCATGGCATGCGTCAGGCTGCCCAGCCAGGTCAGGGGTAGAAAGTGAGGACACGTGCAGCCTGGGGTGCTTCTACTGGGGCCTAGGATGGGATGCCTAGTGTGTTACAGATTGAGTCTTTCTTGGTGAATTTAAAACATGAGCGTGAATTAAAATGTCAGACGGGAAAAACAAGTGGTCAGATGGTCAGTTGTCCTAGTCAACCAGTGGTGTCTAAAACAAAGGAAACTTCTGTGATGGGGAAGCCTGGCTTTCATCTAGTCTGGTCGCTGGCACTGTTTATTTTAGACAGCTGTCTGGGATGTGGCTGCCGTGGCAATCAGCAGCTTAAGATCAGGCACTTAGCTTACAATAAAACAAATTTAAAAAAACAAAAAACAACAACTCAGGGGACTTCCCTGGTATTCCAGTGGCTACAACTCCAAACTCCCAGTGCAGGGGGCCTGGGTTCAATCCCTGGTTGGGGAACTAGACCTCACATACTACAGCTAAGACCCCGTGCAGGCAAACAAAACAAAACAACTCAGGTGCTTAGAGTACAGCCCAGCCTGTGATGCTGAGACAGCAGATCTAGGAGGTGAGGACCTGAACGGCCTTCAGGTGCTGTAGGCAGGGGCGCTGTCTGTTTCTGGGTGGTCCTTTTGGGCTGAGAACGGACTGACAGTCTGAGGGGCCTCTTGGTCTAGGGTTGGGTCACCCAGGCAACATCCAGCAAGTTCCGCCAGGTCACATCATAGCGGCTCATCCTCCGGTTCATTGGGCAGTGCACTTAGTCCATTGTTTCAGGAACGTCTCAGTCCCCGTTGCGGTGTTCCACAATGTGAACTGGGGAGCAAGCCATCTGGGTGAGCAGCTGCATCTCCAACATGGTACCATGGCCCTGGGGTGTCATCTCCAGTGGACGAGGCATAGGTGTCTCCAGTGGTGAACTCCTGGCCTGGGATGATGTCACCTGCGATGGTATCATCTCCAGCGATGAGTCTGTCTCACTCACGAGTGAGGTCCTCTGGAGTGGAGGCCACCCAGGGGTGGGAACCCATGTGGATATGCAGTATTGGTCATCGGCTGGGCACAGGCTGGCCTGATATAACGTAGAGGCTTCCTTGAGGGCTGAAGGGTATATCTGATGCCTGCTGCTTGTGGAACAAACTGTTGAGAGCTCTGTGGGGTCATCAGGGGCATCTTTAGCAGTGGAATGAGTGACTGTCCTTTCCTTCCTGGAAGAGCTCATCCAAAGCACTTGGATATTCAGGGCACATTTATATCCCAGGCCTGAGGCGATCTTATGGATGCTAATTAGGCACAAGCATGAGGGCAATCCCTGCACAGATCGTGGGAGCGCATTCCCCATATCCAGATGGGTTTTATGTAGGAGCGATCATAGGGCCAGTTGGCTCATAGTGATGCTTCCTAAGGCCCACTTAACTCCACACTACAGAATATCTGGCTCTAGGTGAGTGTGAGTGATAACACCATTGTGATTACCTGAATCGTGAAGATCTTTTTTGTGCAGTCCTTCTGTGTATTCTTGCCACCTCTTCTTAATATCTTCTGCTTCTGTTAGGTCCATACCATTTCTGTCCTTTATTGAGCCCATTTTTTCATGAAATGTTCTCTTGGTATGACAATTAAAATAAATAAATTAATTAAAAAATAAAAATTAAGAAATTAAAAAAAAGAACACTGTGAGAAGTGGAGAGAGTACAGAGTGTAGAACACTGGCTTCTCGTAAGAAAATAACTTGAGTTCCCCCTTCTCTGATTTCCCAGTTTAACTATGCATGTGTTTTACATGCTTTGGCTAGGGCAGAGCACACAGCAATTTCTCATTCAAAGGCCTCCCTTGGAGGATATCTTTGGTTTAAGTCAGCATTGAATTTCCAAAGGGTTCTTCAAAGCCCTGCTCAAAAGTGAGCAGTCCATGAAATTTCACATGATCCTCTTCTGCCCCCTCTCCCACTAGTCAGATGTAACTCATCATCCGGGATTTCATAGCACACACCTAGGACTTCTACTTAGGTCCTCAAAATTTTGTCTCTAAATCAATTGGCAAATAAGGGATTTACTATGCTAGTTGGGGTATCATGCCTGACTATCAAGGAAGAATTGAACTGTTACTTCACAATAAAAGTAAAGAAGATCATGTCTAGAGTACATGAGATTCCTTGTGGCATCTCTTACTATTACCATGCCAGTGATTAAAGTCAGTGGAAAACTATGACAACCCAAGCCAGGTAGGACTGCTAATGGCTTGGACTTTTCAGAAATGAAGGTTTGGGTCACTCTGTCATGTAAAGAACTACAGCCAGCAGAGGCGCTTGTTGAGAGTAAAGGGAATACTGAATGGATAGTGGAAGAATGTGGTTATGAATACTAGCTATGACTATTTGACCAGTTATAGCACTCATAACAGGGGAAAGGACACCCTAGATATGATGTTGCTTCAGACTTGGAATTTGGTTCATTACCTTTTAGAGAAGAGGTGATCTGGAGTCTGGTCATTAATTATTAACTAAAAGAGCAGGTTCAACTGCCTCCTCAGCCTTACCTGTGGAATCACACATCAGTCTTCAAGCATAGGCACATCCAAGCTTCTGAATTTTCTTATTGCCAACTGCATAAAAGCTGAGCCCTTATCTAAATAATCTTCTTCACAAGGTCTAATATCCAGCCAGTTTTGTGAAACAGTTCCCATAAGCATAACAAACATAGTACTGATACTAAAATAAGAACTTGAGGAATTGCTCAAGAAGAATCTGTGGCTAACATTTACAATCCAGTGAAAAAAATGGGAGCCTCAGCTTTCCTATTTTCATGCCTAACTGTGTGTTTCTGGAGCCTCTCAGAGAAGACTAAAGATAGGGCATAAAGATCTTTCTGCATTGACAAGCTATTTAGTTTCATCTCTACATGTTAATGTGTACCTTTTGAAAGTGGACTTTTCATAAAAACTCCATCTCTGATTCTTTCTTATCAGGGCTTTTTTGGTGATAGGTAGATGGTTAGACATGATTCTGAGACCCAGTCAATATCCTTATCAGTGACTTCTACACCTCCAAAGTGTTTGGGGATTGTACATTGCACTTGAGAATTTTGGACGGACTTATGAAGTAGAGAAAGGAGGGAAAAGTGAAATCATTCCAAGAGACACAGATATTTCACTGAAGGGAAATCATACTACTGATCTTTATATAGATAACAAATTAACACTTGAAAAGATGATCCTTAATAGTCATAGGGAAATTCAAATTGAAGCCACCATGAGATATCACTATACACCTATAAGAATGTATATAAAAAACCAAATATAGAAATTAAAGATAAAATAGTATAACACCAAATGCTGGGGAGGATGTAAAGATACTGAATCACTTGTCCATTGCTGTTAGGAATGTAAAATGGTCATACATTCTGGAAAACAGTTTGACAGTTTCTTAGACAAGAAGTCATGCAATTACCACAATCTACCTTGAACTCTTGGGCATTTATTCTAGAGAAAAAAGAAACTATTGTTCACACAAACACTTATATATGAATATTCATAGAAGCTTTACTTGTAATAATTAAAACCCAGAAATAACCCAGATGTCCTTTAGAAGCTGCATGGTTAAATCAATAAAGGTACATTCATGTCATCAAATACAAATCAGCAATAAGAAGAAGCAAACTCTTGATACACACAACAACTTGTATGAACCTAGAAGGAATTATACTGAGTGAAAAAAAGGGCAATCCCCAAAGTTGCATAGTGTATAATTCCAATTTTATAATGTTCCTGAAATGACATAATTATAGATATTAGCGGCTTCCAGTTGGTTAGGAAGGATAGTAGGATGTTGGTGACTGTATCTATAAAAACATTGCATAAAGGATACTTTCTACAGTAGAGTTCTTTATCTTAGTTCTGGCGATGATTACACATGTTATAAAATTGAATAGAACTTAATTACCCCCACACACACACTTATACTTGACTGCATATAACACTGGTGAAATCTGAAAACTGGATTGTATCAATAACAATATTCTGATTGTGATATTGTACTACAGTTATGCAAAATGTTACTAATGGGTAACATTAGAAAATGGATAAAGAATATACAAGATCTCTCTACATTATTTCTTATAACTGCATGTGAATCTACAATTAGCACAAAATAAAGTCTGTATTTTTTAATAAAAAGGATAAATCAGGCCAAATGTACTATATATCTTTTGTTAAGATCTTAATTAGAAGGAATGAAATCAGTTATCAAAGAATTAAAATTTTAATGAATAATTTTTAAAAGAGCATTTACCCTGTAATATCACTGGTTTAAAAAAGGAAGATAAGTTTGATTAAAATGGTCAACCAACATATAGATATGTACAAAATCTTAAATAGGTAAATATATTAGAGGAGCTAAGGGGAGAATCCATTACAGGAAACAACAAGACAAAACAAAAAGGCAGCAATTCATACATTACTGTCTGAAAACTATTGTCACAGTTGTGGACAAAAATGTCTTCTGCTGTATGGATAAACAAAGGATGTTGCAACCATCAGCCACAGCAGCTGCCCCTGACTGTGTACCCTGAGGGGATTCAAGATGGAGAAAAACAAGATACTCACCCTAGATAGTTAAAGTGCATGTAAAAGGAATGATTTAAATGAGCCCAGACTCTTGCATCTTTCCATACATAAAAAGTGCTAAATTCATTAACAAGAGATTTCTAGTTTTCTTAAATTAATCATAATTTTTTAATATTCCTACTACTTGGTTTTTGTTTCAAAAACCTCTGTATACCCTGGACAACCCCCCTCCCCCGCCCCCGCCCCACCTTACCTCTTGAAGCAGTCCCTCAGAGTTCTCTAAGAGGCTGCCTCCTAGGCTTAAGTTTTCAGTAACTCTGCTGAATAAAACACAGTTCTTAACTTTTAGGTTGTGCATTTTTTTTAATTGGCTGCTTTGGCAACCAACAAAGGGACCCAGGGCAGCTTTTTTAGCCTGGTATCAGCAGAAGCCTCTTGGGCCTGTCTGACTCCTTGCAGAGTCTAGATGAATTTGTGTGAGTCTCACCTGGTTCTTGGATCTCCCATTATTGGCTGATGATCATAAGTTTTATTTCATGGTGTTGAACTCCTCTCTGAAAGAGGAAGTCATCCTTGAAACTTGGTTTCAAGTAAAGGTATCTGGGTTACGTTCAGTTGAAAGATACTGCAAAGATTTTTGCTCAGTTTAGTCACTGAGTAGGTTATCCTCACTTCAAAGACTGAGAAGAATTTGCACAGTTGAAAGATACTGAGTGAAGTTGGACTGGATAATTAGGTACAAGACTGGCTTTTTGTTTTTCCCTGAATTCACTCTTTTAAGATAATGTTAAAACAAAATTTAAATTATCTCATGAGAACCTTCAGCTCCAAAGAAGGTATATCTCCTCCCAGCCAGTAATGATGTTCTCAGATAACTGAGAAACTTATGGAGCAGTGGAGGCAAGTCCTCATATCATGCAGCTAACCCTACAGGGGAACACATTCATTTTAATTATCTTGACAAAGTAATCTCAGAATGGAGAACAAAACTTTCAAAACAAGAGAAAAAGGAGTGAAAGATTGCCAGGCTCCAACTAATACCCCACTGAGGTTTCAGTTCAGTTCAGTTCAGTCACTCAGTCATGTCCTACTCTTTGTGATCCCATGGACTGCAGCATGTCAGGCTTCCCTGTCCTTCACTAACTCCCGGAGCTTGTTGAAACTCATGTCCATCGAGTCGGTGATGCCATCCAACCATATCATCCTCTTTCTTTCCCTTATCCTCCTGCCTTCAATCTTTCCCAGCATCAGGGTCTTTTCCAATGAGTCAGTTCTTCACATCAGGTGGCCAAAGTATTGGACTTTCAGCTTCAGCATCAGTCCTTCCAATGAATATTCAGGTCTGATTTTCTTTAGGATGGACTGGTTGGATCTCCTTGCAGTCCAAGGGACTCTCAATAGTCTTCTCCAACACCACAGTTCAGCATCAATTCTTTGGCACTCAGCTTTCTTTATAGTCCAACTCTCACATCCATACATGGCTACTGGAAAAACCATATCTTTGACTAGATGGACCTTTGTCAGCAAAGTAATGTATCTGCTTTTTAATAAGCTATCTAGATTGGTCATAACTTTTCTTCCAAGGAGCAAGCATCTTTTAATTTCATGGCTTCAGTCACCATCTGCAGTGATTTTGGAGCCCCCCAAAGTAAAATCTGTCTCTGTTTCCATTGTTTCCCCATCTATTTGCCATGAAGTGATGGGACAGGATGCCATGATCTTAGTTTTCTGAATGTTGAGTTTTAAGTCAACTTTTTCACTCTCCTCTTTCACGTTCATCAAGAGGCTCTTTAGTTTTTCTTTGCTTTCTGCCATAAGGGTAGTGGCATCTGCATATCTGAGGCTTATGTATCTACAAAACTTACACTTAAAATACTTATTTAATTATAAATTGAAGCAACCTCACCCTGAAAAATAACTAAGATGGGGCTTTTTTATTGCATACACAGTCAGGTCAGAGAAAGCCAACTTGATAATACATCTTTTAAGAATTCTGACCTTAAAGAATCTAAAGTCCTTTGAGGAAGAACTTATATTTCTCCTTCTGTGTCTTTCAAAAGTAATAGTAAATGTAAAAGTAACAGTAAACAGTAAATTTAGTCAATTTACTAAAATAGTAAATATTAATATTAGTAAATGTTCTACATGATCTTCTGTGTGTGTGTGTGTGTGTATGTGTGTGTGTACACTGAGAACATGGTCTCTGCCATCTGCAAGATATACATAGGGTGTACATTTGGCAACCAATCAAATAGACTGGGATGCTATGCAGTCTTTTTTCTGTGCCAATTCTTGGTGTGTTTTTGCCATCTTAACCTGTGTTGTATCAGCCTGTACAATGAAGGTCTTTACTTTCTTATGATATTTTTTGGAGTAAACTTTCTGGGTCTCACTTAGGCAGCATTCTTTGTACTTTATTGTGGGGATGCCTCTTGCATCTTATTGATTTGAGATATTATTAAGATATGTCTCCTAACAGGCAAGTGATAAATCTTTTAAATTGGAAAAACTTCTAAACTGATAAATGTTTAAGAACAAACAAATTAGAGGGTGGGAAATATACATATATTGGCTTTCCTAATAGTTCAGCTGGTACAGAATCCACCTGCAATGCAGGAGAACCCAGTTCAATTCCTGGATAAGGAAGATCCCCTGGAGAAGGGATAGGCTACCCACCCCAGTATTTTTGGGCTTCCCTGGTGGCTCAGATGATAAATAATCTGCTTGCAATGTGAGAGAACTGGATTCGTCCCTGGCTCAGGAAGATTCCCTGAAGGAGGGCATGGCAACCCACTCCAGTATTTTTGCCTGGAGAATCCCCATGGACAGAGGAGCCTGGCGAGCTGCAGTCCATGGTGTTGCAAAAAGTTGGACATGACTGAGTGAATAAGCACACACGCATTGTTCAACTTAGTGTACTATGGTCCTTTCTATTTGTGCAAACTCCTAATGGACAGAGAAGCCTGGAGGGCTACAGTTCATGGGGTCACAAAGAGTCAGACATAACTGAGTGATTAAGCACAGCACAGTATAATAGTCAACCTAACAACTCCTTTAATTTAAAGCAAACAAACAAAAACAATTTGGGAAGCCTTATTTCTGGAGTCTGCTTCCACTCAATGGGTCCTAGAGATGCCAGTAAAAATATTAGAATAATTAGTGTTAATTAAGTTTATTAACAAGGAAATAATAAACAACTAAAGAGAATAGAAGGCAACCTAACAGAAAAGTAGGAGGACATGGAGTTCATATCTCCCCACAAATGCATCAAGAATACATCTGCAAATTGAACAATTCTCACCAAACAGAGGACGTCAAACACCTAAAAGGACATGAAAGATCCCTACATAACTGGTAGGAGGAAAGAATTAGGGGGAAAAAAGAGGAGAGGAAGCAGGACAGGGCTCTCACCCATCAACGGAAGAGCTGAAGGAGAGTAGAGTGTGCTTCTTGCACCTGAGGAAGGCCCCTCACCAGTGAGATTAGTTGAGACAGAAGAGGAACTTCGAGGGTTATTGAAGGAGAGTACAGCAACAGATCTGTGGCAGACAGGACAAAGTGAGACCTACACAGATTGTCTGTATCATAGCCCTGCACACCCCAACCTAAGACATGTGTATGCTGGTGCAGATGAGAGCTGGAACTTGAGGTTTGGAGAGAAAACTCTGGGAGAGGACTGACTGCTGTTGGCTGGGAAGAGAAGGCCTGAAGGAATAAGAGTGAAGAGGTCTGTAATTGGGAAGGCTTGTGGAGGAAACCATGACTGCCATAGAAGCAGAGTGCCATTATTAAATGACATGCGAGGAATAGAGTCACCATTGCAACCTCTCTCCACATGCACCAGCTCCTGCTCCCCAAGGCACTGGGAGGGGCCACCACCAGGGCCAGCTCTCTCATGCCTGCACTTGTTGGCCTTTCCACTTACTTCATTGCCTCTGGGCTGGCTCACACATGTCCTTGGCCAGGCAGCAGGAAGGGCCCTGCCAGGACTGACTCTCCTGTGCCTGCTGGCTCCCAGAGGAACCAGAGGCCAAGTTGCCATGCATTGGATCATAGAAAAAGAAAGAGAGTTCCAGAGAAACATCTACTTTGGCTTTATTGACTGCACCAATGTCTTTGACTGTGTGGATCAAAACAGACTGTGGAAAATTCTTCAAGAGATGGAAATACCAGACCACCTAACCTGCCTTCTGAGAAACCTGTATGTAGATCAAGAAACAACAGTTCGAACCAGACATGGAACACTGGACTGGTTCCAACTGGGACAGGAGTATGTCAAGGCTATATATTGTTGCCTTGCTTATTTAACTTATATGCAGAGTACATCTTGGGAAATGCCAGGCTGGAATAAAGATTTCCAAGGGAAATATCAATAACTTCAGATATGCAGATGCCACCACTCTTATGGCAGAAAGAAAAGAGGAACTGAAGAGCCTCTTGATGAAAGTAAAAGAGGAGAGTGAAAAAGTTGGTTTAAGACTCAACATTCAGAAAACTAAGATCTTGGCATCCTGCCCCATCACTTCATGGCAAATAGATAGGGAAACAATGGAAACAGTGAAAGGCTTTATTTTGGGGTGATCCAAAATCACTGCAGATGGTGACTGCAGCTGTGAAATTAAAAGATGCTTGCTCTTTGGATGAAAAGCTATGACCAACCTAGACAGCATACTAAAAAGCAGAGATGTTACTTTAGCAACAAAGGTCTGTCTAGTCAAAGCTATGGTTTTTCCAGTAGTCATGTATGGATGTGAGAGTTGGACTATAAAGAAAGCTGAGCACTGAAGAATTGATGTTTTTGAACTGTGGTGTTTGAGAAGACTATTGAGAGTCCCTTGGACTGCAAAGAGATCCAACGAGTCCATCCTAAAGGAAATCAGACCTGAATATTCATTGGAAGGACTGATGCTGAAGCTGAAAGTCCAATACTTTGGCTATCTGATGCAAATAACTGACTCATTGGAAAAGACCCTGATGCTGGGAAAGATTGAAAGCAGCAGGAGAAGGGAATGAAAGATGATCACATGGTTGGATGGCCTCACGAATGCGATGGGCATAAGTTTGAGTAGGCTCCGGGAGTTGTTGAAGGACAGGGAAGCCTGGCATGCTGCAGTCCATGGGGTCGCAAAGAATTGGACACGACTGAGCCACTGAACTGAACTGAGCTGAAAAATAAATTGAAATAGACAATCCACACAACGAGAGAATTTTTACAAGTCATATCCCTGTTATACTTAGTATCTAAAATGTGTAAAGAACTAAATATATTACAACTCAAAGTAAAAGAGAAATAATTTAATTTTTAAATATGCAAGGATGCTAATAGACAATTACCAAAGAAGATATGCAATTGTCTATTAGTTGATGAAAATGTGCTCAACATCATTAGTGAATTCGGATTAGTAAAATGCAAATTAAAACCACAGTGAGATGCCACTTCACATATTTTATAGTGACTACAGTAAACAGCAGCAACTCTGGTGAGGATGTGGAGATATTGGAACCTTTATATATCACTGAAGATGATGTAAAATGGTGCACCCACTATGAAAAATATAGCGGTGGTTTCTCAAAAAGTTAAAAATAGAGTTACAATATGACTCCACAGTTCCACTCTTAGGTATATATACTTAAGAGAAATTAAAATTTATGTCCATACCAAAACTTCTACACAAATTTTCATAGCAACATTATTCATAGGTAGACAAAAATGTCAAGATAGCACAAGTGTCCATCAATTCATGAAAAGATTAAAAATATATATTTTATCCATACAATGAAATATAATTCATTCATATGAAGCTGTGAGGTGAAGCTGAGAAGGAAGATGGCAGAGTAGGAAACAGTACGAATCTGGGTCTCTGCACTAGACAAGAATTACAGTTTAAAAACCTCTGGAGTATCTATTTTGGAACTGCAGGTTCTATTAAACAACTGAAATTTCTAAGGCAAAACAGACTGGTAAATTATGATTAATTTCAGTCAATTTCATCCATTAGTGAGACTCCCCAACAGATTTTGTTTTCAGCAGCAGCAACAGCAAAAAACCACAAAGCATATAAAGAAACATGAAAGTATAACCTATTTAAATGAAGAAAATAAATCAATGTAAAGCCCCTCTAATGGAGTCCAGATGATGGGATTTTTAAACAGAGACATCAAAACAGCTGTGTTAAAGATGCTCAGAGAGATAAAGGAAGACGTGGACAAAGGAAAACAGTGCATTAACAAAGTGAAAATATCAATGCAGAGATAAAATACAGAGAAAAACTGAAAAGAAATGCTGGACTTGAATAATACAATGACTAAGATGAAAAATCACCTACAGGCTTCAAAGCAGATTTAATCAGGGGAAAGAAAAAATCAAACTTGAAGACAGGACAATTGAAATTATCAAGTTTTTAAAAATATATATATTTTATTGAAGCATAGTTGACTTACAACGTCTCAAGTGCACAGCAAAGTGATTCAGTTATATAAAAACACATGTATTATTTTTGAAATTATTTTCCATCATAGGTTATTACAAGATATTGACTATAGCTCCCTATGCTATACAATAAACTTTTGTTGCTTAGTGCACATTTATTTTTTAATTTGAAATCTAACATTTTATTCATAATAAGTTAAACAAGTGGGATCAAAATGTCATAAATTTTTTCAGTTCAGTTCAGTTCAGTCACTCAGTCATGAGTTGGGAAAAAATTCATACATTTTCTAATATATTAGAAAATGTATGAATTTTTGATTCATATCAAAAATTTCATCATACATGAAAATGTATGAATATATATATATAATGCATATTTATAAATATGTATTTAAAAAACCTAAGATCATGGCATCTGGCCCTATTACTTCATGGCAAAAAGAGGGGGAAAAGGTGGAAGTAGTGACAGATTTCCTCTTCTTGGGCTCTGAAATCACTGCAGACAGTAATTGCAGCCATGAAATCAGAAGACATTTGTTTCTTGGCAGGAAAGCTATAACAAACCAAGACTGTGTGTTGAAAAGCAGAGACATTACTCTGTCAACAAAGGTTTGTATAGTCAAGGCTATGGTCTTCCCAGTGGTCACATACCATTGTGAGAGCTGGACCATAAAGAAGGCAGAGTGCCAAAGAATTGACGCCTTCAAACTGTGGTGCTGCAGAAGATTCCTGAGAATCTCTTGGACAGCAAGGAGATCAAACCAGTCAATCTCAAGGGAAATCAACCTTGAGTACTTGGAAGGACTGATGCTGAAGCTGAAACTCGAGTATTTAAGTCATCTGATGAAAACAGATGACTCATTGGAAAAGTCCCTGATGCTTTTGAACTGTAGTAATGGAGAAGACTCTTGAGAATCCCTTGGACAGCAAGGAGATCAAACCAGTCAATCCTAAAAGAAATCAACTCTGGATATTCATTGGGAGGATGGATGCTGAAGCTGAAACTCCAATAGTTTGGCCACCTAATGTGAAGAATTGACTCATTGGAAAAGACCCTGATGCTGGGAACAATTGAAGGCAGGAGGAGAAGGGGGCAACAGAGGATAAGATGGTTGGATGGCATCACTGACTCAATGGACATGAGTCTGAGCAAGCTCCAGGAGATGGTAAAGGACAGGGAAGTCTGGCATGCTGCAGTCCACGGAGTCTCAAAGACTCAGACATGACTGAGCAACTGACCAACAACAATCACAAGCCTATCAGGCTTCCTTGGTAGCTCAGATAGTAAAGAATCTGCCTGCAATGTGGGAGACCCGGGTTCGGTCCCGGGTTAAGAAGATCTCCTGAAGAAGGAAATGGCAATCCACTCTAGGATTCTTGCCTGGAAATTCCCATGGACAGAGGAGCCTGGTAGACCATAGTCCATGGGGTTGCAAAGAGTCAGACATGACTTAGCATCAAACACTTTCTTTTCAGTGTATTATTCATTGTTTGTTCTTTAGTGATTCTAAATCTTTGGTAAACATTTCCTGCATCTTCTCAGTTGTTGCCTCCACTCTTTTCCCAAGATCCTGAATCATCTTCACTATCGTTATTCTGAATTATTTTTCTGAAACGTTACCTATCTCCACTTCATTTAGTGTTTTTCTGGGGTTTTGTCTTGCCCCTTCATCTGGGACATGACTTTATGCTTTTTCATTGTGATTAATTTTCTGTAATATGGTTTTTGTCTTAGCCTCTGTGAAACTATGCTTCTTGCTTCTTCTGTCAGCCCTCTGATGGCTGAGGATAGGAGTTTTGTGTAAGCTTCCTGATGGGAGGGAAAGACTGGGTCTTGCTCTAGTGGGCAAGGCCTTACTCAGTAAAGCTTTAATCCAATTATCTGCTGACAGGTGGGGTGGCACTCCCTCCCTGGTATTCTTTTGGCCTGACTAAGACATTCATGAATATCATCAAGCAGACCAACACATACATTGTGGCATCCAGAAAGAGAAGAAAAGGGGAAGGCCTGGAAAAGGTTATTTAAAGAAGAATGACTGAAAACTTCTCAAATTTGATGAAATACATGAATCTACAAACTCAAGTGTCTCAACAAACTCCAAGTAGAATGAAAAGAAAGACACCCACCACCCACACTTAGACACATTATAATCATCTGTCAAAAGTCAAGACAAAAAGAGAATCTTGGAAGCAGAATGGGAGAAGCAACTCATCACATATAATGGATCCTAAATAACTTTATCAACTGATTTCTTATCAAGAATCTTGGAGACAAGAAATCAGTGACCTGATATATTCAAAGTGATGAAGGAAAGTAATAAACTGTCAACTGAGAGTGCTATGTCCAGCAAAACTACCCTTCAAAAATTACTGAGAAATTATACATTCTCAAATAAACAAAAGCTAAGTAGGTTCATTACCACAAGACCTGCCCTGCAAGAGATGCAAAAGGAGGGAATTCATAATATTGAAAATGAAAAAAATACTAGACAGTGGATTGAAGCTGTATGAATAAATAAAGATCCTTGGGAAAGGTAAGCTCATGGACAATTATAAAATCTACTCCTATTGTAATTTTGGCATATAAATCCACTATTTAATTTACTACAGTATTTGAAAGACAGATATATAAAGCAATTATTTATCTATATTATTGGACATGCAATGTATTCAGATACAATTTTGACAGCAATCTACAGTTCGTTATCAAATTAGCAATAACATTTTGCACACAATTAGAATAAAAATTTTTACAATTTGCATGTAAACACAAAAGATTACAAATAGCTAAAGCAATCCTGAGAAAGAAAAATGGAGCTTGATAAATCAGACTCCCTGACTTCAGGGTATACTCCAGTGCTGCAGTAACCAAGACAGTATGGTACTGGCACAAAAACATAAATATAGATCATTGTGACAGGATAGAAAGTCCAGAAATAAACTGATGCACCTATGGTCACCTGATCTTTGACAAAGGAGACAAGAATATACAGTGAAGAAAAGACAGTCTCTTCAATAAGTGATGCTGGGAAAACTGGACAGCTATATGCAAAAGAAGGAAATTAGAACACTCTCTAACACCATACACTAAAATAAACTCAAAATGGATTAAAGATTTAAACTTAAGGTCAGATACTATAAAAACTCTTAGAGGAAAATATAGGCAGAACAGTCTTTGACATAAATCATGGCAAGATCTTTTTTGACTCACCTCCTAGAGTAATGAAAACAAAAACAGAAAGTAAAAATGGGACCTAATCAAACCTAAAAGCTTTTGCATAGCAAATGAAACCATAAAAAAGAGGAAAAGACAACCCTCAGAATGGAAGAAAATATTTGCAAATGAAGCAATTGACAAAGGATTAATCTCCAAAATAGTCAAACAGCTCATGCAACTCAATATCAAAACAATCAAACAGCCCGATCAAAAGACGTGTAGAAGACCTAAATAGACATTTCTCCAAAGATAACATACAGATAGCCAAGAGGAACATAAAAAGATGCTCAACACCCCACTAATTATTAGATAAATGCAAGTCAAAGCTACGACCTCACATTGGTCAGAGTGGCCATCCTCAAAACATCTCACTGTTGGTGAGAATGTAAACTGATACAGCCACTATGGAGAACAATAAGGAGGTTCCTTAAAATATGGAACTACCATATCACCCAACAATCCCACTTCTGAGCATGTATCATGGAGGAAACCAGAATTCCAAAAGATATATGTACTGTGATGTTTATCGCAACACCATTTACAATAGCCAGGACATGGAAGAAACCTAAATGTCCACCAACAGAGGAATGGATTAAAAAAAGATGTAGCACATTATATACAATGGCATCTTTCTGAACCATAAAAAGGAAAAAAAATGTTCCATTTGTGGAGTCATCGATGGATCTAGGAACTGTCATACAGAGTGAAGTAATCCAGAAAACCAAATATCATATATTAATGTATATATGCGGAATCTAGAAAAATGGTACCAAAGAACCTATTTGCAATGCATAAATAGAGTCACAGTCACAGAGAACAAATGTATCAACACCAAGAGGGCAAATCACAGCAGGATGAATTGGGAGATTGGGATTGACATATATAGACTACTATCTATAAAATAGCTAATGAGAACCTACTGTATAGCTAAGGGAACTCTACTCAATGCTCTGTGGTGACCTAACTGGGAGGGAAATAAAAAATGAGGGGATATACATGTATATAGCTGATTCACTTGGTTGTGCAGCAGGAACTAACACAGAATTGAAAAGCAACTATACACCAATAAAAATTTTGAAAAAATGAAAGCATTGAAAAGGTATTCCATACAAACAATAACAACAGAGAGCTGGAGGGGCTATCCTAACCTGTGAGAAAATAGAGTGTAAATGAAAAAATATTATGAGACCAAGAAGGACACTATATTTTAATAAACAACTTAGCACAGTAAAAGGTAAAATTCTAAGCATTAACAGACCTAACAAACGGCCTTCAAATATAGGAAGCAAACCTTGATTGAAGTGAAGGGAGGGATATTTCTTTAATAATAGCTGGAAACTTCAATACCTAACTTTCAATAACAGATAGGATAGAAGAAATAGACAGAAGCTCAGTAAGGAAATGGTGGACTCGAGCAATACAACAAATCAACCAGACTTAGATATATGTAGGACAGTCTACCCAATAACAGAATACACAATATTTTCAAATGCATACAGGACATTCTCCTGGATAGATCACAGATTAGACCACAAAAGAAGTCCCAATATGTTTAAAAGATGGAATTCAGTCAAAGTATCTTCTATGATGAAATTGAGTTAGAAGTAAATAACAAAAAGAAAACTAAAATTTCACACACACACAAAAAAATACATTAAACAACACACTTAAGAACAACAAATAGGGCAAAGGAGAAATCACAATAAAAATTAAAAATGCCTAAGGGCAAATGAAAACAAAAGCACAGCATAAAGATACAGTATGCAAGAATATCAGTGCTCAAAAGGAAATTGATAGCCGTAAATGTACACACTAAAAAAGAAGAAATCAGTACTATAACATTATATTTGAAGGAACTAGAGAAAGAAGAGTGAACCAAACCAAAGCTGGCAGAATAAAGGAAATAATAAAGATTAGAGCAGAACTAAACAGAAGAGAAATTACAAAACAATAAAATCAATGAAATCGAAAGCTGTTTCTTCGAAAAGATGAACAAATATTGCAAACTTCTATCTAGACTGGAATTAAAAAGAGAAAACATCACATAATTAAAATCAGAAATGAAATACTGAACATTACTATTGATCTTCAGAGATAAAAAATAATTCTAAGAGAATACTATGAACAGTTTTGTGCTAACACATTGGATAAACTAAAAGAAATGAGCAAATTCCTTGACTCACGCACATTAGCTAAACTGATTCAAGAAGAAATAGAAAATTTCAATAGACCTGTAACCATTAGAGATTGAAAGAGTAATCAAAATTTCCCAACAAATAAAAGCCCTGGACCGGATAGTTTCACTGGTGAATTCAACTAAGCATTTAAAGAATAATACCAATCATTCACAACTCTTCTAAGAATTGAGGGAAAAGAAACACTTTCTCATTTTATGAAACCAGTCTTACACAGATACCAAAACCAAATAAAGACATTACAAGAATAGAAAATTGGGGGGGGGGGGGCGGTCTTAGGATGGCAGAGAAATAGGATGGGGAGACCACATTCTCCCCCACAAATTCATCTAAAGAACATTTGAACACTGAGCAAATTCCACAAAACAACTTATGAATGCTGGCAGAAGACATCAGGCACCCAGAAAGGCAACCCATTGTCTTCTAAAGGAAGTAGGACAACATATAAAAGATAAAAAGAGAGACAGAAAATGTAGGGACAGAGATCTGTCGTGGGAAGGGAGTCTTAAAAAAGAGAGAAGTTTCCAAACACCAGGAAACACTCCCTCCGGTGTGTCTATGGCGAGCCTTGGAATCTCAGAGGGCAAAATAACCAGGAGGAAAAATAAATAAATAAGTAAATAATTAAAACCCACAGGTTACGTGCCTAACAGAAACTCCTAGTGGAGCAGCAGCCCAGAAGCTCGCATCCACCACTAGCAAGTGGGGGCTGGACAGGGAGGCGCAGGCTGCATTGCTTAGTGTAAGGACTGGGCCTGAATGTCCCGAGGGCAATCTGAGGTAACTAACTTGAGATAGCAACCGAGACTGTGGGATAGCTATCCTGTGAAAAGCCCTAACCTAAGACACTGCCAGGCCGGATCACAGAACAAAGGGCTGAGCAGAACTAGCCAGCTGCGAAACAGCCCATCCCCCACAGGAGACAGGCAGGCGAGTGCAGCCAGAGCCAGAAGAGGGCAATCGCAGCCCCAGAGAGGCATCCGATACCAAACTGCAAGCAGACTTCTTCGCTAACCAAGACTTCTTGGGATTCTGGACGGTCGACATCCACTGGGAGGGTTGCAGCCAGAGATCAGCTCCACAGAAGAGATACACGGCACACCTGAGAAGGCACGCCCATTGTACGCCCAGAAAACCAAGTGGCTGGGACAGGGGAGGTGAAAAAACACAGCCTTAAACTGGGGGTGGCTGCGCTTGCCAAGCACCTGGTCACCTGAGCTGCTTGGGCCTGGGAAGGGCACAAAATGCAGGCCCAAATGAGTCTGCACCTTTGTGGAGTACCTGAGAACCTGAACCTAAGAGGCTTAGACCTGGGAAGTGCATGCAACCCAGAGCCCACCTCAGACAGTTCCCAGCAGAGCAACCTAGAGCCTGAGCAGTATAGACTGGAAAGGCACACACGCCATGAGCGGAGGCAAACCCAGTGCTGCTGAAACACTGCAAGCACTTCCCACACAGGACAGTGATATTTGTTTGCAGTATTCCTCCCTCCCCACAGCACGACTGAACAAGTGAGCCTAAAAAAAAGTGACGACCACTGCCCCCCTTGTGCCAGGGCAGAAATTAGACACTGAAGAGATCATCAGACAGAAGAAGCTAAAATAAACAGAGGGAACTGCTTTGGAATGACAGGTACAATAGATTGAAACCCTGTAGTTAGCACTGACTACATAGGAAGGGGCCTATAGGCCTTGAGAACTATAAGCCGGATCAAGGAACTATCTGAAAATGAACTGACCCCACAATGCCCACAACAGCTCCAGAGAAAGTCCTAGATATATTTTTACAATTATCATTTTTATTTTTTTTTTATTTTTAAGTCCTCTATTACTCCTTTAAGTTTCATTTTTATAACCTACTATTACATTACCAAAAAAAAGACCCAATTTTTTTTTTACTTCTTTTTAAGTATGACAGTTTACTTTTATTTATTTTTTTCCCATTTATTTTTATTAGTTGGAGGCTAATTACTTTGCAATATTGTAGTGGTTTCTGTCATACATTGACATGAATCAGCCATGGATTTACATGTATTCCCCCTCCCGATCCCCCCTCCCACCTCCCTCTCCACCTGATCCCTCTGGGTCTTCCCAGTGCACCAGCCCCGATCACTTGTCTCATGCATCCAACCTAGGCTGGTGATCTGTTTCACCCTTGATAATACACATCTTTCGATGCTGTTCTCTCAAAACATCCCACCCTCGCCTTCTCCCACAGAGTCCAAAAGTCTGTTCTGTACATCTGTGAAAAGACCCAATTTTTAAAGGAAACTTCATATATATATTTTATAATTGTTGTGACTTTTTTTTTAACATTTTATTTTTGAGAATCTAACCTCTACTCTAGATTTTTAATCTTTGCTTTTTGGTATTTCTTATCAACTTTGTACCTTTAAGAACCCAATCTTCAGTACCCATTTTTACTTGGGAGCATGATCACTGGCCAGATTGCTCTCTCCCGCTTTTGACTCTCCTTTTTCTCCAGCAGGTCGCCTCTGTCTCCCACCTCCCCCTTTTCTTCTTTACCCAACTCTATGAATCTCTTGGTGTGTTCCGGGCTATGGAGAATACTTAGGAACTGATTACTGGATGGATCTGTCTCTCTCCTTTGGATTCCTACTTTCCTCCTCCTGGCCACCTCTGTCTCCTTCCTCCATCTTCTCTTCTCTGTGTAACTTCGTGAAAATCTCTGAGGATTCAGACTGTGGAGAGCACATAAGGCAGTGATTACTGGCTAGTTTGCTCTCTCCTCTTTTGATTCCCCTTCTTCTCCTCGTGGTCACCTCTATGTCCCTCCTTCCTCTTCTCTTTTCCTTGTAACTCTGTGAATTTCTCCAGGTGTCCCTCACTGTGGAGAAGCTTTTCATCATTAACCTAGATGTTTTATCATTGGTGCTGTACAGATGGAGAAGTCTTGAGGCTACTGTAAGAATAACATTGAGAACCAGAGGTAGGAGGCTTAAGTCCAAATACTGAGAACACCAGAGAACTCCTGAACACAGGGAACATTAATCAATAGGAGCTCATTAAATGCCTCCATACCTACACTGAAACGAAGCACCACTCGAGGGGTGACATACAACACAAACTCTCCAGCAACACAGGAACATAGCCCTAAGCTTCAATATACAGGCTGCCCAAAGTCACACCAAACCCACTGACATCTCAAAACTCACTACTGAACAATTCATTG
Organism: Cervus canadensis; assembly: GCF_019320065.1. Classification (NCBI taxonomy): domain Eukaryota; kingdom Metazoa; phylum Chordata; class Mammalia; order Artiodactyla; family Cervidae; genus Cervus; species Cervus canadensis. Next base: position 49,131,292 of record NC_057419.1, read on the forward strand.
CACTCCAGAAAGAAGAAATCCAGCTCCACCCACCAGAGCACCGACACAAGCTTCCCTAGCCAGGAAACTTTGACAACCCACCCATCCAACCCCACCCACAACCAGGAACCTCCACAATAAAGAGGAACCACAAACTGCTGGAATACGGAAAGGCCACCCCAAACACAGCAATATAAACAAGATGAAAAGTCAGAAATACCCAGCAGATAAAGGAACAGGATAAATGCCCAACAAACCAAACCAAAGAGGAAGAGATAGGGAATCTACCTGATAAAGAATTCTGAATAATGATAGTGAAAATGATCCAAAATCTTGAAACCAAAATGAGGTTACAGATAAATAGCCTGGAGACAAGGATTGAGAAGATGCAAGAAAGGTTTAAGAAGGACCTAGAAGAAATAAAAAAGAGTCAATTAAAAATGAATAATAAAAAAAAAATAAAAAAAAATAAAAAATAAAAATGAATAATGCAATAAATGAGATCAAAAACACTCTGGAGGGAACCAACAGTAGAATAACAGAGGCAGAAGATAGGATAAGTGACGTAGAAGATAGAATGGTAGAAATAAATGAAACAGAGAGGAGGAAAGAAAAGAATTAAAATAAATGAGGACAACCTCAGAGACCTCTGGGACAATGTTAAAAGCCCCAACATTCAAATCATAAGAGTCCCAGAAGAAGAAGACAAAAAGAAAGACCATGAGAAAATACTTGAGGAGATAATAGTTGAAAACTTCCCTAAAATGGGGAAGGAAATAGTCACCCAAGTCCAAGAAACCCAGAGAGTCCCAAACAGGATAAACCCAAGGTGAAACACCCCAAGACACATATTAATCAAATCAATAAAGATCAAACACAAAGAACAAATATTAAAAGCAGCAAGGGAAAAACAACAAATAACACACAAGGGGATTCCTATAAGGATAATAGCTGATCTTTCAATAGAAACTCTTCAGGCCAGAAGGGAATGGCAGAACACACTTAAAGTGATGGAAGAAAATAACCTACAGCCCAATTTACTGTACCCAGCAAGGATCTCATTCAAATATGAAGGAGAAATCAAAAGGTTTACAGACAAGCAAAAGCTGAGAGAATTCAACACCACCAAACCAGCTCTCCAACAAATGCTAAAGGACAGGAAACACAGAAAGGGTGTATAAACTCGAACCCAAAAAACAACAAAGTAAATGGCAATGGGATCATACTTATCAATAATTACCTTAAATGCAAATGGGTTGAATACCCCAACAAAAAGACAAAGACTGGCTGAATAGATACAAAAACAAGACCTCTACATATGTTGTCTACAAGAGAGCCACCTTGAACCAAGAGACACATACAGACTGAAAGTGAATGGCTGGAAAAAGATATTCCATGCAAATAGAGACCAGGAGAAAGCAGGAGTAGCAATACTCATATCAGATAAAATAGACTTTAAAACAAAGCCTGTGAAAAGAGACAAAGATGGACACTGCATAATGATAAAAGGATCAATCCAAGAAGAAGATATAACAATATATATGCACCCAACATAGGAGCACTGCAATATGTAAGGCAAATGCTAACAACTATGACAGGGGAAATTAACAATAACACAATAATAGTGGGAGAATTTAATACCCCACTCACACCTATGGATAGATCAACTAAACAGAAAATTAACAAGGAAACACAACCTTTAAATGATACAATGGACCACTTATTCCTATTTGATATCTATAGGACATTTCAACCCAAAACAATGAATTTCATGTTTTTCTCAAGTGCACATGGTACCTTCTCCAGGATAGATCACATACTGGGCTATAAATCTATCCTCAGTTAATTAAAAAAAAAAAAAAAACTAAAACCATTCCAAGCATTGTTTCTGACAACAATGCAGTAAGATTAGATGTCAATTACAGAAGAAATACTATTAAAATTCCAATATATGGAAGCTGAACAACACGCTGCTGAATAACCAACAAATCACAGTAGAAATCAAAAAAGAAATCAAATATGCATAGAAACGAATGAAAATGAAAACACAACAACCCAAAACCTATGGGACACTGTAAAAGCAGTGCTAAGGGGAAGGCTTACCTCAAGGAACAAGAAAAAAGTCAAATAAATAACCTAACTCTACACCTAAAGCAACTAGAGAAGGAAGAAATGAAGAACCCCAGGGTTCGTAGAAGGAAAGAAATCTTAAAAATTAGGGCAGAAATAAATGCAAAAGAAACTAAAGAGACCATACTAAAAATCCACAAAGCCAAAAGCTGGTTCTTTCAGAAGATAAATAAAATTGACAAACCATTAGCCAGACTCATGAAGAAACAAAGGGCGAAGAATCAAATCAACAAAATTAGAAATGAAAATGAAGAGATCACAACAGACAACACAGAAATACAAAGGATCATAAGAGGCTACTATCAGCAACTATATGCCAATAAAAGGGACAACTTGGAAGAAATGGACAAATTCTTAGAAAAGTATAACTTTCCAAGACTGAACCAGGAAGAAATGGAAAATCTTAACAGAACCATCACAAACAAGGAAATCGAAACTGTAATCAGAAATCTTCCAGAAAACAAAAGCCCAGGACCAGAAGGCTTCACAGCTGAACTCTACCAAAAAATTTAGAGAAGTGGTAACACCTATCCTACTCCAACTCTTCAGGAAATTGCAGAGGAAGGTAAACTTCCAAGTTCATTCTATAAGGCCACCATCACCCTAATACCAAAACCTGACAAAAATGCCAAAAAAAAAGAAACCTACAGGCCAATATCACTGATGAACATGGATGAAAATATCCTCAACAAAATTCTAGCAAACAGATTGCAACAACATATTTAAAAGATCATACATCATGACCAAGTGGGCTTTATCCCTGCCTTGCAAAGATTCTTAAATATCCACAAATCAATCAATGTAATACAGCACATTAACAAATTTAAAGATAAAAACTGTATGATTATCTCAATAGATGCAGAGAAAGCCTTTGAGAAAATTCAACATCCATTTATGATAAAAAAAAAAAACCTTCCAGAAAGCAGGAATAGAAGTAATATACCTCAACATAATAAAAGCTATATGTGACAAACCCACAGCAAACATTATCCTCAACGGTGAAGAATTGAAAACATTTCCCCTAAAGTCAGGAACAAGACAAGGGTGCCCATTCTCACCACTACTATTGAACATAATTTTGTAATTTTGGCCATAGCAATCAGAGTAGAAAAAGAAATAAAAGAATTCAGATTGGAAAAGAAGAGTAGAACTCTCACTGTTTGCAGATGGCATGATCCTCTACATAGAAAACCCTAAAGACTCCACCAGAAAATTACTAGAGCTAATCAATGAATATAGTAAAGTTGCAGGATATAAAATTAACACACAGAAATCCTTTTCATTCCTATACACTAACAATGAGAAAGCAGAAAGAGAAATTAAGGAAACAATTTCATTCACCATTGCAATGAGAAGAATGAAATATTTAGGAAATATCTACCTAAAGAAACGAAAGACCTATATATAGAAAACTATAAAACACTGATGAAAGAAATTAAAAGGGACACTAATAAATGGAAGAATGTACCATGTTCATGGGTCAGAAGTATCAATATAGTGAAAATGAGTATACTACCCCAAAGCAATCTATGGATTCAATGCAATCATTATCAAGGTACCAGTGATATTTTTCACAGACCTATAACAAGTAATTTGAATTTTTTTTGAAATAGAAACAACCTAGAATAGCCAAAGGAATCTTGAGAAAGAAGAATGGAACTGGACGAATCAACCTTCCTGACTTCAGGCTATACTACAAAGTTACAGTTATCAAGACAGTATGGTACTGGCATAAAGACAGAAATATAGATCAATGGAACAAAATAGAAAGCCCAGTGATAAATCCATGCACCTATGGACACCTTATCTTTGACAAAGGAGGCAAGACTATACAATGGAGAAAAGAAAATCTCTTTAACAAGTGGTGCTGGGAAAACTGGTCAACTACTTGTAAAAGAATGAAACTAGAACACTTTCTAACAGAATACACAAAAATAAACTCAAAATGGAATACAGATCTAAATGTAACACCAGAAACTATAAATCTCCTAGAGGAGAACATATGTAAAACACTCTCTGACATAAATCACAGCAGGATCCTCTATGACCCATCTCCCACATTAATGGACATAAAAGCAAAAATAAACAAATGGGACGGAATTAAACTTAAAAGCTTTTGTACAACAAAGGAAACTATAAGCAAGGTGAAAAGACAGCCTTCAGAATGGGAGAAAATAATAGCAAACGAAGCAATTGACAAAGAATTAATATCAAAAATATACAAGCAGCTCATGCAGCTCAATTCCAGAAAAAAAACGACCCATCAAAAAATGAGCCAAAGAACTAAACAGACATTTCTCCAAAGAAGACACACAGATGGCTAACAAACACATGAAAAGATGCTCAACATCACTCATTATCAGAGAAATGCAAATCAAAACCACAATGAAGTACCATTTCACGGTGGTCAGAATGGCTGCTATACAAAAGTCTATAAGCCATAAATGCTGGAGAGGGTGTGGAGAAAAGGGTACTCTTTTACACGGTTGGTGGGAATGAAAACTAGTACAGGCATTATGGAGAACAGTGTGGAGAGTCCTTAAAAAACTGGAAACAGAACTGCCATATGACCTAGCAATCCCACTTCTGGGCATACACACCAAGGAAACCAGAATTGAAAGAGACACGTGTACCCCAATATTCATCGCAGCACTGTTTTTAATAGCCAGGACATGGAAACAACCTAGATGTCCATCAGCAGACAAATGGATAAGAAAGCTGTGGTACATGTAAACAGTGGAATATTACTCAGCCATTAAAAAGAATACATTTGAATTAGTTCTAATGAGGTGGATGAAACTGGAGCCTATTATACAGAGTGAAGTAAGCCAGAAATAAAAACACCAGTGCAGTATTCAAATGCATATATATGGAATTTAGAAAAATGGTTATGATAACCCTACATGCAAGACAACAAAAGAGACACAGGTGTATTGAACAGTCTTTTGGACTCTGTGGGAGAAAGCAAGGATGGGATGATTTGACAGAATAGCATTGAAACATGTATATTATCATATGTGAAACAGATCACCAGTCCAGGTTCAATACATGAGACAGGCTGGTGAACTGGGATGACCCTGAGGTAAGGGGTGGGGAGGGAGGTAGGAGGGGGTTCAAGATGGGGAACACATGTACACCCATCGGTGATTCATGTTAATGTATGACAAAATCATTACAACATTGTAAAGTAATTAGCCTCCAATTAAATTTTTTTTTTTTAAAAGAAGACTCTTGAGAGTCCCTTGGACTGCAAAGAGATCAAATCTGTTCATCCTAAAGGAAATCAGTCCTGAATATTCATTGGGAACACTGATGCTGAAGCTGAAACTCCAATACTTTGGCCACCTGATGCGAAGAACCGACTCATTGGAAAGATGCTGATGCTAGGAAAGATTGAAGGTGGGAGGAGGAGACAACAGAGGATGAGATGATTGGATGGCATCATTGACTCGATGGACATGAGTTTGAGTAAGTTCTTGGGCGTTGGTGAATGGACAGGGAAGACTGGCATGTTGCAGTCTATGGGGTCGCAAAGAGTCGGACATGAGTGAGTGACTGAACTGACTGAGCATGGCCCTGCCTATCAGAACAAGACCCAGTTTACCTCATAGTCAGTCTCTCCTGTCAGGATGCTTCCATAAACTTCTTATCCTCATTCACCAGAGGGCAGATGGAAAGAAAACCACAATTACAGAAAGCTAACCAAACTGATCATATGGACCACAGCCTTGTCTAATTCAATGAAACTATGAGCCATGCCATGTAGGGCCACCCAAGATGGATGGTCATGGTTGAGTGCTCTGACAAAATGTGGTCCACTGGAGAAGGGAAAGGCAAACCACTTCAGTTTTCTTGTCTTGAGAACCCATATACATTATGAAAAGGTAAAAAGATATGACACTAAAAGATGAATTCCCCAGGTTGGTAGTTGAACAGTATAGTAATGGGGAAGAGTGGAGAAAAGAAGGAAGGAAGGAAGGAAGGAAGGAGAAGAAAGAAGAAAGAAAGGTGAAGAAAAAAGAAAGAAGAAGAGAAGGTGTCAAAGAAAGAAAGAAGAGATGGAGTCCAAGTGAAAAGAAAGCCCAGTTGTGGATGTGACTAGCAATGGATGTAAAGTTCGATGCTGTAAAGAACAATATTGCATAGGAACCTAGAATGTTAGGTCCATGAATCAACATAATTTGAAAGCAGTCAAACAGGAGATGGCAAGAATGAACATCGACATTTTAGGAATCAGTGAACTAAAATGGATTGGAATGGGTGAATTTAATTCAGATGATCATTATATCTACAACTGTCGTCAAGAATCCCTTAAAAGAAATGGAGTAGCCCTCATAGTCATCGAAAGATTCCAATGACATACTTGGCTGCAATTTCAAAAATGACAGAATGATCTCTGTTCGTTTCCCAGGCAAACCATTCACTATCACAGTATTCCAAGTCTATGCCCCAACCATTAATACTGAAGAAGCTGAAGTTGAGTGGTTCTATGAAAATCTACAGGAGCTTTGAGAACTAACGCCAAAAAAAAAGAGGTCCTTTTCATTATAGGGAACTGGAATGCAAAAATAGGAAGTCAAAAGATACCTGGAGTAACAGGCAAGTTTGGCTTTGAAGTACAAAATGAAGCAGGGCGAAGGCTGAGAGTTTTGCCAAGAGAGTGCACTGGTCATAGCAAACACCCTCTTCCAACAACAAGAGATGACTCTACACACGGGCATCACCAGATGGTCAACACCGAAATCAGACTGATTATATTATTTACAGCTGAAGATGGAGAGGCTCTATACAGTCAACAACAACAACAAAAGATCAGGAGCAGACTGTGGCTCAAATCATGAACACCTTATTGCCAAATTCACACTCAAATTGAACAAAGTAGGGAAAATGACTAGAAAATTCAGGTGTGACCTAAATGAAATCCCTTATGATTATATAGTGGAAGTAACAAACAGATTCAAGGGATTAGATCTGATAGAGTGCCTGAAGAACTATGGACAGAGGTTCGTGACATTGAACAGGAGGCATTGATCAAGATCAACCTCAAGAAAAAGAAATGCAAAAAGACAAAATGGTTGTCTGAGGAGGCCTTACAAATAGCTGAGAAAAGAAGAGAAACTAAAGGCAAAGGAGAAAAGGAAATATATACCCATCTGAATACAAAGTTCCAAAGAATAGTAAGGAGAGATTAGAAAGCCTTCCTCAGTGATCAATGCAAAGAAATAGAGGAAAACATTAGAATTGGAAAGACTAGAGATCTCTTCAAGAAAATTAGAGATACTAAGGGATATTTCATGCAAAGATGGGCACAATAAAGGACTAAAACGTTATGGACATAACAGAAGCAGAAGATATTAAGAAGAGGTGGCAAGCATACACAGAAGAGCTATACCAAAAAGACCTTCATGACCCAGATAACCACGATGGTGGTTATGCCTAGAGCCAGACATGCTTTGGAGTGCAAAGTCAAGTGGGCCTTAGGAAGCATCACTATGAACAAAGCTAGTGAAGGTGATGGGAATTTCAGCTGAGCTATTTCAAGTCCTAAAAGATGATGCTGTTAAAGTGCTGGACTCAATATGCCAGCAAATTTGGAAAACTCAGCAGTGACTACAGGATGGGAAAAAGGTCAGTTTTTGTTCCAATGAAACTGACTATGCCAAAGCCTTTAACTATGTGGATCACAACAGACTGTGGAAAATTCTTCAAGAGATTGGAATACTAGACCACTTTACTGGCCCCCTGAGAAATCTGTATGCAATTCAAGAAGTAACAGTTAGAAAGGTACATAGAACAACAGACTTGTTTCAAATTGGGAAAGGGGTAAGTCAAGGCTGTATATTGTCATGATGCAGAGAACATCATGAAAATGCCAGGCTGGATAAAGCACAGGCTAGAATCAAGATTGCCTCATATATGGAGATGACACCACCCTTATGGCACAAAGCGAGGAAGAACTAAAGAGCCTCTTGATGGAAGTGAAAGAGGAGAGTGAAAAACCTGGTTTAAGTCTCAATATTCAAAAAACTAATATCATGGCATCTGGTCCCATCACTTCATGGCAAATAGATGGGGAAACAGTGGAAACAGTGACAGACTTTATTTTGGGGGGCTCCAAAATCACTGTAGATGGTGACTGCAGCCATGAAATTAAAAGATGCTTGCTCTTTGGAAGAAAAGCTATGACAACTCGGGCAGCATATTAAATAGCAGAGACATTACTTTGCCAACAGAGTTCTATCTAGTCAAAGCTATGATTTTTCCAGTATTAATGTATGGATGTGAGAGTTGGACCATAAAGAAAGCTAAGCAACAAAGAATTGATGGTTTTGAACTGTGGTGTTGGAGAAGACTATTGAGAGTCCCTTGGACTGCAAGGAATCCAACCAGTCAATCCTAAAGGAAATCAGTCCTGAATATTCATTGCAAGGACTGATGGTGAAGCTGAAACTTTGGCCACCTGACACAAAGAACTGACTGGAAAGATCCTGATGCTGGGAATGATTGAAGGCAGGAAGAGAAGGCGACAACAGAGGATGAGATGGTTGGATGGCATCACTGACTCAATGGACATGAGTTTGAGCAAGCTCCAGGAGTTGGTGATGGACAGCAAAGCCTGGCTTGCTGCAATCCATGAAGTTGCAAAGAGCAGGACACGACTGAGTGACTGAACTGACAGATATTTTCTTGTTAGAGTTCTATTGCTTAATCTCTTACATTTAGGACTTTGATCTGTTTTGAGTTCATTTATGTTTATCACCTGAGATAGGAGTCCAAATTCATTATTTTGCATGTGACTATCTAATTGTTCTAGTGAAATTTGTTGAAGAGACTAAGACTGCCCCCATGGAGTTGTCTTGACATCATTGTCAAAAGTCAGTTGGCCACAAATGAACGTCCTATTCATTTATAGAAACTAAAATATTTCACCTGGTTATTCATCTATAGCCCTTATAAGAAATAGTAAACATTAAAAATTGTATTTAATTCTATGGGTCTTCATGCTATTAATGTTAATATATATATATAATGCATATACACATCTATATATAGATAGATAGATAGATAGATATAATGTTAATAATATAGCAGCAGTAGCAACAATGATATCAGTAATAATAGCAGTAACCATATATTGGGTATAATCGTTTAGCCAATTAAAAGTTCACCAAACTGCCCTGTCAGTCAATCTTTATTTATCTATGTAGACCAAGAGACAAAAAAAGTTTTTGTTAGTGCCCTACCATTGTCCAGTTAATCATTCATCTCCTTTCACCCAATGCATAAGGCCAGTTTCATTGCATAAAAATAGCACCGTTGATCCACCGGAAATGTTTGTGTTCCAGGTGTTCCTATGATGGTTGTCCTGATTACCACTTTGTTTTCTAAATTTTCATACACCAGTTTTTGCATAGTCTATCCCAGAATCTTGCTTCAAGTCAAAATTAAGGTGTTTTATCCCTCATTTTCAATATGTGCTCATTTCTCTTTTTGGAAAAATTAGGCATTTTCCTATTATCTACCCTTCATAATTTCTCCCACTCTTCAGAATCATTAGTTAATGGTTGTACTTGAAATTCAGCATGGCAAAAAGAATTTTGAAAGCATCAGTGAAGTATTTGTGACATGCTTAGTAAAGTTTACTTGTGGGCAGAAAAATTCTTTTATTTTAGGATGTCTTTTTCTCTGGGTTACCCTGAGTAAAATTTCTAGATCATGACAAATTTACAGGCCCCTAGAGAATGGAACTGCTACTCACATGAGCTCTGTGATTCTCTAAGGAAAGTCTAAAGACACAAAAGAGATAACTCACTAGGTGACCTTGAGTAAATTATTTCCACCTCTCTAGACTTTGCTTTCCCTACCTTAAAAATGAGGGGATAAGTTATAGAAATTGTGAAGGTCTTTTCAGTTCTGAGACTGGATTTGTCTGTATAGTTACCTACAGGACTCCAGAAGAGCTTGAAAATGGAGAGATGCTTATAAAAGAGGTAAAGAAAAGTTACCAACTCCTTTCCCCAGGGGGGAAAAAAAAGAATCTTACCTTTTCCCTCACACTCTCTCCACTATCAAGGCATTTTTGAGGGGGCTGTGCTGGGTCTTTGTTGCTATTCATGGGCTTCCTCTAGTTGCAGCAAGCGGGGACTACTCTCTAGTTGTGGTGCAAGGGACTCTCATTATGATGTCTTCTCTTGTTGTGGAGCATGGGCTCTAGGGCATGCTGGCTTCAGTAGTTGTGGCACATGGGCTTAGTTGTCCTGCAGCATGTGGGATTCTCCCAGACCAGGGATTGAATGGATGTTCCCTGTATTGGCAGGTGGATTCTTAACCACTGGACCACCATGTAAGTCCACCAATGCATTCTTGACCCCAAAATAAACATACACGTACAAGTATTAGAGGAAGGCAGGCTTGCAGGAACATGGAAGGCTCTAACCTCTGGGCTATTTCTGTTGCTTGGCTCCCAGGGTCCTAGAACAGAAAATCTCTCAGGAGAAAAGGTAGACAAGGCTGTACAGTGCAGTGCCTCTTTTCCTCCCCTTCAAGGAGAGATGATATTCCTTACTAGCTGGATGGAGGTTGGGTACAGGGGTGCATTAAAGAGCACAAATCCTATATGGAATATTTAAAACAAATCCAAGAAAGGCAATTATAAAGCAATGTCTAGTGGTTCTGTGGGGGTAGTAATCTTCAACATTACCTAGCTTTTTACCACATTTTCTTCAAGTATCTTTGGTCAGTCAGTTCAGTCGCTCAGTCGTGTCTGACTCTTTGCAGCCCCATGGACTGCAGCACAACAGGCATCCCCGTCCATCACCAACTCTCGGAGCTTGCTGTAACACATGTCCATCAAGTTAGTGATGCCATCCAACCATCCCATCCTCTGTCATTCCTTTCTCCTCCTGCCTTCAATCTTGCCCAGCATTAGGGTCTTTTCCAATGAGTCAGTTCTTTGCATCAGGTGGCCAGAGTATTGGAGTTTCAGCTCCAACATCAGTCCTTCCAATGAATATTCAGAACTGATTTCCTTTAGGATAGACTGGTTGGGTCTCCTTGCAATCCAAGGGACTCTCAAGAGTCTTAGCCAACACCACAGTTCAAAAGCATCAAATCTTCAGTGCTCAGTTTGCTTTATAGTCCAACTCTCACATCCATACCTGACTACTAGGAAAACCATAGCTTTGACTAGATGGACCTTTGTCAGCAAAGTAATGTCTCTGCTTTTTACTATGCTGTGTAGGTTGGTCATAACTTTTCTTCCAAGGAGCAAGCATCTTTTACTTTCATGGCTGCAGTCACCATCTGCAGTGATTTTGGAGCCAAAAAAATAGTCTCTCATTTTTTCCATTGTTTCCCCATCTAATGGTATGAAATGGTATGGACCTAACAGAAACAGAAGAATATTAAGAAGAAGTGGCAAGAATATACAGAAGAAAACCACTACAATATTGTAAAGTAATTAGCCTCCAAATAATAAAAATAAATGGAAAAAAAAAGAATACACAGAAGAACTATACAAAAAAGATCTTCGTGACCCAGATAACTACGATGTTGTGGTCACTCACCTAGAGCCAGACATCCTGGAATGTGAAGTAAAGTGGGCCTTAGGAAGCATCACTATGAACAAAGCTAGCAGAGGTGATGGAATTCCAGTTGAGCTATTTCAAATGCTAAAATATGATGCCATTGAAGTGCTGTACTCAATATGCCAGCAAATTTGGAAAACTCAGCAGTGGCCATAGGACTGGAAAAGGTCAGTTTTCATTCCAATCCCAAAGAAAGGCAATGCCAAAGAATGTTCAACCAGCCACACAATTGCACTCATCTCACATGCTAGCAAAGGAATGCTCAAAATTCTCCAAGCTAGGCTTCAATAGTACATGACCTGTGAATTTCCAGATATTCAAGCTGGATTTAGAAAAGGCAGAGGAACCGGAGATCAAATTGCCAACATCTGTTGGATTATCGACACAGCAAGAGAGTTGCAGAAAAACATTTACTTCTTCTTTATTGACTACACCAAAGCCTTTGACTGTGTGGATCAAAACAAGCTCTGGAAAATTCTGAAAGAGATGGGAATACCAGACTATCTTACCTGTCTCCTGAAAAATCTATATGCAGGTCAAGAAGCAACAGTTAGAACTGGACATGAACCAACAGACTGGTTCCAAATAGGAAAAGGAGTACGCCAAGGTTCTATATTGTCACCCTGTTGGTTTAACTTATATGCAGAATGTATCATGCTAAATGCCAGGCTGGATAAAGCACAAGCTGGAATCAAGATTGCTGGGAGAAATATCAATAACCTCATATATGCAGATGACACCATCCTTATGGCAGAAAGCAAAGAAGAACTAAAGAGCCTCTTAATGAAAGTGAAAGAGAAGGAAAAGTTGGCTTAAAACTCAAAATGTAGAAAACAAAGATCATGGCATCCAGTCCCATCACTTCATGGCAAATAGATGGGGTAACAATGGAAACAGTGAGAAACTTTATTTTGGGGGGCTCCAAAATGACTGCAGATGGCGACTGCAGCCATGAAATTAAAAGATGCCTGCTCCTTTGAAGAAAAGCTATGACCAACCTAGACGGCATATTAAAAAGCAGAGACATTACTTTGCTGACAAAGGTCCATCTAGTCAAAGCTATGGTTTTCCCAGTAGTCACGTATGGATGTGAGAGTTGGACTGTAAAGAAAGCTGAGTGCTGAAGAATTGATGCTTTTGTACTGTTGTGTTGGAGAAGACTCTTGAGAGTCCCTTGGATTGCAAGGAGGTCCAACCAGTCCATCCTAGAGGAAATCAGTTCTGAATATTCATTGGAAGGACTGATGTTGGATCTGAAACTCCAATACTCTGGCCACCTGATGTGAAGAACTGACTCATTGGAAAAGACCCTAATGCTGGGTAAGATTGAAGGCAGAAGGAGAAAGGGATGACAGAGGGTGAGATGGTTGGATGGCATCACTAACTCGATGGACATGAGTTAGAGCAAGCTTCAAGAGTTGGTGAGGGACAGGCAAGCCTGTCATGCTGCAGTCCATGGGGTCCAAAGTGTCAGACACGACTAAGCGACAGAACTGAACTGAAACTGATCTTCAGGGTGTCTGTAAAATGTACATGGCCCTCACTGGGCAAAACCCTAGGAACATAACACTTACATTTCCACACAGGGTATACCTAAACAAGTAAACACTCTGCGTGAGTGCAAGTAGGGCCTCCCATTCCTCTGGACCATGATGCACTCTGCAACCTCCGGCTTTATCCTAGAGAAGTACTTCCATCCAGCACTCAGTAACACCCACCCCGTGGCTGACGGGGGTGCCAGATGTAGATAGTGACCAGGGATCCCATTCTAAATAGTGTGGAGGAGAGTCTGCTTACGACAGAGATGGCCAAGCAGGGGACATAAAACAGGAGAGGCAGTGGAGTTCTCCGGGTGGGGTCCACGTCCTGTCACTGGGTACATTCTGTACACACGGACCCCTTCCTTGCCTGCAGTCAATTCATGAAGACTTGACTTCATTAAGGAGGGGTTGGGGAAAGGTGGGGCCTGGCTCCAAGCGCCCCAGCTGGCGTCCCCCACCCCGGGGCAACCCCGCCCAGATTTGATAGAGTTAGCCCAGGCGGGGAGAGAGGCGGGGAGAAGCTGCCGGGTGGAAGGCGGGGCCGGCCACTTCAAGCCGGCCAATAGGCGGCTCTCCAGGGCTGAGCCAGGAAAGGGCAGGGACGCAGCACCACCGCTTCCCGAGTTTCCCTTGTGGATGCACGGCCCCGGTGACTCCGCTCTTCCCGGTGCAGAGTGGTCTCAAGAGGCCGGAGGAGCGGACTCCGGACGGAATTTCCGAGAAAGGGGAGAGGAAGGGCGCTCCACCCGCTCTGGAGTGGTTAAGTGAACGATGAAGGGCCGGCGGCGGCGGCGCCGGGAGTACTGCAAGTTCGCGCTGCTGTTGGTGCTATACACGCTGGTGCTTCTGCTCATCCCCTCGGTCCTGGACGGCGGCCGCGACGGGGACAAGGGAGCCCGGCACTGCCCAGGTCTGCAGCGCAGCCTGGGAGTGTGGAGCCTGGAGGCGGCGGCGGCGGGCGAGCGCGAAGAGGGCGCGGAGGCGCGGCCAGCCGCGGAGGGGGGCGCTGGCGGGTCCCCTAGGTCCCCGGGCAACCTCAACAGCGCCGTCGGGGAGGCCGCGTCTCGCGAAAAGCAGCACATCTACGTGCATGCCACCTGGCGCACCGGCTCATCGTTCCTGGGCGAGCTCTTTAACCAGCACCCGGACGTTTTCTACTTGTACGAGCCCATGTGGCATCTGTGGCAGGCGCTGTATCCGGGCGATGCCGAGAGTCTGCAGGGCGCACTCCGCGACATGCTGCGCTCACTCTTCCGCTGCGACTTCTCAGTCCTGCAGCTGTACGCGCCGCCCGGTGACCCCGCTGCGCGCCCCCCGGACGCGGCCAATCTCACCACGGCCTCCCTCTTTCGCTGGCGGACCAACAAGGTCATCTGCTCGCCGCCGCTGTGCCCTGGCGCACCCCGGGCCCGCGCCGAGGTCGGCCTCGTAGAGGACACCGCCTGCGAGCGCAGCTGCCCACCCGTGGCTCTCCGAGCCCTGGAGGCCGAGTGCCGTAAGTATCCGGTGGTGGTCATCAAGGACGTGCGCCTCCTCGACCTGGGTGTGCTGGTGCCCCTTCTGCGCGACCCAGGCCTCAACCTGAAGGTGGTGCAGCTTTTCCGCGACCCGCGAGCTGTCCACAACTCGCGTCTCAAGTCCCGGCAGGGGCTGCTGCGCGAGAGCATCCAGGTGCTGCGCACCCGCCAAAGGGGCGACCGCTTCCACCGTGTGCTGCTGGCGCACGGCGTGGGAGCTCGCCCCGGGGGAGCGTCCCGCGCGCTGCCAGCCGCGCCGCGTGCCGACTTCTTCCTGACCGGTGCGCTTGAGGTGATCTGCGAAGCCTGGATGCGCGATTTGCTGTTCGCGCGCGGCGCTCCCACCTGGCTGCGGCGCCGCTACCTGAGGCTACGCTACGAGGACCTGGTGCGGCAGCCGCGCGCCCAGCTGCGCCGCTTGCAACGCTTTGCCGGGCTCCGCGCGCTTGCAGCCCTCGACGCCTTCGCGCTCAACATGACGCGCGGCGCTGCCTATGGCGCCGACCGGCCCTTCCACCTGTCGGCGCGCGATGCCCGCGAGGCCGTGCACGCCTGGCGCGAGCGCCTGAGCCGAGAGCAGGTGCACCAGGTGGAGGCCGCCTGCGCCCCAGCCATGCGCCTGCTGGCTTACCCTCGTAGCGGGGAAGACGTCGATGTCGAGCCGCCTGAGGACGAGGAGACACAGCCAGAGCCCGAGGAGGACGACGCCACGTAGCCGGCCACCCCGGGACGGATCCGGGTAAGGTGGCCCCCCGGGCAGAGAAGGGGCAGGAAAGGTTCTTTGGGGAGCTAGGATCAGCCTGCAGCGGGAGGGGAGGGATGCCGTCTCAGATGGATCTCAGCGGGTGAAAATAGATCCGAGCGGTGGGGTAAGCCCAGCTGGGAGCGTTTGGTAGCGTCATCTGGATCTCTAGAATAGACACCTGCCTTCTCAGAGGAAGACCCTGAGAAGGTAGAGGTTAATAGCTGAGGTGGGACCCAAGCCTCCGCACTCTGTTTCCTCTCTGAAGTAAGAGGTAGTATGGTCTGTTGAGAATGAGGGAGTGGGGAAAGGAGAGGGAGGAGGGGTCTGAGAGGAGTAGAGAAGGTTTGAAAGTCACAGTGAAGCTCGAGATTGGAAATTGACATGAAATGTATAGGATTTCGTGGACCATTTCTAGGACCGTTATCATTTCATCTTGAGGCCACTCTGTCCTATGGGGAAACCTTTTGAAGCAGTGTTTGCAGGCACAGAGAAAACCAAAAAGCAGGATTTGAGGGAAAGTTGTTCACTGTTATCCTATCTGCCCCTAATCCGTTTCATATTTCTTCTCTGCCTCTGCCTCTCTGACTTGCAGACTCCGAGTCTTTCCTTCGGATTTACCAAGCAGATAGGCGTAGTCAGGCCTCTCTTGCGAAAGGGGTGTGTGTGTGTGTGTGTGTGTGTGTGTGTGTGTGTGTGTGTGTGTGTGTGTGTGTGTGTGTGTGTGTGTGTGTGTGTGTGTGTGTGTGTGTGTGTGTGTGTGTGTCTCTGGTATATTGGCCGGGAATGGATTTTGATTTCCCCTGGTGACTCCCCCCACCCCCGCCCCCAATTGCTGGAGTCCACAGGATATTTGACCATATCCCGTTCACATCAGCTCACAAAAGCTGCCTGGTCTGCTTCCTCTAATGCAGACAGAACCTCTGGGCTGGGCTTCCCCAACTCTGCCCTATCCCCTTGAGAGATGGAACCTTGGATGGACATTAACATCTTTGGCTGTGACTGCAGAAGGATATTTGTGAAAAGATATCCCCTCCCCATTTTTTTTTTTTTTTGGTTCTTTCTGTGTAAAGCATATATCCAAAGCTATCCTAAGATGCCAAAATGGGGCTTAAATGATCTCAAAATGTGTTCAGTGTCTGGATCAGCCTATGTTCGTTGGGCCGAGGGAAGTTTGTTGTGCATGATGCTGACCTCACGAGTCTAGTGAGTGGAATAGGAATGTGATTCCCCAAATTTTGTATGAGTTGGAAGGGTGCAGTCCAGAGGAGGAAAAGCAGCGCGGGCTGGGCGGAAGTGACTTAAGTTTCCATTCATTAGTTTAGTGTAATTCAGTATTCCTCTGGGATGAAGCTCTGAGGACAAAGTTGAAGATGTTAATGAAGATGAATTTTGTTGCTGTTAATAGAGCCAGAGTTGCAGAGTGATTTTGGAAGCTGACTTTTCTCCCAGTGATCAAGTGGTTTTCTTAGTTTCTGTAATTGCTTAGGAAGTCTGTGTTCTTTCCTAAGCAGAGTGAAGGTAAAAGGCACCGGGTGACTTGGAACTTGTCACTTTTTAACAAAAACATCCTTTCATCTGCTAATCCTGTGTTTACAGATGTAAGTAACATAATGGTTCCCAACCCTCCTTCACAGGTCTGAGGGGCCGTCTCTTGAGGACAAATTGCTGCAGTGTTTTATGGCTTTAAGAGCTGACAGTCTCCCAGAAACTTTTACTGTTATTTTTTTTCATTTTTACTAACATGTGGCACTGACTGGGGTGAGGTAAGAAAGTGAACTGAGAGGAGGATTCGAGGCCACAAGTCTTCATCCTCTAGCAGGTTAGAGTCTGTGTAGGTGGCGGTGACTATGGGGCCAGACATTGGTGCTGGAGTTTGGAAGAGCCAATTGGGGCTTCCTTTGCAGGCTTGCAGAGACATCTGGGAAAAAGCTTTAAGCTCTTTCATTCTCTGGTGATTGAACCCTTCCTCTGGCCTTTCTGCTGGAATTATCAGGCATGCACTATGTCACCACCAATCAGTGGATTTATTAAAATGCTTGTATTCCTGGTTCCTAGAAGGATAATGTTATTGGCCAACTGATGAGTTTCCAAAAGTCTGTCACATTGCACTCTATGGACGGGAAGGGGATGGATCCTTAGGTACCAATGCATTGAGTTAGGCATAGTGGCTATATCATTGTTATGACTGCCAACGAAAATAATAAACAATCTATAATAGGAATAGAAAACATTTTATTTGAGCCAGACTGAAGACTATAGCCCCAAAGACAGGAAGACGGATGACTCTGAGGAACTTCTCCAGAGAAACATGGTTTTCAGCCCAGTTTTATATTTTGTCAGAACAAAGAACACTAAGCAAGTCAGGAATCCATTCTGGCCAGGTTTAAAAAAATCAGCACCTACACAGTCAGTATGGCCTCAGCCCCTGGGAAGTGAGTTTTATCATGGAAGGAGCACCAGCATTGGTGTCCCAGGAAGGGAGACATTTAATTTTTATTTTTAACATGGACAATATTTTACTTCTATGCCCTTTTCATTAATAAAGTAGATGAACAGTGTATGTTTAATAGGCCACAAACAGGCTGTTTTAGTTAGCATCACATTTTAGTTAAATCATGTGTAAACCAGAAGGACTTCCCCATACCTCCATATGTGAGCATTTCTTTCATCATGGCATATTACCAGTTTTATAGATGAGAAATCAAAGACTCCGATAAATCAAATAACTTGCCCAAAGTCACACCTGGGCTGCTGAAGGTCGGGCAGCAGTGGTGTTAGACTCCAGAGCTCAGAATCTCTCCATTATAACACTCCCTCATCTGTGCTCCCCCCCCCCTTACTATCTCCTGGCACACCTTTGGCACCACCACAGCCAGGTTTAGTGGCTAGTCTAGGGTGAGAACCACATTTAGCTTTATTACTAATACTGAAAAAAACCAATAAAATATCCCTGAGCACTGCCAACAGCAGCTACACAGGAGAGCCTGTGACTCTAGCTAGGGCCATCTTCCCCATGGCTGTCCTTCACCTGGGACACTGCAGCATGCCCCCGGCTCAGCAGTGAATTAACCTGAGTGACTTCTGGATGCTCCAGACCTGACAGCCAGGATTTGGCAGGGTGGGGGGCCAGTGTACTTTTTTTCAGGTCTGGGTGGGAATTGTAGCAACAAACCAAGTCACTAAGGAGCCAGGCCCATTCCATCTTTTCCATCTTCTTGGCTTTCCTTCATCAAATTATCTTCCCACTGTCACAAGATGGTAGCCTCAGCAAGAAGCATCACTTCCTCACCCAACTATGCAGGGTTGTGAAAATGCAGAAAAGAAAGAAGCTGGTTAGTAAGGGGTGCAGTTTTCCCTCATGTGTCTCTCTTGTCTTCAATCTGGTTATAAAACCTTCTCCAGAAGCCCCTACTCCAGCTGGCTTCCTTCTATGTCTCACTGGCTAGAACTGGGTCACGTGGTCTGACCTAACCCAGTAATTGGTGAAAGGGAAAGGCGTCCTCTTGACTGGCTTAGACCAATGGGTTCTCAGCCCTGGCTGAGCATTGCCTTCACCTGAGGAGTTTTTTGGGTTTTTTTTTTTTTAATGTCACTATTAAAAGAGCTCCATCCACAGAGATTCTGATATAATTGGTTTGGGGTGGGATCCAGTTATTAGGATGTTTTAAAAGCTCCCCAGGGGATTGTACAGTGCAGCCAAAGTTGAGAGTCACCAACTTGGACCAGTCTTGCTTCATGCCCTGAGCTGAGCTGTTGCCACTGGATCAAGATCAGGATGGGGACTAAAAGGGTGTGGATGAGCAGTGAACTGTCTGACACAGTCATTCATGTGGAAGAACTTGGAGCTGTGAAATACCACACAGCTGTACGGTGTTAATATGGAAATAGGAAAAACAGCTTGAATTAATCATGGCTCTATATATCACCCTCTCACATTCCTTCAGTGCTTCCCAGGTGGCGCTAGTAGAAAAGAACTTGCAAAATAAATAAATAAATAAATAAAATAAAAATAAAAATAAAAAAAAGAAAAGAACTTGCCTGCCAATGCAAGAGATGAAAGAAACATGGGTTCACTCCCTGGGCTGGGAAGAGCCCATGGAGAAGGTCATGGAAACCCACTCCAGTATTCTTGCCTGGAGAATCCCATGGACAGAGGAGCCTGGTGGGCTAGTCCGTGGGGTTGCAAAGAGACACGACTGAGTGACTTAGCACACACAGGCTCACTTCATAGAAGTAACCACTATGTTTCTTGTATGTCTAGGAATGTTTTATGCAAATTCAAACAGAAATATAAAGCCCTTTTGTACTTAAATCTTTTTAATTCCTTAAACTTTTTAAATTGAGATATGACATAACTTTATATTATTTTCAGTTGTACAACATAATGGTTCAGTATTTATATGTATTGCAAAAGATCTCCACAATTAGTCCAGTTAATATCCATCACCACACATGGTTATATAGTTTTTTTTCTTATGATGAGAACTTTTAAGATCCACTTTCTTAATAACTTTAAAGTATACGGGAATTCCTTGATGGTCCAGTGGTTAGGACTCAGCATTTTCACTGCTGAGGTCCCAGGTTCAATGCCTGGGTGGGGAACTAATATCCCACAAGCCGTGTGACATGGTCATTGTGTGTGTATGTGTATATACACACAAAAAATAGTATTATTAACTTTAGTCACAATGCTGTACATCTCCATGACTTATTTATTTTATAACTGGAAGTTTATACCTTTTGATCCCCTTCAGCCATTTCAACCTCTGCCCCCTTCACCCTCTGCTTCTGGCAACCACTAGTCTGTTCTTTGCATCTATGAGTTCATGGGTTTTAGGGAGGGAAGTAGAGGGCTTGATTTCACATATAACTGAGATTATACAGTATTTGTCTTTCTCTTTCTGACTTACTTCACTTAACATAATGCCTTCAAGGTCTATCCAGGTTGTCACAAATGGCAGTCTCATTCTTTTTTTATGATTGAATAGTAATGCCTTGGATACCGTATTTGCTTTATCCATTTATCCATGGATGAACACATAGTTATTTCCATATCTTAGATGTTGTAAATAATGCTGCAGTGAACATGGGAGTACAGATATCTTTTTGAGATATCTGTTTTCATTTCCTTTGGGTAAATACCCAAGATTGGAATTGCTGGATCATATGGTAGTACTATGTTTAATTTTTAAGTAGCCTTCATCCCATTTTCCATAGTGGCTTCACCAATTTACATTCCCACCATTCTTGGGTGACCAGGAGAGGCGCTTTGCCATACTGGATTTCTGCTGTCATCTATCTAAAGTCCACAAACATGATGGCAAAGACAAGGTTATCAAAAACATGCCTTTGAAGAAGATGGTAGAGAGAATTCGAATTCACAAGTTCCAGATTCTAGATAACAAGGTAATCACTGCCTTGGACAAGTACTTGAAACTGAGCAATGGGGAGAATGTGGCCTTTGAATATGTTCACTTCTCTCAGTCACCCACCCATCAGTCCCTGGTCAGCAGTTAAAAGCATGTATATCACCTGTTTTGAAGAATCCAGTACCAACTACATTTATTAAATATAAGGGCATGTTTTTCTTTCTAAAAATTGTTTAGTGAGATTTTTAGGGACTATTTTCAGTATTTTTGTGCCAGTTAAAGTGGGATGCTTTTGAATCTAAAAGCTTAATTTTATAAAGTTGACTTTCCTAGATTAAAATTGTATATGCTTTTGGTAATTGGAAATTCTGAGAATATTCAGAAAACTAAGATCATGGCCTCTGGTCCCATCACTTCATGGCAAATAGATGGGGAAACAATGGAAACAGTGACAGACTTTTTTTGGACTCCAAAATCACTGCAGATGGTGACTGCGGCCATGAAATTAAAAGACACTTGCTCCTTGGAAGAAAAGTTATGACCAACCTAGACGGCATATTAAAAAGCAGAGACATTACTTTGCCAACGAAAGTCCGTCTAGTCAAAGCTATGGTTTTTCCAGTAGTCGTGTATGGATGTGAGAGTTGGACTATAAAGAAAGCTGAAAGAAAGTGAAGTCGCTTAGTCGTGTCCAACTCTTTGCGACCCCATGGACTATAACCTATCAGGCTCCTCTGACCATGGGATTTTCCAGGCAAGAATACTGGAGTGGGTTGCCATTTCCTTCTCCAGGGGATCTTCCCAACCCAGGGATCAAACTCAGGTCTCCTGCATTGCAGGCAGATGCTTTACCATCTGAGCCATCGCACCAAAGAATTGATGCTTTTGAACTGTGGTGTTGAAGAAGACTCTTTTTTTTTTTGTTTTTTGTTTTTTTTTTTTTTGAAGAAGACTCTTGAGAGTCCCTTGGACTGCAAGGAGATCCAACCAGTCAATCCTAAAGGAAATCAGCCCTGAATATTCATTAGAAGGACTTATGCTGAAGCTGAAATGCCAATACTTTGGCCACCTGCTACGAAAAACTGACTTATTTGAAAAGACCCTGATGCTTGCAAAGATTAAAGGCAGGAGGAGAAAGGGATGACAGAGGATGAGATGGTTGAATGGCATCACCGACTCAATGGACATGAGTTTGAGTAAACTCTGGGAGTTGGTGATGGACAGGGAGGCCTGGTGTGCCACAGTCCATGGGGTCGCAAAGAGTCGGACACAACTGAGCAACTGAACTGAACTGAGAATATTGGCTGCTAATTGTTGCCTTCACATTCTTACAAAATTATTTTCCATTTTCCTATGGAATATTCCAACAGCTGTGTCATAAGATATTGCTAAAATCATCCATTTATCCTTTGACAAAGAATCAGTAATGCTTAGAGAAAGATTTGTGGACTTAAACAAGAAACTTTATGCCAGTGAATTGATTTAGAATCCTTTACCGATTAGCATTAAACTTAATTATTAAGTATTTAGCTTTTGTTTAGGGATTTTTGTGATGGTGTTTTGTGAATAACCTTAGCTAAGTAATTCTTCCTTCCCCTTTTTTGTGTCAGTGTTTCAGAAAATGGTGAACTTGATACAACTGCCATCCCTAAATCCAGTTGTGACAAAATCTAATTCATGGGGTGTGATTTAAAGTTTACAGAAATAAAACTAATGAAACCTAAAAATTTTATAAAAAACTTCCCATATCTTCTTTTTAATGATTATCTAGTATTTCATTGTAAGAATGTATTGTAACATATTTAACTAGTTCCTAGTCCCAACATTTCATTGTGACATTTTTAATTGTATTTTTAATTTTAATTACATTTTAATGTACATGTAAGTACATCTGTAAGAAAAATTTCTACAGTATAGAATGAGTATATAGGATATATATATATATATGTACACACACACACACACACACACACACACACACAGACACACACACACACACACATATATGGACTTCCCTGATGGCTCAGACGGTAAAGTGTCTGCCTACAATGTGGGAAACTGGGGTTTGATCCCTGGGTCAGGAAGATCCTCTGGAGAAGGAAATGGCAACCCACTCCAGTACTCTTGCCTGGAAAATCCCATGGACAGAGGAGCGTGGTAGGCTACGGTACATGGGGTTGCAAAGAGTCAGACACAACTGAGCGACTTCACTTCACTTCATATATACATATATATGTGTGTGTTTGTGTGTGTGTGTATACCTATAGGGTATATAGGCTTCTTTACATTTTGTGCTCTGCAACAAGAGAAGCTACTGCAATGAAAGTTGCACCAACTTCCACCCCCACCAGCTGTTTCTTGGAGTGTCTGTTTCCTAGACTTTCAGCAACAATTTTCAGCAATTTTTCCATTTTTTTCAATGTGGCTAGTATGATGGATGGAAAATCCTTTTCCCAGCACCCTGGCTCTCTCTGACCCTACAGTTCATCTCAGACAGTGAATAATTGCTGCAAACCTCAGGTTGAGATAACCAGATGCCAAGCTGAAATTCACTTCTTAGTCCTTCTTCAATGCACCTGTATTTGCAAAGAGTCATTTCTGTGATTCTTTTGAAAGACTGGACATGTTTTGAAATCTAAATGATCATCCTGGGATACCTTGATGGTCCAGTGGTTAAGAATTCACCTTGCAATACAGGGGATACGGGTTCAGTCCCTGGTCTGGGAAGATCCCACATGCCATGGAGCAACCAAGCCCATGCACCACAACTACAGAGCCTACATTCTGGAACCCACAGACCACAACTACTGGGCTGACATGCTACAAGTACGAATCCCATATGCCCTAAACCCCGTGCTCTGCAACAAGAGAAGCTACTGCAATGAGAGGCCCATGCATCACAACTAGAGAGTAGCCCCTGCTCACCTCAACTAGAGAAAGCCTGTGTTCACTCACAAAGACCCAGCACAGCCAAAGATAAATATATATATATATATATATATATATATATATATATTTAAATGTCATCCATTTATAAAACCACACTTACACAGACTGTCAGGTTGTAGCAAGCTTCTTATTAAGCTGACCTTCCAGTACTGCTACAAGGGATTGTACTTAGTGACTTGAACTTCAGCTATTTCGGGACACTATCACTGGGGAACTGAGGCTGCTTTCAAATAAGATTGAACTCTATACATTTTCACTGTATTCCTGAGAGCCTTCTTTATTGTGTGGGGCAGGGGTGGCAGGCAGAAGTGCTGAGGCAGCGTTCAGAGGGGTTTTTCAAAGAGGCTTTTTTTAGTCTGGGCAGGGATTTGTTTCCCATGAATACAAATGGAATATAAATAGTTGGGGGTGATGCTTTTAAAAAACATTTATAAGCAGCTGGCTTAAAATTCCTCAGTACTTCTTTTCTCAGCTCTCAGCATAAGCAGCACAGGAAAGACTGGAACTAAAAAAAGCCAAATGGGCCTTCCTTTTATGTGTCTAGTCAAAAAAGGTGATTAATAAATGAACTTCTGTCTCCATTGGTCTTCTGGCCCCTCATCCTCTCGCTTCATAGTGGAATTCAAGGAAATTTCTCTACTGAAAGAACTAGGGACTTCCCTGGGGTCCAGTGGTTAAGGCTTCATGCTACCAATGCTAGGGGCACGAGTTCGATTCTGATTGGGGAATTAAGAGCCTGCACGCCACCATGGTATGACCCCCCCCAAAAGTTTCTGCTCAGGTGCAGTATTAAAAAAAAAAAAAAGAACAGTAGGAACTAAGAAAAAGCACTGGCCCAAGTTCAAGAGCACAGGGAAGTGGAGAACTATTGGAGAATTGAACAGGAAGCAGTTTCAGTTGGAGAAAAGTTACCAAGCTCAGTGATGTCTTCATGGGAACAGGAAGCCTTCAGCTCTGCTCCAGCCCACAGGCACCAAGCCAGCGGCATCTGGCCTTCTGCACATGAGAGGCCGTCATGCTGGGTGCTGAAAAGATGTTGGAGCAGCAGCTGATAGTGAATGTTTTGAAATTCGGGGGTTAAGAGGCAGTGGAAGATGACCACCCTGTTTGACTTCAGTGATGACCAGAGCGAGCAGATTCCCCTCCCCTGGAATGCATGCAGCAGGGGGCTTGGCTGTAGAGTCACATTCCAAAGATAGCCACTGAGGTAGACTTTGTCATGTGCCATGGGGGATCTTAGTTCCCTGACCCAGGGATCAAGCCTGTGCCCCCCTGCAGTGTAAGTGCGGAGTCCTAACCACTGGACCACCTGGGAAGTCCATGTGCTAATTTGCTTCAGTAGTGCCTGACTCTTTGGGACCACATGGACTGTATCCTGCCAGGCTTCTCTGTCCATGGGATTCTCTAGGCAAGAATACTGAAGTGGGTCACAGTGCCTTCCTCCAGGGATCTTCCCGACCCAGGGATCAAACCCACGTCTCTTATGTCTCCTGTTTTGGCAGGCGGGTTTTTTAACACTAGTGCCACCTGGGAAGTCCTGGCAAGTCTGTAGACTTATTTTTTACTCATGGAATGGAAGCCCTTTCTGTTAAAATGTTAACCTTCAGGCAGCAGCATTAGAAGGAGACCCAGAAGGCACAGGAGTGTTGTGAGGACATAGAGAGATCTCTGGGCCCTGACAGCAAGAAGCCCCAGATCTGGCCTGAAATCCAAATGCATAGAGGGCTGGCTTGAACAGATTAATATTGCATGATTAAGATGGTTTGGTCTTGGTAACCAG
Organism: Cervus canadensis; assembly: GCF_019320065.1. Classification (NCBI taxonomy): domain Eukaryota; kingdom Metazoa; phylum Chordata; class Mammalia; order Artiodactyla; family Cervidae; genus Cervus; species Cervus canadensis. The sequence goes on from NC_057419.1 coordinate 49,156,889, forward strand.
CAGGCTGGAAGCAGAGAAACAAGCTCAACTGAAAGGCTGAAATAGAGCATTACAGAAGCATTTGTAAAGTATGGGGAGCAGGTAGGGGCTGGAAACTGAGTTCTTCTGTAAAGATGATGGACTGGGAAAAGTTATGAGCAGCCTCCTGCAAACTAGGTTGAAGCAGTCCTGACATACATACAGCTCAGGTGAACATCAAGGAAAAAATGTCTCAGGGCTTTGAGGGTCACTTTGTCCATGACTGAGACCAGACATTACCAAAAAGGACTCATTACTGCCTTAGAGAGGTTATGGGAACAGCAAGCCAAAAACACTAACATCAAAATAATGTTTTAAAAATAGGACTTCCTTTCAAACACCCTAGAGCTGGCATATGTTAAATGTACAGATTTTAGAAGCAATAAAATAGATGCTCTCCCTTCCTCTAATAAAGGATTATCGCTAACAGGGATGCAAGAAGGGAAAACAATATATTTTTCAGGTTCTGCAAACAATGAAAAAGTTAAACTTTGTTGCCTTTCTGTCCATTCCCCTCCTCCACCCCATCCCCCAAACTGGGGATTGCCAAGGGGACCATTTTGCAAAAAAGGAGATGGTTGGCTAAAAATAAACACACAGAGCCCTCCCAAAGAACAACAAAACTCCCAGCATTATTAAATGCCTTTTAGATTTGTTTTTATTTCTCCACAGTCAAAGGGGATGATAAATTATTTTGAGCTCAGGAAAAATCCATCTCCTGCTCCTAAGTATGGCAATCTCTGGCAAGCCTGTGGGCCCAGGACAGGAGAATGTCCTTTGGGAGTGAACCTGCACTTGGTCATGGTGACATTTTATCCCCACCAGACTGTAGGCAGTTCTAGGAAAGGGTGGTGCCTTGATCTCTCGGCAGAGAGAGAGAACCAGAAATGATGGGCTAGACTTGGGCTGACCCAAAGACTCTGTACCCTGACTAGCTATTCTAACATGTGAATCCTGAAGCTGATGGTGGGGGCAGCCTTAGTGCCCCCCACTCTATTGACTTATAGCCTTGTAGGGGCTAAAGGGCTGCCTGAATGACAGGTCCAAGCTCTGGGCACTTCCTAGCCCCTGGCACCCCCACTTTGTAGATGGCAAACATCTGCAAGTGGGCAGTCAAATAGATAGTATAACATACTGACTCCTGTTCCTTTATTTGAGTTGGGGATGACTTGCTCACAAAAGCAATTATATATGCTAATTAAAATTGTGCCTCAGAGCAGCTCAAAGAACAGGAAAATCCCAAGTCAACGAGGCAAACTCACCTCTTGCCAAGTTTTATTAATGCTGGTTTGGAGTTTGCTGGTCTGAAGTTTGCTAAAAAAATTTAGGAAATTTTTAGCTGGTGGTGGGTATGATAAATGTGGAAATAAAAGATAAAAGATAAAATTATTTTATTCTCATAATGGCCATTTCATTTCTGCACTGGCTGACTCTGGGGTTTGACTAATGAATCACATGGAATGAGGTTTTACTCTAAATTCTGGAGTAGAGAAGTGAGTCCTCTTCTCCCACTGGGAGTAGGGAGGGGCAGGGGTGTGGCTCAGCTTTGGACATGGGCTGGTGGCTTCTCCCCTAGTTTCTCCCTTTACTTCCCAGACATGAGTTTTATTTGTTCATGGCTTTTTGTTTGCTCGTTTTTAACAAGTCTCTGTTTTTACCTGAAGGGAGAGTTGTATTAAGTAGGACTGAATTATTGACTAATGCAGATAGACTGGTGCCCCCTGCCACTGCCACTTAATTTTTCAGATTAAAAGTTTGGAAATGATTTATAGCATGTATACTGCTTAAAGTACTTTTCTAGGCTATTTGGGGGGTGTGCTGTTATATTAGCAAACTCAGTGTTTCCTATTTCATTTTGCTTCACAATCACAGGGAGAGAATGCTTGCACTTTGACATTGCTGGTATTTCAAGTATTATTTTAACATTATCCCTAGGCAGCTCCCTTAAAAAAAAAAAAAAAAAAAGACAACTTAATGGCTGTATTGTCACAAACATTGTCAGTCATTTCCGTTTTCCTTGGCACTGCATCTCACTGATTTGAGGTGAAAACAGGAAGGTGAAGAAAGCTTAACCCAGGTTAACAGATAAGCTTAGATGGTAACATCACCCACAGGCTGCGGTTCTAGCATAGGATATCAGAAGATGACCTCCCCCACCCCGCCCAAGAACCTGTCGCCCTTGAAAAAGAGGCTGAAGGCCTATCCTCGGCCCATTTGTTCTGCAGCAGGTCTGGGAGGAAGGCTGTTACAATAGGCTGGAAAATAATTCCCCCATGATAACAGGACAGGTTGAATACCCGGAAACCTCAGCTCCCTCAGCTCAAGTGCCAAGTCCCAGGACTGACGTCTTTAGCATCTGTGAAGTGGCTCCTGGTGGGGAACACGGGGCAACTAACTGGCACAAGTGTGTAGGCAGGGATAAATGAAACCAAGAAAAACTGGAAGGAAAGAAGGGTGAAGAGAAATCTACTAGTGCAATTCAAGGAAGGGAGGGAGGTGCCCATGCAGGTTGGCAGAGCCACTGGGGACACCCAGGGCTTGGTACCTAACGTGAAATGGGCCAGGAAGGCCAGAGAGAGGCAGATTCATTTGGCCGAATCTTCTGTTGTCAACCTTGAAAGCCGGCAGGAAATTATTACTTCCTCCTCACCATCCCAGTTTCGAAGGTTGAAAAAAGTATGATTAAAATGCTAAGAGTGTCTTCCTGAGTTATTCCACCGAGGGAGCCTCAGCCAAGCCAACTGCAAGCAATCGCAGCCTGGAATGAAAATTTCCCTTTGATGGCAGTGAGGCTGTTAGTAGGTCAACCAGCTGTATTTAGGGCCAGGCTGGTTATTTAAATATTCAAGGGAACTGTAGCAAAGGAGATAAAATACACCCAACTCATGGGAGTATGACTTTCTATCATTAAGTGAACAGTCTGTTTTTTAAAAGTGCAAGTGAATTTGTGAATTAATTTGAGTATTAAGGAATGACAACACTTCAGTGCCACATATAAAAGAACCTTTTGTAGATGCATCACAAAACAATACATAGAAGTCTTTGTAATTCTGGAAATTAATTTCACTAAGATAGTTTTTTTAAAATTATCTATTCTTTCTTATCACAGGTCTTTAAAGAGTTTTGACTTAGGAGTGACCAGAGGGTCTACACCATATCAGGTGGCTCAGGCAGTAGCAAACATTCTCCCCAGATGTTGGGCAAGTGGAAATCATTTTAATCAAGAAATATAGTACCTTAAAATTTAATTCTACATGATTAAACATCTAGCAGTTGGGGGAAAGGGCAAAGCTATATTCTTGGTAACTGTAACTGGCTGATAACCTGAGAGTTCAGTTTTAAACTGTGCACAAAAACTTGAATACTTCATCGCTCTAAATAAATCAGTCCCCATAGTATTAAGAAGAGTGGGGTCTGGAGTTAAATTCTTAATCCTATACCTAAAGGATTTAGGAATTTGGGGGAACATCACACTAAGAATTCATGGACATGTTTATGTTTTAAACACATCCAAAAATTAATGAAAAATGGTAGGAAATTAACTGAGAGTTTTTATAGGATCTACTTGGAGGTGAAGTCAGAACTGCAAGGTATTTGAGCCACCCTGCCCTGGTGCAAGAGACATTCGGAAATTGAGACCAAACCCAGAAGATAGGAGTCCATTTCCAATGTGAAGAAAGGGCGTGGTGGGGTTGCTGCCTGTGCCCCGCCTGGCTTAGCAGGACTTCAGAACTGTTCTTCAAATAGCCCAGAAGCAGTACTAGATCTTTGAGGGCACCTGTCTCTTCTCTATAGGCTTCCTAGGTAGTGCAGTGGTAAAGAATCCGCCTGCCAATGCAGGAGATGCAGGAAATGTGGGTTCGATCCCTGAATCAGGAAGATCCCCTGGAATTGGAAATGGCAACCCACTCTAGTATTCTTTCCTGGAGAACCCCATGGGCAGAGGAGCCTGGTGGGCTACGGAGTTGCAGAGTCAGACACAACTGAGCACACACACACTCTCTCTCCTCCCACCTTGTAATGCTGGGCAATGTTACAAAAAATCTGAACTTATGAAAAGCAGTGGGGTACTCTTTCTGCCCCCTTCTGATGCCTGTGTCAGAAGCTTTATCTCCTTTATGAAATAAAAAACTGAGTTCTTGTTTTTTGTTTTTTTTTTAAAAAGAAAAGCAGCTTTTCAGGCAGATTTTTTTAAAAAAATCTTTAAAGAAGGTTTTTAATAAAAGAATTTAAGAGTACTTATGGGTCTGGAGATTGGACTGATAGCATCTCCATAAATGTCTGTTGAGACATGGGATCTGATCAGGCAACATTTAGCACTTGGTTGGTTATAGACAGCCACACCAAGTTACTGCCAGGTTGTTCTCAGATCTTTAAAATGACCCCAATGGAGAGCTAAACTCATTGCATAAAGAGTGATTGAGGAAAACTTTATTTTGAAATAAGTATAGATTCATGGAAAGTTGCAAAAATAGTACAGAGAGATCCAGTGTACCCTTCACCCAGCTTTTCCCAAAGGTAATGTCTTACACATCTTAGATGTAGATCAGTATCAACACTAGGAGATTGACATTGGTACAATCTACAGCCTTAGTCAGTTTTCAACAGTTTTTACATTCACTCATTTTGTGTGTATTTATGTGTATAGATTTGTCCAATTTTATCACATATGTGTAAATACTATCACAATCAAGATACAGAATGGTTCCATCAGCAAAAAGAAACTCTCTTATGCTACCCATTTATAGTCACATACCTCACCTTACTTTCCCTGGCAAACACTAATCTGTTCCCCATCTCTGCAAATGTACTATTTTAAGATTGTTATAATATATAATATTATATGATTATAATATATATAATCATATATATTCATGATATATAATATTCATTATATAATCATATACAATCATATATTGTACAATTATAACTATATAATTATAATATATATTATAATCACATACTATATAACCTTTTGAGATTGTCTGTTTTCATTGAGCATAATTCTCTGGAGATCTGTCCAGATTGTTGCATGTTATCAATGTGCTAAGTCACTTCAATCATGTCCGATTCTTTGCGACCCTATGAACTGTATGTAGCCTGCCAGGCTCCTCTGTCCATTGGATTCTCCAGGCAAGAATACTGGAGTGGGTTGCCATGCCCTCCTCCAGGGGATCTTCCCCACCCAGAGATCAAACCTGTGTCTTCCTGCTGCTCCTGCATTGCAGCCTTTTTTTTTTTTTTTTTTTTTTTTTTAGGGAACTACTTGACTTTTTAAAAAAATTAATGTATCTATTTTAATTTGAGGCTAATTACAATATTGTGGTTTTTGCCATACATCGACATGAATCAGCCATGGGTGTACATGTGTCACACCATCCTGAACCCCCTTCCCACCTCCCTCCACACCCCATCCTTCTGGGTTGTCCTAGAGCACTGGCTTTGAGTGCCCTACTTAATGCATCAAACTTGCACTGGTCATCTGTTTCACATATGGTAGTATACATGTTTCAATGCTATTCTCTCAAATCATCCCACCCTCACCTCTCCCACAGAGTCCAAAAGTCTGTTCTTTACATCTGTGTCTCTCTTGCTGTCTTACATATAAGGTCATCATTACCATCTTTCTAAATTCCATACATATGTGTTAATATACTGTATTGGTGTTTTTCCTTCTGACTTACTTCACTGTGTATAATAGGCTCCAGTTTCATCCACCTCATTAGAACTCACTCAAATGTGTTCTTTTTTATAGCTGAGTAATATTCCACTGTGTATATGTACCACAGCTTTCTTATCCATTAGTCTGCCAATGGACATCCAGGTTGCTTCCATGTCCTAGCTACTGTAAACAATGCTGCAATGAACATTGGGGTACACGTGTCTCTTTGAAGTCTAGTTTCCTCAGTGTGTATGCCTAGCAGTGGGGATTGCTGGGTCATATGGCAGTTCTATTTCCAGTTTTTTAATGAATCTCCACACTCTTCTCCATAGTTGCTGTACCAGTTTGCATTCCCACCAGCAGTGTAAGAGTGTTCCCTTTTCTCCATACCCTCTCCAGCATTTATTGTCTGTAGACTTTTTGATGGCAGCCATTCTGACCGGCATGAGATGGTACTTCATTGTGGTTTTGATTTACATCTCTCTGATAATAAGTGATGTTTTGCATCTTTTCATGTGTTTGTTAGCCATCTGTATGTCTTCTTTCAAGAAATGTCTGTTTAGTTCTTTGGCCCATTTTTTGATTGGGTCATTTATTTTTCTAGTATTGAGTGCAGCCGAATTTTTTTACTGCTGAACCACTGATCAATAGTTCATTCCTTTTCATTGGTGAGTGATGTTCCATAATATGGATGTACCACAATTTGTTTAACCATTAACCCATTTGAAGGACATTTGGATTGTTTCCAGTTTTGGACTATTACAGATAAAGCTTCTATGAATATTTGTGTATAGGTTTTTATGTGGATGTAAAATTTCATTTCTCTGTGATGAATGCCCAGAAGTGCAATTGCTGGATTGTGTGGTATATATATGTATGTTTAGTTTTATAAAAAACCTACCAAAAAGAATATGAAAATACCAAACTGTTTTTCAGGGTGGCTGTACCATTCATTTTACATTCCCATCAGCAATCTTTGAGAAGAAAATTTGTTGCAGCCTCATCAGCATTTGGTATTGTCTTGTCACTATGTTGCATTTTAGCTGTTTTAATAGGTATGAAGTTGTATGTCATGGTGGTTTTCATTTCCCTTTTCCCACTGGCTAGACTTGGTGGGCTGCTGTCCATGGGGTCGCACAGAGTCGGACACGACTGAAGTGACTTAGCAGCAGCAGCCGTAATGTTGAGCATCTTTTCATGTGCTTACTTGCCATCCATATCTGCTCTTTGGAAAAATGTTGATTCAGATGTTTTGCCCCTTTACTAACTGGATTGTTTTTTACTCTTGAATTTTGAGAGTCATTTGTATAGATAAAAGGCCTTTGTCAGATATGTGGTTGCAAGTATTTTCTCTCAGACTGTATCTTTTTTTTTTTAATCTTCTTAACCAGATCTTTTGCAAGAGCAGAAGTTAAACAAGATCCAATTTATCATTTTTTCTTTTGTGGATTGTGCAGTTCTTAGACATAATGTCTAAGAACTCTTTGCCTAGCCCTGGGGCCCTGAGGATTTCCTCCTGTTTTCTTGTGTTTTATATATTTTTTATTTTGCCATTCCTTATAAATTTTAGGATAAGCTTATCTATATCAACATTTAATCCTGATTTATTTTGAGTTAATTTTTGTATAAAGTATGATGTTCAGGTCAAGGTTTTTTTGTTGTTTTGTTTTGCCTATGGATGTCTAACTGCTTTTGCACCATTTGTTGAAAAGACTGTCTTTCCTTCAATGAATTGCTTTTGCACTTTCGTCAAAATTTAGTTAGCTATACACATACATATGTCTGTGTCTGGGTGTTTTTTTTCCCTCACTGAACTATCTGGCCCTCACCAGCATCACATGTGATTAATATAGTTAAATGTAGCTTAGTATTGAATAGAGTCATTATTCCTACTTTGCTAGCTTGCTAAGTCGTTTCAGTTGTGTCTGACTCTGCAACCCTATGGACTGGAGCCTGCCAGGCTCCTCTGTCCATAGGATTCTCCAGGCAAGGATACTGGAGTGGGTTGCTGTGACCTCCTCCAGGGGATCTTCCCGACACAGGGATTGAACCCATGTCTCTTACATCCACCTGCATTGACAGGTGGGTTCTTTACTTTTAGCACCATCTGGGAAGCCCTATTTCTACTTTATTCTTTTCCAAAAAGGTTTTAGCTATTTGGATTTCTTTGCCTTTCCACGTAAATTTTAGAATAAGTTTGTCTATATGTGTAAAAGTCATTGATAGAATTTGATAGGAATATTACTAAACCTATAAATCAATTTCAGGAAAAATGACATCTTTACTTAAATCTTCCAATCCACAACATAGTTATATCTATTGATTTAGATCTTGTTTCATTTCTTTTCTTGGTGTTTTGTAGTTTTTAGCATATGAGTCCTTTAGTTCTTTGGTTAGATTTATACCTAAGTATTTAATTAGAGCAATTTTAAATAGTATGAGGATTAAAATTTGCTCTAAAAATGTTCATTTCTAGTATATATAAATACAATTGATTTTTTAATATTGAGTTTGTAACCTGCAAATTTGCTGAATTCATTTATTAGTTCCAGGAGTTTGTTTTGTTCATTCCTTGGAATTTTCTATGTACATAATAATATAATCACAAATAGGGGCAGTTTTATTCCTTTCCAAAAACATGTTTTTTCTTTTTCTTGCCTTATTTAATTGGCTAGAACGTCTAGCATTATGTTGAATACACATGTTAAGTGCAGATCCCTTTGTGTTCTTCCCAATCTTAAGGGGAAAATATTCAATTTTTCCCTATAAGTAATGAGGTTAGATGTAGGTTTATGTAGATTTTTAAATATTAAGTTGAGAAAGTTCTCTATCTGTAGTTTGCTGAGAATTTTTATCATGAATGGGTGTTAAATTTAGTCAATGTGTTAAATTTGTAAGTTTCTTGAGGTGGGTGCTCTAATTATTGGTTTGAGACCTTTCCTTTTTTCTAATGTAAGCATCTAATTCTGTAAATTTCCCTCTCAGCACTGCTTTGGCCATGTGTCACAAAATTTGGTGTGTTGCATTTTATGTGTCCATCTAAGTGGACATTTAGAAATATATTCTTTAATTTCCAAACGTCTGGAGAATTTCCCCCTATCTTTCTGCTATAGATTTCTAGTTTGATTGCATCAGGATTAGAGAACGCACTCTGTATTGTTATTTCAGTTCCTTTCAACTTTTTTCAGGTTTGTTTTATGAACCAGGGTATGGTTTGTGTAGGGAATGTTTCATATATGTTTAAAAAGAATTTCATATATAATTTCATATATGTTTAAAGAGAAGAACAGTACTTCTACTGTTATTAGGTGGAATGGTGTACAAATGTCAATTCAAATGTTTGATTGATAGTATTGCTTTGTTCTTCTCTATCATTGTTGATTTTCTGTGTAGTGATTCTATCAATTGTTGAGAAAGAGGTATTGAAGTTTTTAAATGTAAATTTGGACATGTCTATTTCTCCTTTCTGTTTCAGTTTTTGCTTCAAGGAATTTTAAGTTCCGTTGTTTGCTATACACATACACATTTGGGGTTGCTATCATCTTCTTGGTGGGTTGAACATTTTATTTACTAAAGTCTATTTTATCTGATATTAATAAAGCTACTCATTTATTTTAATTAATATTTGTCTGGTTATATTTTTCATCCTTTTACTTTCAATCTACTATATCATATTTGGAATTTTATATATATATATATTATATGAGCATATAGATGGATCATTTTTAAAAAACCATTCTGTTGGTCTTTTTGTATACCATATTTGTGGGGTTTGACCATTTATAGTTAATGTAATTATTGATAGTATAGGGCTTATATTTTCCAGAGTCTTTTTCTTTATAGGTAATTACAAAATATTTAATTCCTTGTGCTATGTAGTAGGTCCTTGTTGGTTATTTATTTTATATATAGTACTGTGTATACATCAACCTCCTGATTTATCCCTCCCCTACCCCTTCTCTTTCCCCTTTGGTAACCATAAGTTTGTTTTCTATGTCTGTGGGTCTATTTGTACGTTATTTTTTTTTAGATTCCACATATAAGTGATATCACATGATATTTGTCTTTCTTAGGATTGTTTCACTTAGTGTGAAAATCTCCAGGTTCATCAATGTTGTTGCAAATGGCATTATTTCATCCTTTTTTATGGCTGAGTAATATTCCTGTGTGTGTGTGTGTGTGTGTGTGTGTGTGTGTGTGTGTGTGTGTGTACCACATCTTCTTTAGCCATTCAACTGTCAATGGAGTTTTAGGTTGCTTCCATGTCTTGGCTATTGTAAATAATGCTGCATTGAACACTGGATCTTTTTAAATTATAGTTTTCTCTGGATATATGCCTAGGAGTGGGATTATAGAATTATATGATAACTCTATTTTCAGTTTTTTAAGGAACCTCCATACTATTATCCATAGTGGCTGTACCAATTACATTCCCACCAACAAGATAAGAGAGTTCCTTTTCTTCCACATCCTCTTCAGATTTTATTATTTGCACTTTTTGATGATGGCCATTTTAACCATAGTGAGATGATACTTCATTGTAGTTTTGATTTGCATTTCTCTAATAATTAGTGATGTTGAGCATTTTTTCATGTGCCTGTTGGCCATTATATATTTTCTTTGGAGAAATGTCTATTTAGATCTGCTAATTTTTTTGATTGGATTGTTTAATTTTTTTATATTGAGCTATATGAGCTGTTTGTATATTTTGGAAATTAATCCCTTGTCAGTCACATCATTACAAATATTTTCTCCCATTCTGTTGGATGTCTTTTTATGGTTTGCTTTGCTGTGCAAAAGTGGCTTCTTTAGATTACACCTATGTAACTAATCATAACCTGCTGTTCTCAACATTCTACTACCTCAAGTGAAGTGTAGAAATTTTATGTCCATTTATGTTCCATTATCCTGTGCCCTTTATAATTCTCTTGTAATATTTTCTCTGTATGTTGAGAACCACATTATACAATGTTATAATTTTTGCCTCAACTATCAAACATAATTTTTTTTAAACATAATTTTTTAAACTCAAAAGAACAGTCTATTAAGTTTACTTATATTTTATCCTCATCTTCATTCTGATGTTTCAAGTTCCTTCTTTTATCATTTACTTTCTGCTGGAAGAACTTCCTTTAGCAGTTCTGTTGGCAACAAAATCTAGTTTCCTTCATCTGAGAGTGTCTTTATTTCACCTTCATTTCTGAAGGATATCATGAAATATAGAAGTCTGAGTTGACAGTTATCTTCTTTCAGCTCTTTAACAATGTGCCACTTCCTTCTGGCTGCCATGGTTTCAGATATGAAATCCACTGACATTCATATCATCGTTTCCATAAATAATGCATCATTTCTCTCTAGTTTTTTTCAAGATGTTTTTGTCTTTACTTTCCTGAAATTTGATTATGTGTATCTTGGTGTAGATTTCTTTGGGGTTTTGTTGGGGGTTCACCCAGTCTCTTGAATCTGTAGTTTTATGTATTTTGCCAAATATGGGAAATTTTTAGCCATATTTATCAAGTGCTTTTTCAGCCTCAATCTCTTTTCCCTCTTTTTAGAAACTTTAAAAAATGAACAGTAGATAACTTATTGTAATACCACAGGTTTCTGATGCTCTGTTCATCTCCTCTCACTCTATTGACTTTCTTTTGTTCAGATTTGATAGTTTCTATAGTTATGTTTTCAGATTCACTAATTCTTTATCTGTCATCTCTATTCTACAACTGGGACCCTCCAGTGAGCTTTTAAATTTTATAAAATGTTTATTTACTTATCTTTGACTCTGTTGGATCTTTGTTGCTGTTTGAGGGCTTTCTCTAGTTACGGCGAGTAGGAGCTACTCTAGTTTCAGTGTGCAGGCTTCTGATTGCGGTGGCTTCTCCTGTTGCAGAACATAGGCTATAGCGCGCACTGGCTTCAGTAGTTGCAGCATGCAAGCTCAGTAGTTGCATGTCCTGGGCTCCAGAGCATGGGCTCAGTAGTTGTGGCTCCTGGACTGTTGCCTCATGGCATGTGGGATCTTCCTGGACCAGGGATTGAACCTGTGTCCCTTACATTATCAGGCAGATTCTTAACCATGGGGCCACCAGGGAAGCCCTAAATTTTTGGTTATTGTATTTTACAGTTTTAAATTTTCCATTTGGTTCTTTTTTCATTTTTATTTTATATTTCTTTGCCAGGATTTTTTTTTTCAAGTTGTGTTTATAATTGCTAATTTGGAAAGTACTTTTATGATGGTGGCTTAAAATCCTTCTTGGAAAATTTCAGTATCCATGTCATTTCAGTGTTGGCATCCGTCAGGTGTCTTTTCTCACTTAAGTCAAAATCTCCCTGGCTCTTGGTTTGACAGGTGGTTTTTATTGTATCCTGAACATTAGTTGTATATTTGAATATGTTATGAATCTCTGAATTTTATTTAAGTCTTCTAGTTTAGCAGGCCTCCACTGACAGTGCACTGGTAGAAGGGGTGCATCACCTGGTTATTGCCAGGTGGGTGGGGTAGTCCAGGAACTCTGGCTTCCCACCAGGCATCTGTTGACAGGAATGTGTGCACGCATGCTAAGTTGCTTAGTCATGTCCAACTCTCTGCAACTCCATTGACTGTAGCCTGCCAGGCTCCTTTGTCCATGGAATTCTCCAGGCAAGAATACTTGCCATGCCCTCCTCTAGGAGATCTCCCTGACCCAGGGATTGAACCTGGGTCTCCCACATTGCAAGCAGATTCTTTACCATCTGAGCCACTAGGGAAGCCCTCTACTGACAAGAGGGTTGTTTTTTTTTTTTTTTTCCTGACGTAGTTGGGTTTTGTCTTTCTAGACTGACCCTCTCCCTCTCCTTTGGCTAGAAAAAACAGGCTTTTCATGGGGGCTTTATGGTCTATGGCCATTGACATTTCTGGTCTGCTGGATTTTTCAGCACCCATTTTAGGATATAGATGAGGCAAAGAGAAAACCCAGGCAACTCATGGCTGTGTTGTTCCACAATTCCCAACATTCCCAATCAGTCTACCTTCTTTTCCCTTTCTTTCAGTCTTTTCTTTATTTTATAAATTGCGTTTGGGAAGAATTTTAGTTATACTCTGTGGGAGGAATAAGGAGAAATGCATCTATTCTATCTTACCTGGAACCATAGTCAGCCCATCTGGAGACTGGTTTTTATTAAACTTAATTATACTGAAATTTGACATGCTGGGGCTTTATGTAAATAACCTGTACTAACAGAATGCTAAGGGTCATTAGACAGGCCTCAAGGCATTTACGAAATTAGCTCTTTCCTAATGCTTAGTATGATTCTTTACTGCACATTCTTAATCATCTTGAAAGTGCTTCTTACCCAAACACTGCATCAGTAGTTTTATTGAGTTTCATCACACTAGAAAATAATGTCAATGGCATTACTTCATTCTTTGAAATGGTTGAGTGATATTGCATTTTATATATGTACCATATCTTCTTAATGCCATTTGCAATAACATGGATGGACCTAAGGATCTTCATACTGATTAAAATAAGACAGAGAAGGAGAAATATCGTATGACACCCCTTGTATGTGGAGTCTAAAAAGAAATGATACAAGTGAACTTATAAAACAGAAAGAGACTCACAGACTTAAGAGAATGAACTTATGGTTGCCAGGAAGAAGGATGGGGAGAAGGGATAGTTAGGGTTTTTGAGGTGGACATGTACACACTGCTATATTTAAATGGATAACCAACAAGGACCTACTATATAACACATGGAACTTTGCCTTCTGAGCCACCAGGGAAGCCCTGGATGGTTACATGGTTGGTGCCTAAAGATACAGCTTCAGTCCCAGCCCTTACCCCACTCTATCCAGCAGGTCTCAGAAAGTTCTCCTCAACAGGCAGTCCACAGCAGCAGCTGCAGAAAGCACAGTCACACTAGAAGAGGCGCCCCCATCTTTTTCCTGTCTATCCTCCCCAAACGCCTCTTGGGTCACAAGCAGAAATTATAAATACTGATTCTGTATGGATTTACAGCATTGGATAATGCAGCTTAGGTAAGGAAGATTACAGGTTTCATATTTAAGAGGCCTTATATTGTCCAAGTTCAACAGGCTTTCCATCTATGGATTTCTGTGTTCTGAAGTTCAAACATCCTTTGTTTCTTTCCTTCCAGGTCAGTCACCATAAACCAGGACACTCAGCATGTTGTCCCAGCACTGGAAGAAGCCACGCTGTGGAGGCAATCTATCACACTGTCAGAGACTGGGGCTTGACTTGGTACCAACTGCTGTGCAGTTGGAGCAGGAATATCATGGGCTGTTAAATAATGAATGACACATTGGTTGAAACGAAGTTTCCAGTAAGGAAGTGACAGTGCAATGCAGATAATTATGGCAATAAATTAGGAAGAGCTTTAGTTCCCAGCCTGACCATGCCTCTGTTGGAGCCAATTCAACAGGGCGTCCTCAGAACAAAGAAGAGACGTGATTTGGTACCGTTTCCCATCAGCAGGTGCCTGGACAAAACATCAATGTGAAGACAGGCCAAGTGCAGTCCTATGTATCTTGATTAAATCACTTAATATTAAATAAAAGATTTGGGTGGTGTATTTTAAAATCTGACTCATCCAGCTTTTCTTCAAATAGCTCCCCTGGCCCCCACCCCTAAATGGATTTTTTAAAAGTAATTTCCTGGGGTGGGAAAACCCTAATGAACTGAAAGAAATGTTTGCTTTTAAATTGTTCTATCTGATGTTTTTGTAATTATACTATTAAATGATTCTGGAGTCACTGTTAATGACAAGATTTGTTTTGGATTTTGCTAGGGAGCAGATTTTATGATATAGTTCAATTGCCTGATTTAGGGAGCAGTTAGTCTACATATAGAGGAATACAAGGACTATGAGAGAAACTGTAGGAAGCTCAAGAATCTTAGCAATTCACCAACACTCAAAGCCTGTTAAAGATTTTTGCAGGCTAGGAGAAGTCACAGGTTTCAAGTGTTTATTTTAACTCAAAGGCACATTTTTAAGTTAAAGTCTAAATGTGTTGCTGTGATTTTTTAGATCCAATCTTTAAAAATTTTTTAAGCATCTAAATTAGCAGTCAGGAAAAGCCTTTTCTGAGAAGACTCTGATAGTAAATAGTTCAGGCTTTATGAGCGCTAGTTGTTCAGTGCCCTTACAACTCAGCTCTGCGTGAAAGCAGTCACAGACAAAATGAGTGAGTAGAGTGTATGCCAATAAAACTTTATTTACAAAAGCAAGCAGTAAAAAAAAAGAGAAAAGAAAAAAAAAAAAAAACAAGCGGTAGACTGGATTTGATCCAGGGGTCACTGTAATTTGTCCATCTCTGTTTTAATTGAAGTTGGAGAGGAATAGTTTCCACCCAGAACAGAACCTCTCTGTGTGGGAAAGAAACAGACTAAGAACAGGCCCAGACTGCATTCTTCTACTAACGGACAATACTTTTAAAAGTATGAAACAAGATGAGCTCAGCCAGTTAATCTTTTTATTTTGATTTTTGTTAAAAAAAGAAAAGAAAAAGGCTTTGAGAAAAATGTGTTAAATATCAGTAAAGGGGAGGAAAACATGTAGCTAGCTTTATAATATCAATCTAAACATATACACAAAGGCAAACATTAAGTAAAATGCTAGGGAGAAGGAACACGTTGGGGGCCTAACTCCAGTTTTCTTTATTGCACATAAAGGTTGCAGATAACTCCAAATCTTCACATTTTCACAGTTAGACATGTTTTAATATTATTTTATATAACATGTTTATATAACACACTATGTTAATTTTATAAAACCACCAGTTTGCTACTATTGAATGGAAGTAAAAGACAAAAATTTCCCCAATTACAGTATGGAGGCTCTCTATAAAAAATTCCCCTGAAGGTCACATCAGCCCCAATTAAATTCACCGTAATCTATTTAAAAAACTGCTTTTCAGCTATTAAATGAATCTTGGTGGCCTCCCCATTTAATCATTTTAATGGACATAGTAAAACTTCCTAAGAAATACCAGATGTATTTTCTTTAAAAACAAACCTAAGTGACCCTACTATGAAGTCATACTTCTGAATGAGTGATTTCAGTGACAGATTCCAAACCCATAGACTTAATACCCACATGACTGAAAAACCACCCCATTGCTTCTCCAAAGCTCACAGCTGGAATACCACAACTAAAGTCGACCCCCAAATGTCCATGCAGTTAGACACTCACCCACTGACACTGGGATCTTAACTTGTTTGAAGTGCTTTAGACGGCAAATGTAGAGTTCTTCATGATGTTTCCAAGTCCTTTTCCATCTGAGTTCCTCCAACACATACAGGCCCACCCAGATAATTTTCCACTGGCCAAGAGTCGAGCTGACTATGACACTTGGCAGTTCTGTGAAGCTTTTCGAAAAGGTGGCCATCAGGGTAAGAAAGTGACCTCTCCTAAGCGCTCTTGTGTCTGCTGCAGACCTTTTCAAAGGGCAGCACAACAGGCAGCCCTCCTTGTCATTTTCTCCAAGGCTCATATAGCAGAAAACTGGCTGCCTGTGTGTGTCATGTGGGCTGTGATTAGAGTATAACCTGCTTACAAAAATAAAACATCAAAAACTTTGGTTTTGCTCTTTACAACTTGTGTTAGCACTGGCTGACAAGATGGGTTTGTTAATTTACAGAAACTCTGCCCATGAGACGCGGAACTGGAAGAAAAATGGTTTATTTCTAGGTCTTGTTTTGAAAGGATTGTCAAAGAGCCTACTTGCTTTTCCTCATTAGACACTAGCATTGGTTTCCAGAATACTTCTCTGTAGACTGTTCTTATTAGGTTTTAGAGAGAGGAGAGGTCTTTTCAGGTATCCACATGGTGAAAGCAGCATTCAGGTGGGTTGTTTCTAAACTCTAAGTCTTGGTCACAAAATGCCCTCAATTTACTGTACCTGTATCAGAACGCAGCAATTGACACTGGTGAGTCAGATTCTCAGTTAAAAACACAGAAGGGATCAGAATTCAATGACAGTATTTGACAGACTAGCTCCTTCACTAACTCATCTACAGAAGCAACATCAAAAAGCAAGCATGAAACCTGTCAAGTGCCCCATTTGTGAAGCAGAATAAGAAGTCATATAGTTACTGAATCAGCAAGCTGACTTTCCTGATGCCTTCAGACCAGGTTCCATTTTATAGCAGATGGGAAAATCGGCTTTCTGATCCACCTCCTAGAGCTCACAATGGGTACCAAGGTAGGTTTCCAAAAGGATGACTTTTCCCGCAATGAGTTGCTTGTTTGCCCTGCCAGCAATTTCACCTAAGTGCATCAGCAGTGTTTCTAGATTTAGAAATCATTTTGTTCACATTAGATAGCTGACATGAAAACATTAACTTCCGCTGCGGACAAAGAAAGGGGGAGCTATGATGGGGCTTGGGCATGTGTGCGTGAAACAGACTTCTGTTTTTGAAACAAATATTACTTGTTTGCCCTAGACTGAAATGTTCATGGATAGCTGAGAGAACATTTTTTCAGGTTTCTACAGAGATATTTGTTGACTGAACCATGGAGGACATTTTCAGGTCTAGAGAACACAGCCTAAAGAGCTCCTTGCTGTTTACTTGATGAAACATTTGATGTCACAGTGTGATTTTTGGCTGTAGGACATCAATGCTTGTTTGTCTGGTCACTCCAATAAGTATCCTGATGGCCAGAGTCCATTTAATCATATATGCCCTTCTTATACCTGTTTCCTAGGAAGAAATACAGCCTTCTTTAAATTCCAAATTTCCTTCTTTAGTTCAATTCTCCTTGTCCTCAAAAACAGTATAAAAAGGAATTGCAGGTGGTTTTTTCTTTCCTCTGTTGGTGCTATACAAAAGTTTGCATCTCCTTAATTACCTGCTACTGACACCACTGCCACATGAGACAGCAGATTAATCACAACTTTCCAAGTAATATGGTTACCCTGCTCTGGCAATGAATGGGCCCATTCTTATTTCGAGGAGTCCAGTGTGGATGCAGGCATGAGTACAAGCAAAATGTGAAGATAAAGTTCACTTGACTGTGAAAGGGACTATTAATATAATATCAGGTTAAACTGCAAAGATAGCATCTCAGAAACTGTCACATTTGACTAGTCAGCAGTCCAGTTAAGACAAAACCCCCTTTCTCCCCAACAAATGGGAGCAAAGATGACAATTTTTACCCCCCCCCCATACATACACTCAAGTCACCCATCTCTCCCTCTCATGCTCTAAGATTTTCAAAAGTGACCTTTTCAGTTGTACTTTACAAAATATGTTCTTGACTTCTGCAAAGATTATTAGCATGAAACTCTCACAACTACCCTCTCTGTATTGCTGATCAACCCTGTTTGTTCCACATGACTAACAATTTAAAATGTTCTTTGCTAGACCATTTCTTTAAGGTTCCAAATAGGGTTCACTGCAAGTTCTAGACTAGAGGCTCTCAACCCTAGCTTCACATTAGAATCCTTGAGGATCCACAACAAAACATGGCAGCCAGGCACCAACCTACTGAATCTGAATCTCTGAGGGTAGGGCTCTGGCTTCAGTATTTGTAAAAACTGGCCAAGTAATCTTAATGTGCAGCCAGGCATGAGAACCTGTGCTCTAGAGCTTTTGACTACTGAAATGCCACCCCTCAACCCAGAACAAACATGTTTCTACGATGACTTGGGATTACTCTCTTAGGGGATCTTTCTTTAGATGGCTGCACCATTACTTAGCAGTTTTGATCTGATTTCTGCCGGACTGGCAGCAAATACTCGGCCTTGAGTGAAGAGGTTTCGGCCTTTGTGGCACATTACTTTTTTGTCACTCAGCACAGGCAGGATACTTCTGAGAGGTGGAAGTTTTTTGATGAGTGAACTCACTTCCCAGGACCCCTGGTAAAGTCAGGATTAATCTCCACATCTTGCAAACAAAAATTAGGACCACAGGTCAGTGACTTAATGATTCACTGAATGAAAAATCTAACCAAATAACTACAAATCTAGCTAAGTTTTGGTCTCAGCAAATCTCTGTTTATTTATATTTAAGCAGGTTAGAATAAAATGTTTGCAGTGGAGAGGACAAAGCCCATGGAGGACCTTAAAATCAAAATGGACTTTAGATACAAAGGAAAGAAGGGAATAAAAATGATTCATTTATATTATGTTGAATCATATGAAACTGCCATTTCTGTTTTCTTAAATGGTTGAAAATCAGCAATTTCATATGACTCAGCCTAATAACAAATTTTTCCTGGTTTGCACAATTTATCAATTTAAAAACAAAGTGTCAAGCAATGTCTTATTTAAAAATTATGTCAGCTAAGAAGATTAAATGATTGATTTCATTATGAGCGTCCTAGACTGAACTGGGCCACTATTTTGTCTGACATAATAAGAAAAATTACCACATTTTATGAAAGCATTTTTTTTTTCGAAATTGGGTTTTCAAATAGGCTATCACTGAAGCATAGGAAGAATTGCTAGCCTAGTCTCTAAGAGTTCTCTCAGTATTTCACTACTACAGGTATGGGCAGGTGAAATAGCTCATCCATAAAGAACCCAAACTCTTGATAAAAACCTAAATTTTAAACCACACTTACACATTAAGTTGGTACAAGGCTCCCCAGATACCATGAAAATGGCCCTTCTCTACATGGCATTCAATGTCAAGATATCCAGACTCAAGCTGTCTACTATAGTTGACAGAACCTTCCAACCTTGCACCAGGTTGAATAATGCTTAACTTTCCATTGACTCACCTCTGATTCCTCATGTGGCCACTGAAATCTCATGCATTTATGAATTCAAAATTTGGAATTCTACTCAGTCATTAGAATACTGTCTTGTATTTTCTTTGCAGTTAATTTTGTTTGCAGTGAGATTTCTTCCCTCTGAATACTAGCCTGTTGCCTCTGAGGCTTCTTGCTGCTTTCTCTTTCATAGATAAGACTGCATTCCACAAATTATGGTGTTATTTCTAAAGTCACAGTAGAACCCAATCCTATTCATTATTTCCCAGGCAGTCAGCTCATATGGAATACCTTGAGAACTTATAGATTTTTGCAGTGATATCACCATCAGTTTCTAAACAGTTTCTCCTGTCCTCAGATTAGTTAAAAACAACAGTATAACACTATTTTGCCTTTGGTTTCAAACATTCCAGTAACTTCTTCCTTATGGAGATTTCCAGAGAAGGAATTGGAATTCATTCCTCCATGTTGAAATGTTCATGGACATATTTTCCAGTCTTCAGTCTAAAAGAAACACAGGGAGTCAAAAAGGGGCAGGAATCCTGATAGGAGGGTACAGTCACACAACCTCGTTGCTGGAGCCTCCAGTCAAATTGATTTCTCATGTTTTCTGTCCATTTAACATCAGTTGCTCACAGTCCTTGGAGGTCCAATAGCAACTGTCATCCTTCACAATCTTAGCCTGTTCTCCCTTTGTATGCCTACAGCCAATGAAACCTACACTGCTGTGTCTGGATACGAAGCCTCTCCTGGGAGGAACCCCCAGCACCTGCCACACCTTGTTCAGATCTGCAGGTGAATGAATGAAGACAGCGTTAAAGCATGCTATTTGTTTAACTCTGAACAGCGCACTACAATGTGAAAAAAGTGGGAATAGGTCTGCATTTGCCTTGATTTAGAGACACTTTCACCCCACCAGCTGCATCTTGGCTGAAATTTTAAATGTTAAGATATCTTTTAGACCCCAATAAAACAGAAGTGTTAGTTCCATTCAGTCAAGGCCCCACCTCAACAATGCTGGGGCTTGCAGCCATCCTCACCCCGCCAGTGGGTCCTCTCCAACCCCATCACTCAGGGCTCTGGGCAGGAAGGCGCACATTATCTTCCAGGGGGAACACCAGGCGGGTGCCCCGGCTGGAAACCTTTTGGTCTCCCATTCCCAGGTCTCGTTCCAGCACCTCCTCAGAGCTGCTCTTCATTCTCCGACCACCCTCGAGGCTCACGGAGGCCGTGTGGGACCCTGAGGAGCCATTCGCAGTCACTGCGCTATCCCCGAAGGTCAAGGTGAGGTCGCCCTCGGTCAGGATGAAATCAGAGTCTTCCTCTCTCAGTGGCTCTTGGTTCTGAAAAGTGCAGCAAACAGCAGCAACATCATCAACCACATCAACCACAAATGGGAGACCAATATCTTCCCAGGCCAAAGCCAGCCCCAACTCCTTAATCTGAAAATGGGGATCATAAAACTGGCCTGCCTTGAGCCTCTAGTGTGATAACTGGGTGTAAACTCTAGAGTGCTGTCCATGTAAGACTATTGCTGAACCAGGACTTTGAAGACCAGTGAGCAGTTCTGATTTTAAATGCCTGATAGCATAGGGACAAAAAGTAACAAAAAGGAAGAAAGGGTGATTAGCCTGGATTTTCAGCCTCTCTTGTGGCTCAGTGGTGAAGAATTCTCCTGCAATGCAGGAGATGTGAATTTGATCCCTGGGTTGGGAAAATCCCCTGGAGAAGGGAATGGCAACTCACTCCAGCATTCTTGCCTGGAGAATCACAAGGACAGAGGAGCCTGGTAGGCTACAGTCCATGGGGTCGTAAAAGAGTCAGACATGACTGAGCGACCAACACTTTCACTTTCAACCCAACAAGAAAGGAATGGGTAAGGTCCTCGGGTGAACCTGCAAATTAGATTTTGGGCCTTCTCTTTTCTGAGAAAGTATTCTGGGAGGTGGGGTGGGCTCCTGCTCTACACAAACCATTCTAAACCCATCTGGTTTACATTTGAATTGCTCTTTGTCCTACTAAGCAATTGAGGAAGAGGTTGAGCCATAATTAGAATTTCCTTCCCATCCCCACAGAAACATCCTAATGGGAAGGAAGCCCTCAGGTAGATGAAGTGAGGAACTGAGAGGGAGGGGACGTTTTCTTGAGCATCTATTGTCCGCCTGTCACAAATGTCACAGAAGCTCTCATTTGATCCCTGCCCCTTCCCTGTGAAGGGCGCACACACTCAGGTCACAGAGAAGAAAATTGGAGAGACCCCATGGGATCTGCCTGAGGTTGTCCAGCTGCTTGGAAACAGAGTTAGGATTTATGCTGCCACTAGACGGGTTCTCCCCACAAAAAGGATGTCAAAAATTACCCCGTTGGGGGACAGGACTGGCAGGCATCTCATGCTAAGCAGTGGTGGTAACAGAACAGACAAAGCTGAGTAAGGCAGGCTAAATTAGCCAAGTAGCAGCCACCTGAAACTACAAGACTACAGGGAGAGCGTCAGGAAGCTGCATGGGGTCAGACACAACCTTTCACCCTCTGGATGGTTTTACAAGTAAAGTGAGGAGTGGTTCACTCCCTGCACTGCCCCCAACCCCCCTGCAAGGCTGTCAAATACTGGGAACATCTTCCTTAAATGGCAAACACATGGTTCCAAGCTGCTCCAGGTAAATGGTTCTTTCTTTCCTATTTCTGACCTACCTTCAAAGCACATCAGAAATCCTTTGGCCTCTACCTGAGAGGGTCTCCTTGGTGCAGGATGCCAAATCTGCCTCCCTGACAGCCACGTGGTCCCCACTCAGCCAGAGGTTCAGTCACACTCCCATGTTCAGGCCTGGGATCCTCATCTATGTGAGTAACCATCAAACAGTACTGACCTCCCTCCTCTTCTTGGTACCCTTCCTTGAGCTGTTGACCTCATAGGAAAGTGAAAAGTGTTAGTCACTCAGTCGTGTCTGACTCTCTGTGACTTGATAGATTCCCTGGTGGCTAAGAGGTAAAGAATTTGCCTGCAACACAGGAGACCTGGGTCCAATCCCTGAGTTGGGAAGATCCCCTGGAGATGGGAATGGCTACCCACTCCAGTATTCTTGCCTGTAAAATTTCATGGACAGAGGAGTCTGGCAGGCTACAGTCCACGGGGACACAAAGAGTTGGACACAACTGAGCATGTCACTCTGTGACTCAATGGACTATAATCCACCAGGTTCCTCCATCCATGGGATTCTCCAGACAAGAATACTGGAGTTGGTTGCCATTCTCTTCTCCAGGGTATCTTCCCAGCCCAGGGATAGAACCCACGTCTCCTGCATTGCAAGCAGATTCTTTACCATCTGAGCCACCAGGACCTCATAGGAGATGCCTGTTAAATGCACTGGCCCAGGGAAGACCCTTGGGTTCTGCCTGCCTCACCTCTCCTATCCTGGCCCATCTCTGGGCATGTACTGGTGACAAGCACATGCTTGTTTTCTGCATTCTTACTGACATTGGGTTCTCCACTCTCCACAGCATCACTCCACTTAACCAGAGCTTTTAACAGGCAAGCACACGAGTCCTCTTGCCTTCTGCCTCCAATCCTCACTGGAATGAGGCAGGGTACAAATGTACAGTTCAATAAAAATCCTCTAGTCAGGCAGAGTATAATTCTAAAACTCACTCTAACCTGCCCCATTCCCCCATCTCCATTAGTTGTTCAGAAAATCCGGAAACCCCGTCTGCTCTGTGATGGTTTTCTTAACAACAGATGGCATCATGTTCCTTGCTTTTAGCACGCTCCATGTCTCCCATTCATCCACATGCTAAGTAATGTTTTTGTTTATCTCTGTCAAAATCTCTCTCCCAGGCCTCCTTAGCTCCCAGTGTTCAGGAGGAGACTCTCCTGGCACATATTTTGCTCTTTTGAGGTTTGGAGTCATGTGTGGACAGAGAGGAATATAGACAGAACAACTGCGTGCACAGGGAATTCTGCAAATGGAGCCAAGCCACCCCCTCAGCAGCACGGAGTTCCTCAATGGGAGCCCCGGGACGGCCCACTCTGACCCCTCACAGTGGGAAGCAGGGCCAAAGTTCACAGACAGGAGGAAACAAGACTGGATGGTGACCCATTCCACAATGAAACCCACAAGCCCAGACAAACAGTACCCTGGGAATGGTCACTCAGAAACAGGGATGCAGTAAAACCCAGTGGAGAAGGATTTCCAGATTGATGCTTAAGGAATGTTCTATGCAGATGATAAAACCATCCCATCCCCTCTTAATTCCAGACGACACAATCAACAAATTTTTGTTCAGCTGAGGTTTGGGTTTCCAGTGAGGGCTGCTCTGGAAATGTGATGAAATAACCCTGCAGACACCTGCAAGCAAGAGTGTTGTGGGAATGTGTGCATTTAAATAGTCATAGGTGGTGCTAGTGGTAAAGAACCTACTTGCCAACGCAGGAGATGAAAGAGACATGGGTTCGATCCCTGGGTCAGGAAGATCCCCTGGAGGCGAGTATGGTAACCCACTCCAGTATTCTTGCCTGGAGAGTCCATGGTATTCTGGTGGGATTCTGGTGAGCCTGGTGGGCTACAGTCCATGGGGTCACAAATAGTCGGGCACAGCTGAAGCAACTTACCACACATGCACATTTTCATTAAGTGGAAGAACACTGTTTTCTAGGCGGTTCTCAAACCTAAATTTTGTTTAGAGTGAGGGCAAATAAGGAATAATGAACACCATCCATATCTCCCAAAGAACCCTGGTGAAGTATAAAATGTCCTACAGGTGATGGGGGAGGGCTACCCAACAGTGTGTCAAACGGTCAAGAGAATGGCTCATCTGAGGCCCTCAGCCAGTACTCCACTCCACTCTGCCACCTCTGACTTCCTGAGTTAAAATTCCAAAGACTTTCTGCTCTCACTTTCTCAGCAGCAGGCCTCTCCATGTCCAGAGCTGAGACCCCAGTCAGGACCCCAGCTCCATGCAGTAGAGGCAGTATGGAGGGTGGTTCTAGCCTGCAGAGCAAGTCACCTCATCTTGGGTTGGCTGTGGGGAGCCCACAGCCTAAACATGACCCCAGGAAGCAAACCTTGGGCAGAATCTTGAAGTGGTGAGGGGAGCACTTTCAATTTAAGTGCCTGGAAGTATATGGAGTTTACTCTGAGGTGCGAGGCAATAGCTGGTAAGTTTCCAATTAGATAAGATGTATATAAAGTTTTAATAGTGGGTGAGTTATTTTATTTATATTTATATATATTTTATATATATATATATAATTTATATATTTATTTATATATATATTTATATATTTTATTTATATATTTTTATAATTTTATATAAATTTTATATAAATATTTATATAAATTTATATATATAGTATATAATTTAAATTTATAAATAAATTATATATTTATATTAATATATAGGTGAGTTATATTTATATTATAGAGACATGAAAAGTGACCCTTGTAAAAACTAAGAAAGAATGAAGGCTTTAGAAATTGCTTAAAAGACACTAGAGTTGGAAGGCCAAGACACAAGGAAGCCCAATGAAACAAAATCAGTGTGATCAGTCAGAGCTTCTTCAGCAGAAGAGATCAGGACATCAAGTCACTGCCCTTTGTTTCTGAAGACAGAACACATCCAAATGACCCATGCTGTCACTTTACACAGAGGTCCAGACTGAGCAAAGTATTCCACACTCAAAAGATTTATTAAATAAAATGGGGTGGTAAATCATAAAACTAACTTTTTAATCTATTGGTCTGTATCCTTCCAACATAAAAGATAATTAGCATTATTATCTAGGCTCATATTCCATTAAAAACTCACCACAAGCATTAAAAATCACTTTACAAAACCACAGGGAAATGGTGCTCTCGGCCTCCGATCCATATTTTTTTTTTTTGTAATTTAAAAACAGTTTATCAGAGGTGGCACAGGAATTTCATTTTTATATGAGGAGCGGCTGGGGAAGCTGGAAGGCTCAACTGTCTTTGGTGAAGGAGACATTGATGCCGTTCTCTGCCATGTTTGGTGGCAACTGAAAGCAAAGGCCATGGCAGAGCTGCACTATTACCATGGCAACTCGGCCATGCTGTACTTACCTCATATACCTGGGGACTGGTTAGACATTGAGCGAGCAAGCCACACCAGGCTGGAAGAGTGGTGGTTAATGGGGGGCCACTGTGCGTGAGGATGGGCTTCAAGTAACTTTTAAAAAGACAATTAAGGAAAACTGCCTGTAAAGAGAACACACACCCAACAAAATGGGTTCAGAAATCCCAAGGAATAAATCATCTGGTATTCTACCCCTCTTTCCCCCATTTTACCAGTACAATACAGAAAGTATGGTACTTGTAGTCTGCAAACATCTGAATCCAAGAATAAACTATACCCCATCACCCTTAAGTGTTAACTGTTAACTTTCACATTGCCAGTTCCCCATTTTCAGTTAAAAAGAATACTTGATTAAAATACCTTTCTCTCTTCTTTGTTATGGTGAATGAGAATTTTGGTTTTGATCAAACTTCCAGCTTTTGACACACAACCAGCTCATGTTTTGGAAACAGGAAATCGTGTAGCTGGAATGGAGATGTTACAGCACCTGGGTCCCCTTTGCTCAGAGATCACACAGTGGAAATGTTTGAGGTGGACAGGAACTTAGAGGACAAGACAAAATGGCTTCATGAAGGTCACTCAGACCTCAATCTCCCACCTTCCCATACTGGACTATTCTTCCTTCTACCTGCTGCCTCTCTCCCAGACTCTCTCAACAGTTTCTCCACCTTGATATTACTGGCATCATGGGCTAGATCACCTTTGCTATGGAGACTGTCCTGCATTGTAGGATGACCAGCAGCATCTCTGGCCTCTACTCACTAGATGCCAGGAGCACCCCCAACCCCTCCCTCAGGTATAACTACAAAAACGTCTCCTGACATTGCCCAATGTCCCCCGAGGAGAAAACTTGTCCTCGATTGAGCCCCCTGCTCTAACACAAAGGTCAACTGTTCTGTGGAGATTGGCTCAGGGTTTACCAATCTATGGATATGTGTACTGCCAAATGCATAGTCCTGTGTTGGAAGCACTGTGGAGTGTGTATCACTTTATGATGGAAGTGGGACCATTTCTGATATCCCCAGTGTAAGCAATGGGAAAAGGTGGAGACCAACAGGATCACTTCAGATACAGGAATGGCCAAGAGACTTTAAAGGCAGATGAGGAGTCACAGCTGTACTCAAGAGCATGACTGCTCCGAGCACCAGCAATTCCCGTCTTCATTCAGAGCAGCATGAGAGAAAAAACGATGCTCTACCAGAGGAGATGGAAGGGCGACCCTGGGGTAAACTTCCGGATGGGAATTACTCACCAAAGGAAGTTGTGTGGGCTCTGCTGGGACTCTTTATAAACAGAACAAGCTCTCTTTGCCTGCTCTCCTCATTCCTAGAAAGAGCCCCTTTAAGCCCATCAGTTTTTCTGTGTCTTCACCTCAGAAGCTGACATTGGCTGGAATCGCAGAATGACTAATACAAGAGTCCCAGAGAAGCTGGAGGCTGCCTTTCCTGTCTCGGGCAGTTCAAAGACAAGCTGCCTCTTCCCAAACATAAAAGGCCCTCTAACAAGTTTTTTTAAAAGGGGAAAAATATCTACAGACAGATTTTAAATATTCAAGTTGTTGGAAGGGCAAAAATGAAATATCAAACCTCTCTTCCACCCCTTCTTTCTGGCAATTGACCATTACAACTTTACAGAATACATTTTTTGCCTATTTCCTGATTTACGCACTATAGTCAGAAGCATTTAAGAAGGATGGTAAATTTAATTCATTTACATTTCTGCTTCTTTTCAATTTTTCCCTAATTTTTATAATTAATTTTATACTTTAGATATTTAACATTTGTGTTCTGTAACTAATAAGCAAATCTCTGCTTTGTCTATGGATTGAGCTTAATGTTAATGACCAATAAGTAGCACTTATAATAATGCAATTTATGAATATTATTCACCATAACCAAGCAGAGTGGTTGAGACAATATTAAAGTAAATGTAACACAATGTCATTTAAACTCTGTCAGAAGTGAAAATTTGAGTGTCCTGCAAAAAAAAAAAAAATCTTTTAAAATTTCTTTTTGATTTTATTTCTTCCCGGTTATAACAAATCACTGCTTCTTCAATGGTGTCCCCTTAGTTATATTTTGTTTTGTTTAATCCTTATGTTACTTTTCCCCCTTCTCCCAGAGGCTTCATGGTGCCAAACTTTCTGAATTCTTGCATGTCTGAAAGCCACCATTCTTTTTTATTTTTGATTAATAGTTTGGGTGTAGAATTCTAAGCTCAGAAAAATTTTTTTCATCCTAGAACTTTCATTTTGTTGATGGTTTCCCTTCTTGTGCAGAAATTTTTTAATTTTATGTAGTCCACATTTATTTTTGTTTTTGCTGCCTGTGCTCTTGATGTCAAAGACAAAAAAAAAAATCAGTGCCAAGATCAATGTCAAGGAGCTTTTCCCCTTTGTTTTCATCTAGGAGTTTTATGGATTAAGATATTACATTTAAGTCTTTTAATCATTTTAAGTTGATTTTTGTGAGTTGTATAAGATGAAGTCCAGGTTCATTCTTTCACATGTGGATATCCAGTTTTCCCAACACCATTTATTGAAGAGGCTGCCCTATTCCCATTGTGTATCCTTGCCTTGTTGTTCTTGCAAGGGTTTGTTTCTGGGCTTCTTATTCTGTTTCCTTGATCTGTGTGCCTATTTTTATGTCACTGCTATACTTTTTTGATTACTATACCTTTGTAATGTAATTTGAGATCAGGAAGTGTGATGCCTCCAGCTTTGTCCTTTTCCCTCGAAATTGCTTTAGCTATTCAGGGTATTCTGTGGCTCCATACAAATTTTAGGATGGTTTTCCAATGAAAAATGCCATCAGTTTTGACAGAGATTGTACTGAACCTGAGGTTGCTTTAGGTAGTACAGACATTTTAACAATATTAATTCTTCCAATTCATGAACACAGGCATCTTTCCATTTACTTGTGTCTTCTTCAATTTCTTTCATCAATGTTCTTTAATTTTCAGTATATAGATCTTTACCTCCTTGGTTAAATTTATTGCTAAGCATTTTATTGTTTTTGATGCTACTGTAATGGAATTGTTTTCTTAATTTCTTTTTTGGATAGTTCATTATTAGTATATAGAAATGCAATTGATCTTTGTATGCTGATAATATCTCCTGCAACTATAATGATTTACTTTAAAAACTTTGAACAGTTTCTTGATAGAATCTTTAGGGTTTTCTATATATGAGATCATGTCATCTGCAGA
Source organism: Cervus canadensis (assembly GCF_019320065.1). Lineage (NCBI taxonomy): Eukaryota > Metazoa > Chordata > Mammalia > Artiodactyla > Cervidae > Cervus > Cervus canadensis. Next base: position 49,185,581 of record NC_057419.1, read on the forward strand.
GACAATTTTACTTCTTCCTTTCTGATTTGTATGCATTTTATTTCTTTTTCTTGCTTAACTGCCCTGGTTAGAATTACCAGTACTGTGTTGAATAAATGTGGAAAGAGTACATACCCTTGCCTTGTTCCAGATCTGAGAGGAAAAACTTTCAGCCTTTCACCACTAAGTATGATGTTAGCTGTGGATTTGCCATTGCTATTGTTGTTTAGTCGCTAAGTTGTGTCCAACTCTTTGTGACCCCATGGACTATAGCCTATCAGGCTCCTCTGTCCATGGGATTTTCCAGGCAAGAATACTGGAATGGGTTGCCCTTTCCTTCTCCTGGGGATCTTCCCCACCCAGGGATCCAACCCACGTCTCCTGCATTGGCAGGCAAGTTCTTTACCACTGAGCCACAGGGAAGTCCCCAATGGCATGAGAGGAACTGGTAATTTTGTGTTTTGTGACCTGTTTGGAAATAGATGACTGTACCTATTTTGTAATAACTCACTGAGCACTTATGATTTGTGTACTTTACTATATGTATCCTTTATGTCAATACAAAATTTTAAACATTTTCAAAATCTGCAAAGACCATAGATAAGCTACCTACCCCTTTGATCACTATGTCAATTTAAGAAACCATGAAGGTATAACTTTTTGGTTTTTAATTCTCACCTGGGGCCAAGATAATCTACTAGAATAGTCTGCCCTGCATGTAGCCCAATGAAGGCAGGATCAAACTTGGCCAGATTTGGTTCAGCCAATAGGAATAATCCTTCCCACATGAATTACCTGGCCAACCTCCACTTCCATTCTTGACCACAGCATGGTTCAAGTGTAATTTTAACTAATTTACCTACATAGGCATATTTCCCTTGGACACAAAGCTCTGAAAAGCCACGTGAGTCTACCAGGCTATGGGCTGGATACTCTAATGATGTGCATGTTCCTCTTTGCTAGAGAGATGCTCGTTATGACTGCCCATGATTGAATGACTATTGCATGTGTCCCAAGAGAGGACTGGGTGCATCTGTAGCAAGCACACATCTTTCCTTACTCATCAGAAGTCATTCACTGACAACCCAACAAGAGAATTTCATCATCAGTGTTTCACAAATACAGGGAAGCCCCTTAAAAAGGATACTTGTGGTCAAAGCTGTACCACAGCCTGAATAGCCATGCACTCTCCTGCTTTGTTCGGTTTCCTCTGGCAGAATCTGAACCATCCTAGGAACAAACAAGAAGACAGATATTTAGTTGCAGAAAGGAGGTTGAAATAAGGAGGAAAGCTTCCCTTTTAACCACAGTCTTTAGAGATTTGAGCTCAGAGTCAAACCTCCTGTATCACCAAAATTTCAAAGATATATCGGGAGGTAATATTTTAACACATTATTGTCAGAGATGTATTAACATTATAGACATTAGTTTCCGCAAAAATCCCCCAGTCAATAATGTGTTAAAAGAAACTGAATAAATCCAAAGGTAGACCAATTGATCCCCAAAGAAAAAGGCTTGGTTATGTCTGGGAGTTAGATCAACTCAATGCAGCACACAATTTCTTTTGGCATTTTTTACTGTAATTTTTGTCAGAGTGCCTTTTGGCAGATTAATTACCCTAAAGTAGTCTAGATCCTAACAGGTAAAAATTAATTTTTAGAGAATACCAAAGAAAGCATCTGTAAAACCAACTTTCCAGGCTCCTCACCCCCCACAGCTGGCCAAGAGAAATCACACAGTTGAGTTTCCTAACAAACCAATCAAGGGTTCTTGGTGGTCATTACCCAGCCATGCAACTGCATTGTGTTCCAAGCAGTCGGTAACTTGCCCTACCAGCTTTAGGAAGGCAAAGGTGATGGGCAGGGCAAAGGGAGCCAGAACCAGCACTTCTGTTATTTTCTCTGCCCCCAAGTAGTACCTTCCTTTACTATTCTTCTCATGTCTTTCCAACTCAAACATCCCCATCATTTCATTTTCAAAAGAACTGGCAAAAATCAAACATTCTTTTAAGGTTTAGGAAATCTGTTCTGTGCAAGTATTATAAGCAGCACAATGAATATTAAAAAGTGGACTGATGGCAGAAATCTGAGGGCCCTTCTAGGGTTCCATGTTGCTAAATGACAAGCTCTAGAAAGTACAGGCTGCTTGTGAAATGTAGCCATCTTTACCATCTTCCTCTTGACTGTTCTAGGGGCAGGCAGCTCTACAAGTAAGGGGCAATGGACAACAACCAAATAAAAATTGAGTCACAATTTCAAGTATGTATCAACAGTTCTAAATCTCAGTGGGTGTTACCTGTAGTAACAGATGCCAAGGATGAGTCAAAAATTTCTGAGCAGGTAAGATATACACAAGTAGAGGCAGAGAAGTTAGCAAGCACTATTTACATTCCTAAAGTTTCCAATGGCCAAGATGACTTTTAAAACAGAGTCCCCCGTGGTATTTGAGGAATGCTTAATAACCTATATCTGGAGAAGGGCATGGCAACCCACTCCAATATTCTTGGCTAGAGAATCCCATGGACAGAGGAGCCTGGTGGGCTACAGTCCATAGGGTCGCAAAGAGTCGGACATGACTGAAGTGACTTAACACAGTAACCAATATGGAAATGGCTCAGTTAAATGGGCCCTTCTGTGGATGAGGAAACAAAAAGGAGAGACCCTAGAGACCAATTTTATTTCATATTTTAATAAATTATGCGGGGGAAAGGGGGCACAGAATGTCTCCATTTACAGATAATGATCATTTCTTCAGCTAACTAACTGCTAGTCCAATAACAACTCTAGGGATATCTCATAATACCACATGATTGAGTGGAAAAGTGGTAGATGACCATTTTGAGAGATGACTGTTTTACAAAGAAATTAAATGCTTATTTATCAAGTGACAGGCTCTAAGTTCTTGGCTCTGTCTGTAGAATCTTACTAAAGACAAATCTAGCAAGATGATAAACATCTTCCGGAAGGATGCTATAAACCATCAGGCATAAGGCAAGTTCCCGAAAGTCAGTTTTGTTTGCTCTCCCACTAAAACAACAATAAAAATGGAAAACCCCTATTCTGTTATCCTAACCTCTGCACTGTCAAACCACAATGCATTCTCATCACCTGTAACACTTAAGTTCTTGCCATCTCACCTCAAGGAAGCTAAATAAGCCCCAAGAGGGATAATGAAAATGAGCAAAGCAAGGGAAAGGTTTCTTTCTGAAGGCAAATTAAGCTTATTTTTCCTCGGCCTACAAATCAATATGCCTGCAGTCCACAAATAAGATAAAGTGACTTCAGAAATGTAAGACACTAAGAATCAACCCTGAAAGGTTACAAATTCAGGGAAAATAAAAGGTGCAGTTCTGCAACAGGGGTGTTAAACACCTCTCATTCCAAGAGAAGGGACCAGAAGCGTGGTTAGGGACAGGAGGAATTTGGATTCTTCCCCAAAGCCTCTGGGGAAATCAGGGAGGATCTGTGTGGAACAGGACTGATTTGAGTTGACCCAGAAGATAGCCAACAATTGTTTCCCAGCAAGATTTGGGTGGTGACCATGGACAAACTGGTGAGCCCTTGCTGTGGGCTCTGAGCCAGGGTCGGTATGGGTGCAGGTTATCCTAAAATATGCAGGGACTTGCTCTCACACCACATCCTCCTCAACACCTCCATCCCCACCAGCAAACAAATACCACCAGCTCTGCTTATCACCAAATTGTTGAGCATAAAACTATGAGTGGCTTTTCTCCTGCATTCATTAAGCATCTATTGTGTGCCAGGCACCACGCTGACTGCTGCCAAACACAAAGAGGAATGAGACCCCACACCGGCCACTTGAGAAGCACATTTCCAGAGGAGGAGACAGACAGACCTATGTGTGTGTGGTAAAGAAAAAGAAAGCAGGCTAAAGACCTGGGCAGTGGCCAAAGGTCCTATTTTGAAATAATTTTTCTAGAATTAATGAATAATGATTTCTGGGAAGAGTTATATTTCATTCCATTCTTATGGTTAAAGATATATATTTTTATGTTAAGGTCACTATAATAATAAGAAGAGCCTAGTTTTTTTTTTTTCAGAGAGGTAGTAGAATACTGCCCTTCCCCTCAAAGATTTCTACATCCTAATCCCGGGAGCCTGAGTGTATTACGTTACTTGACAAAAGGGTCTTTGTGGATGGACTTCAGGTTTTCCAGGTAGGCCCAGTATAAACACATGGACCTTGATAAGTAGGCGGGGCCGGGGGGCGGCAAGATAGTGAGAGAGATGTGGTGAGGGAAGAGGCAGGAGAGGTTCAGAGCATGACAGGGGCTTGCCCTGCTGGTGCTGGCTTTGAGGGTGGAGAGGCCAAGAGTCAGGAAATGTGGGTACTTCTAGAAGCTGAGCTTGATTCCCAGCCAACGGCCAGCAAGGAAACAGGACCTCAGTCCTACAAGTACGTGGAAGTGAATTCTACCAGCAACCTGAATGAGCCTGGTGATGGCTTCTCCCCCAGAGCCCAACCCCACAGACACCTTGATTTTGGCATTGAGAAACCTGAAGGAGGGAAGCCAGTAGAGCTTACCAGACTTTTGACTCACAAACCAATAGGACTGTGTTGTTTTAAACCACTGAGTTTGTGGTAATTTGTTATAGCAGTGATAGCACACCAATGCAAAGCTAGAGTACATAGTTGATGATGATGGGGGCCAAGATTTCTCAGAAGGGGTAACAAAAGGTTTAAAAACAGGAAATTAAGCGCTCAATTTTGGCCATCTGATGTATAGAGCCAACTCATTGGAAAAGACCCTGATGATGGGTAAGACTGAGGGCAGGAGGAGAAGGGGATGACAAGAGGATGAAATGGTTGGATGGCATCATCAACTCAAGGGACATGAGTTTGAGCAAACTCCGGGGGACAGTGAAGGACAGGGAAGCCTGGCATGCTGCAGTTCATGGGGTGGCAGAGTCAGACACGACTGAGCGACTGAACAACAAAACGCTCTACACTGCCTCCACCAGGGCTTCTCAAACTGTAAACTGCACACAAACTTCCTGGGCCCTCTGCTAAAATGAAGATTCTTATTCTGCGGGTCTAGATGTGGCCTGAGAGTCTGCATTTCTAACAAACTCTCTGGTGATGCCCAGGTTGCCATCCATGGGTACACTCAGAACAATGGGGAGAGGCCTGTGGTACCTTGTGGAGAAGCAGACAAGACCCTCTATGATCTCTCCACCCTCATCCTTCATCACACTGTCACCAAGCCCTTAAGGAGAACGATTCATCTGTCTTGTTTGCAGATGTACTCCCAGAGCCTGAAAGAATGTCTGAAATATAATAGATGCTCAATAAATATATGTCAAATGAATGAATAAATCAAGTTTGAACTTCTAAGGAAAAAAAAAAGAAAGGGAAACCGGGGGCCATGATGGGAGGCAATCAAAAAAAAAAAAAAGCATCATGGGGAAAGGGGTCAGAGAACAGTAATCTGAGCAAAGGCACTTGAGCAACTGTTTTGAAGTTAAAGATGTAAGGGCCTGGCTATCAGATTTCAGCCTGGAAGGAAGCTGGGGGAAGGACCCAGAAACAAACAAATCCAACTTGCCCAGAAAGGTATATGTCAGTGCAACAGCTAAGTTTTTGCAGTTTTTAGTCACACACACACACACACACACACGCACCACAAACATAGCAGTTTCCCTTCCTCCACATTCCACTAATATCCTGCTTGTGACCTTGTCCTGCGGAGATGACAGAGGCGGGATACATTCAGATTCGTGCTCCGAGCTACTCCACATCAGCCGCATCAATGAGCATGCTTTTGTAAACTCGGGGAAGGAAATGAATGGTGTGTCTGCCTGTCCGGCCAACATAAATCTCAGCTGTGTCTGGCATAAAACATCCCCTCTTGAATGGGTTGGGAGGCCATCCCCAGGCCCAGGCAGCTTGCCTCCAGCTGGGCTTGTTTTTGTTTTGGTTGCAAAGTCACCAAGACCTCCGGAGAAACAAGGCAACAGAGTTTTTTGTTTTGTTTTGTTCTAATGAGTCAAACTTGCCAGGGACATGTAGCTGAAGTCTATCCACAATATTCTTATGCTTCCCTCACCCAGAGCCAAAAGTTCTGGCCAACAGCTCCCTTCCTTCGCCCACATGAGCTAATATTCTGTGGTTCTGTAGCCATGACTCTGTTTATAACCTCAGGCTTGTAGCACTGGTGAGGAAAATGGTGCTCCTTATAAAAAGTGCTTTCCCATCAAATAGCACTTTTTTGTTTGCATGTCTGTTCATTTAGCAAGATCATTTAGAAATGAGGTAAAGAAAAGTGCCCTTTCTTTTCTAATGGGGAAAAAACATCTGGACTTTCCCCATCTCTGATTTCAGTTTCATGACAACACTGAGCATGTGACCTGGATCCAGTTCAGGGGAAGCTGCGAGAACCCAGGGTTTCACCCAAAAATGAGAAGCCCATTTACTTCTCTGTTTTACGGGTTTCTCATGACCACTGAGTGCTCCCAGCCCTATTGTTAATGGCTTATTGGAGCAAGAAGGTCAGGCCAGAAGGACGTGGAGAAATGAGGCCCTTTCTGCACAAGGGCATGAGTCATTTTTCAGAAGGTGACCTGAGAAACCAAGCTTGAAGTTCACCTTTTTTCTCCCCATCTGACAGAAAAACTCAAAATGCCAACAGACCTGCCTTTGAGGGCCTTCTGCATAATATATATAAGGCTTAGAAGGCGGCCAGTTAAAGGGAAGGTGTGACACAGCTCCTGACTAGGGCCAGCTGAAGGGGCATCCCTGGGAGTACAACAGAAGTGACTGTCACATGTGTGGTCAAAACTGGCCCAAAGGATGGCTTCCTAGGCTCACCCTGCCCGGGGCTGGGGGTGCTATCTTAGCTATCACCGCATGGACTAAATGCACTGCCAAAACCCTTAGCACTTAGGATACACTGCTTTTTAAACATTTCCACAGCAAGTCTGTTATTAAGTCTAGCTACAAGCCCAGTGTCTCTGAGAGATACAGTAAGTTCAGCTACATGGAACCAATCAAACCATTTCACGTATTTCCTTTGATGAATGCTTAAGTCCAGAGGCAGGAGCAATTGAAAACAGCAAAAGGGCTAGCGGGGGGTGGGGGGTAAGGGTGTTGACTGGTTTGGAACTGTCAAGATGAAATTGCCCCAAGCCCTGGCTATCTAGCTGGTAGTGACCTGCTTTTCTTACAAAATTAATCTTGACTAGCCACAGGTCTAGGCAGGATGTGCTGTATCCTACCACAGCCATTACTTTCCTTTCAGTGAAATGAGGATGTCCATTACGGATTTCACCCAGCTTTCCTCAGACCCAAGTTTGGAGATACCCAAACTGTTAGATTCTAAGTTAGCTGCAAGAGGCACAGTTCCTGAACTCCTACTTTCTAAAATCCTTAAAGTGAAAGTGAAAGCATTAGTTGCTCAGTTGTGTCCAACTCTTTGTGACCCTATGGACTGTAGCCTGCCAGGCTCCTCTGTCCATGGGATTTCCCAGACAAGAATATTGGAGTGGGTCACCATGCCCTCCTCCAGGGGATCTTCCTGACCCAGGTATTGAACCCCCGTCTCCTGCATTGCAGGGAGATTCTTTACCATCTGAACCACCAGGGACTTAAAGTTCTAGTCAAATAGCAACTTTTCCAAAGGAACTTTTCATTGAAACCACACGTTCCCAAGTGGCACAATGGCCTATTCTAAGATAGTTGCAAAGGTCTTCTGGAGCACCATGAAAGTGGGCACCAGATCTCCAATGAACCTCACTGAAAGTTTATCCCAAAATGCCTAGAACTTTCAGAGGTCCCTTATGGGGCCTCAACTGAAGACTGGCCCATCAGGCTGTGACTACCCTCACAGAGAAATACCTCAGAGAAAGCTGTGGTGGCACCCCTGGGCCCAACACAGCACCACATTTTGTGACTTGTTAAAATCTGATGTGGTTGCTGGAGTCATTTAGAAGATCCTAGGGAATCTAAGATACGCAAACTGGATTTGGGATTAACTGCAATGGTGAGCGTGATTCAAAGCTGACTGGAAGAAAAAGAAACACTTGATATGGCTTTGCAGATGATACATGCACATGGTCAACGGAGCTTCCCACACCCTGTGCCACTCTTGCTCTCGAATCTTCCCATCAAATACCAATCAAGGCCCCCATGGGCCAGGCACTGTGCTCAGCACTGGGTATTCAACACTGAACAAAATAGTTCTTCATTCCCCAGGCCAAAGAAAAACATTTTGGAAGCAACTTTCTACTCCTATCATAATTTCCCTTTCCTCCACCATGCCTGCCCAGGAAATGCTGGCCTGGGAAAGGGGCAAAACCTGGAGGCAGAATCACCCCACCAGGCCTACAACAGGGGTGATACTCTGCCTCTGCTTCCCTGAGCATACACCTCCAGACACACTGCCTCTCTTGCATCTGGCACCACCCGGGTGCCTGCTGCCATTGACTTGGCCTCTGGAATTTCGAACCATGAGTTCCCATTCCCATATCCAAAAAGCACACACTCCTGTGTCCCATGGAACCTTTAACCACAGGGTACTCTTCCAAAGTGTCCAATGAAAGGCAGAGGGGCAGTGTTGCTGGGTAGTTTCCTCCAGCTTTAGAACATGGCTGCCACTTCGCTGATGCTTGTTCCGTCCAGAGGGGATGGCCTCTATCTCTTTCCGCTGAATCTGGGCTGGCCTGAGCAACTCGTAACCAAGAGAAAGTACTGAAAGTGATGTTGTATGACTCCCAAGGTTAGGCCTCAAAAGGCCACAAAGCTTCCACCTTACTTGCTGGGACATGGGCTTTTGGAAGCCTGAGCCATCAGGTAAGAAGTCCCACACCCTGAGGCCAAGGAAAAGCCATCACAGGCATCCTGCTCACCAGTCCTAGTCTGTGTCCTCCAACCTAGGTACCAGACGCAAGAGCAAACGAGCCTTTGGAAGATTCTAGCCCTCAGCTGTTGACTGACCCCAGCTTTTTTCATGGAGCACACACATGCTGTCTCCACTATGCCCTTTGCAAATTCCTGACCTAGACAACGCATGTGGATGAGAAATTGTTGTCCACTTTCCCACGTTTGGGGCACCTTGTGATGCTGCAAGAGTAACTGGAGCCAATTGCAAAACCAATGGCCAGCCTACGCCTCTCCCCGCTTCCCCCAGCACAGTCTCCATCAGGATTCTCTGCAGCAGCAGGAACTCTTCCCTGTATCACATGAGATGAAACACAGGGCTCTTGCCCTCACTGCTTCTATAGCCTCCCTCCTCGGCACTCTGCTCCAGGCTGTCACTGCCGCCACTGCCCCACCCAAGCCTTAACTGTTAGTCTTGCTGCAAACTTCACTGTCTATGGGGCTGAGGGCTGCGGCTCTGCTACTGTGGGACCATGGAGGCTGCCAGACCCTGGAGGAGCAGGAGGGCCAGCCGTCAGCCAGCATCCCTTCTCTCTGGCTCATGCTCCCTGAACTGGAAAATCGATCCCATCCTTCTCCTTCCCAGAACAAGCTACCATGAGCCAATTGCCAATGTATCCATGTATCCATTTCTGGAAGGGGAGAGTCAGGTTAAATGCTCTTTTTGGCCTCTTAATATGTTGTTTGAGAACAGGGACTCTGGAGTCAAATCCTGGCTCCACCATTTTCTAATTGTCTGACCACAGAGACACACTTTAACTCTCAAACTTCAACTTCTAATCTGTAAACTGGGCATAACAGTTCCTACTTCATAAAGTTGTTCTCAAGATCACAATGAGGGAATCCATGTAAACTGCTTGGCATGTAGCAAATGCTCAAATAAATTCTAGCTATTTTTAATAACACCTTCCCAGGAAGAAGCATCTTTTGTGACTTACCCCTTGTAAGACTTGGAAGCTGTCGTTGTTGGGTGGTGGGTCTTGGTCTGGGTCAACACCAACTCTGTAAGTCATCAGGGAGAAAGACAAGGAGAGAAAAACATAGAGTGTTAGCTTGGACCATGGCAGCCAGGCCAGTTGAAAGCAGCTAAGAGGCTGACCACCTTCCCAAGGTGGAAGGAGTGGTTAGCTAAAAGAAGGGGAAGGCTGTCATGCAGAAAGTTATGAGAAAGTGGTCGTACCACCCAGGGGTAGGCTGGGCAATTGATCTGAATGCTAACATCTTAAGCAAGACCTCTGGGGAACAATACAAGCAGGAAACTGTCTGTCTGCCTTTCTGCACCAGACGGTCCTAGGTAACCAAAGGCGGGTCCTGCCTCTTCCTGTCTGCTGCTTCCTCCCTTCCACCTGAGCTGAGAACTCACAATTTGAGATCAATAACTGAAGACAGAAAGAAAAAGCAAGGTGGCAAAATCCACTAATAACGAATTCCATGAAAGCACTAGGGTTGTTTTCTTGGCAGCAACATACCAACTATTGCTCTATGTATCTGTTGATTCTTTATCCCTGAAACTTCCTCATTTTAAGGCAGAGAACAGTAGTACTGATGACATTGATAATATGGGGGCAATGGAGGAGAAAACAAAGATGCCAGGAAACAGTCCTGGAATCCAGGAAACAGAACTGGAGTTTACTTCTCCCTCCAGTACTGCAAAGAATGTGTGCTCAATCACTAAGTTGTGTCCGACTCTTTGTGACCCCACAAACTGTAGTCCACCAGGTTCCTCTGTCCATGGGATTTCCCAGGCAAGAATACTGGAGTGGGTTGCCATTTCCTCCTCCAGGGGCTTCCCAGGTGGCTCAGGTAAAGAATCGCCTGGCAATGCAGGAGACGCAGGAGACGTGGGTTTGATCCCTGGGTCTGGAGGATCCCCTGGAGGAGGAATTGCAAAGAATGGCTGGTATCATAAAAGGAATACAAGAAACACAGCTTGGAGTTTGAAGAGAGCTGCCAAATGGCCCTGACCAGGGGTTTTATTTGCAGTCTGGAACCAGGGCGCTGACTGCGATCAACAGAGAGTAGATATGCAAAGCCCCATGTGTGCCTTATTTTCTCTCCTCTCCCTCCCGCTTCTCCACCTGTGATGCCCAGGATAGATCTTGAGAAATGAGACTAATGCAAAGAAGGAACAGAAGACAACATAGATGTACCCTTTTCTCAAAGGCAACCTCTACCCTGCCTTATTCCAGGCTTGCCGAGCACTAGGCCAAGGTTTGTGCCCCTAGAGGGAGGCAGGGAGGTACAGAAGGAAAGGGAACAGTTATCCCACATTTTGCTGAAGGCAAAGTTTAAAAACTACAAGATGAATTCAAGTATTCAGCAAATATTTACTGAGTGCCTACAATGCCAGATCTTAATATGAGCACTTAGTCAAAACCTATAATGTACCTGGCACCAGATTTCCTCCCTGGGGACCTGAAGTTTGATGGGCTTTTGGTAGTGAGTTAAATGGACTCTGTTTTGTCTAGAGGCCGCTTTCTGAGGCCTGGAGGCTTGGCCTCACAGTTGGACATTAGCCAGGGACTTTTGAGCATCAAACCTTTCAGAGACTTTTGGACGTGAAATTCATCCAATTCTGAGGCACCAGGGCTAGCTACCCACAGAGGTCACACGAGAGAGCCTCAGTGTGCCTGAAGGGTCTGACATACCAGAAGAAAGGTCACACTGGATTCCTAGCTGTTGATCTTTAACCCTCACCATTTTTGAGGGTCTCTTAATGTATGTTTCATAGAGAAAAGTCCTCTAAATGGTGTTAGCATCTGTAAGATCAACAGCTAAGAGTCCAATATTAGGCCTTGTTCTGTGGATTCTGTTGGTGAATGGAGCCACTTCATGGCAGACTCATTTACTTAGAAGAGTTCCCTAGTAAAGACTCAGAGAGGGGCAGAGCATTGGTTACCAGTAGTCTGTCTTCCAGACAGCCTTCCAGAATGCCCAGTGACACGGCAGCCCTCGGCCTAACCATGGACAGGCTATTGTGGAGGCAGGAGCATCAGCAGTTCAGATCCACCCAGATCGTCTCTCCTTTCTTGACCACGAATTCTGAAACAGGTGTATTAGCCTTTGTAAGTGGCTTCCACGCCAGTAAAGATAAAACAAATGGATTTTATCAGCCTAGATGAAATAGGAAGCCTCTGGGTATGAGAAAAGGGTTAAGTGTGCCTTGTCCTACAATGAAGAAAACAAAGCCACACATAATAAAAGCTGCCAGATGAAATCTAGCCACCTCGATTCTTTCCATTAACCTATTCTAGGAGAAGAGAACTAAAATAAATTCTGCTTAACAAGAACTGCTTATAAAGACTAGTGTTAGTTGCTCAGTTGTGTCCAACTCTTTACAATCCCAAGAATCGTAGCCCACCAGGCTCCTCTGTCCATGGAATTCTCTAGGCAAGAATACTGGAGTGGGTTGCCGTGCCATCCTCCAGGGGATCTTCCTGACCCAGTGATCGAACCCTGTTCTTCTGCATTGCAGGCAGACTCTTTACCATCTGAGCCACCAGGCAAGCCCGCTTATAAAGACTAGGTTTGGACTATTTTCATTCAAGTCCTTGCAATGTAAGAGGAATTCATCTATTTAGCCTGTGCCCACATGGCCAGGCCAGAATTCAAACAGTGGAGCACAAAACATTGGAAAACACTGATAAATTCACAAAATTAGGCCCATCCTAACCTCATCTCAAACTTGCTTGACATTTTTGCTTGGGGGAACTTGAGAGTGATTTTAGATGCACATCATCCAGTAGAACTTTCTGCAATGATGGTGGTCTTCTAGATATACACTGTCCAATGTGGCCATTGTGCAGTTGAAATGTGACCAACAGGACTGAGGAACTGCATTTTAACTTTTATTTCATGTTAATTAATTACAATTTAAATTCAAACAGACACATGTGGTGAGTGGCTAATGAATTAGCACAGAGTCTAATAAGTACTGGGTTGGCCAAAAAGTTTGCTTGTGTCTTGAAAAACCCAAACAAACTTTTTGGCCAATCCAATACTAATTCTGGCCATGTCTCTCTAGCATCACTGTTTTCTCTACAGAAAAAATGACAACTGTCTGCTACCTTCTGCTACCTCAGTGATAACACCTGAGATTCTTACTGGTATCCTGCAAAGACACAACTCTGTAGTCCCACAAATATTAAATAAAAATTTGCTTGAACTGATTACTTGGACATTGGAGAGACTTCTCACTTCACCAGCATAGAAAAGAACACTGAAACTCTCTGAAAGTTCTTCTCTATAGATAATCATCAAAAACATGAAAGGAATAATAGGATTAGAAAATTACCAGTTTTTCACTCACAGGGTAATAATTGATTCAAGCAAAGGTCATCAGAATATGATTTTACCAATGGGTAAAAGGCTGTTGGGAATCTGACTACTCATATGATGTTAAAGGCTTTCTTTAAAAAAAAAAAAATTATTTGGCTGCGTCAGGTCTTAGTGGTGGCCTGCAGGCTTCTCTAGTTGTGGTGTACTGGGCTATAGAGCACACTGCTTTAGTTGCTCCAGGGCATGTGGGATCTTAGTTCCCTGACCAGGGATCAAACCCATGTCCCCTGCATTTCAAGGCAGATTCTTAATCTCTGGACCACCAGGGAAGTCCCTACGGGTTACTTGTTTAGTTACAAAGGGAAAACAGTGCTTTTACAAGTGGCAAGACCTGGGGTCTAAAGTGGTCAAATTTAACATCACTAATAACCAGGGACAGCTGGACAAGACACACCACCTGACATGATGCAACAAGAAATGTATAACTTCCTTTCACGTTATTTTTGGCCAAAAAATCAAATGATTCTCTATCTCTAGTCAAGAGGAAAACAAATCCAAAAATTCCATATTGTAGAGCAGCAGTGGCCACAGGACTGGAAAAGGTCAGTTTTCATTCCAATCCCAAAGAAAGGCAATGCCAAAGAAAGCTCAAACTACCACACAATTGCACTCATCTCAGACGCTAGTAAAGTGATGCTTAAAATTCTCCAAGCCAGGCTTCAGCAATACATGAACCATAAACTTCCTGATGTTCAAGCTGGTTTTAGAAAAGGCAGAGGAACCAGAGATCAAACTGCCAACCTCCACTGGATCACTGAAAAAGCAAGAGAGTTCCAGAAAAACATCTATTTCTGCTTTATAGACTATGCCAAAGCCTTTGTGTGGATCACAATAAACTGTAGAAAATTCTGAAAGAGATGGGAATACCAGACCACCTGACCTGCCTCTTGAGAAATCTGTATGCAGGTCAGGAAGCAACAGCTAGAACTGGACATGGAACAACAGACTGGTTCCAAATCGGAAAAGGAGTAAGTCAAGGCTGTACAGTCACCCTGCTTAGTTAACTTATATGCAGAGCACATCATGAGAAAGGCTGAGCTGGATGACGCACAAGCTAGAATCAAGATTGCCGGGAGAAATATCAATAACCTCAGATATGCAGATGACACCACCCTTATGGCAGAAAGTGAAGAAGAACTAAAGAGCCTCTTGATGAAAGTGAAAGGGGAGAGTGAAAAAGTTGGCTTAAAGCTCAACATTCAGAAAACTAAGATCATGGCATCCGGTCCCATCACTTCATGGGAAATAGATGGGGAAACAGTGGAACCAGTGGCTGATTTTATTTTTCTGGGCTCCAAAATCACTGCGGATGGTGATTGCAGCCATGAAATTAAAAGACACTTACTCCTTAGAAGGAAAGTTATGACCAACCTAGACAGCATATTAAAAAGCAGAGACATTGTTCAACAAAGGTCCGTCTAGTCAAGGCTATGGTTTTTCCAGTGGTCATGTACGGATCTGAGAGTTGGACTATAAAGAAAGCTGAGTGCCAAAGAATTGATGCTTTTGAACTGTGGTGTTGGAGAAGACTCTTGAGAGTCCCTTAGACTGCAAGGATATCCAACCAGTCCATCCTAAAGGAGATAAGTCCTGGATGTTCACTGGAAAGACTGATGTTGAAGCTGAAACTCCAATACTTTGGCCACGTGATGTGAAGAGATGACTCATTTGAAAAAGACCATGATGCTGGGAAATATTGAGGGCAGGAAGAGAAGGGGATGACAAAGGATAAGATGGTTGGATGGCATCACCAACTCAATGGACATGGGTTTGGGTGCACTCTGGGAGTTGGTGACGGACAGGGAGGCCTGGAGTGCTGTGGTTCATGGGGTCGCAAAGAGTCGGACACGACTGAGCGACTGAACTGAATTAAACTGAATGCAAGACAATTATCCTGGAAATCCTTAAAAAATAAAACAAAACATCAATGTCATAAGCGATCAAAAGGAGGAGTGTAGGATTATCCTCGATTAAAGGACTAAAGAGAGGACAACCAAGTCAGTCAGAGGAAGAGGCCACAGAGCCACCATGGACCTGAAATTTTTTGAAAAAGGAAAGCAAAAAAAGAGATGACAGCCAAAGGAAACTTTGATTGGATCCTGGATCCTACATGTGAATATAAAATTTGGTTTACTAAAAGTATTGTGATCATGTAGAAGATTAGGTTCCTCGGGGATACATGCTGAAGTATTTTAGGGGCAAAAAGTCATGATGTCTATGATGTACTCTGAAGCACTCTGAAATGGCTGAGAGAAAGAGAGAGAGAAGAAAATGTCAGAATGTTAACAACTGGTGTATCCAGGTTAGAACTTGGATATTCATTGCTCTATCAGCTTTTTTGCAGATTTAAAATTTTCCACAATTTAAAACAAACATTTAATTATATCTTTGGTGAAAATGTTTCACAAATATTGACACATGAGTACTCTGTCTCTCTGATTTAATCTAACTTACTAATAATGATGATTCAGGATCTCATATTAGTCCAGGGTCTAAAAACAACAAATTGTAAAGATTCATGGACTTAAGGTGCTAAAATAGGTAAATAGGTAGATATATAGTCTAACAATTACACATTTTTCCCCCCAGATAAATCTTCCAATCTTTTGTTGAGCTTCTTCTTCTCTTAAAAATGAAGGGCAGGAGAAAAATTCTACGTTACTGGAACATGTGGTTAATCTTCAGATCTGGTTGTGCACGTCCCCTGGAAACCTACAGTTCTGAGCAGAGTCCTACCCAGCACCCTCGTTTCCTGCTCTTTCCTCCCTCTGCTGTGGAAGCTCTGATCCTTGCTGTAGCCACTTGCTACCAACTACCTGCCTGAGATGCAGCCCTATGCCTGACCACACAAAGCCTCCAAAGACTCACCAAGGCCCTCCTATAGACAGAGAAATGCAGGAGGGCCCCTTGGAGGGTCCCAGAGGTCCCTGCTACTGAACAGGGGTGCTGAACAGGAGAAAGGTTTACTACTGGGTTTTAAATGCCAGAAGAAAACAGACCAGGAGCCTTGTGACACAGATGGAGTTCTGCTCTTTTCCCATTCAAGGCTGTTTACTTCAGGACAATTGAATGATTACTTTTCTGGCAGGGTTGAGTAGCCCTTGGACCAATCCCCCAGGATGATACTAGATCCCTACAAAGGGATTCACCCTTGGGACAGGGCGTGTGGTGGTGTGCTGCGTAGCAAGAAAGATCAGGTACATTATTTAAAGTATAATGCCTCAGAAGACTTGGAGTTCTCTAGCTTTCTGAAATTCCTAGTTTCAGGCAACAGTCCACAATATACATTTCCCTCCTAACCTATTATAATGCTTTTGATTTAGGCCATGGTATAAATCTAAAACTTTTGTGCTGGTTTATTACATCATATTTTAGCAGTCCCCTGATACATCAGGGTTGAGTTCATCTGACCACATCCAACAGTCTTCTTTCCAGAATGAACTGAATTATCCTTATTTTCATTAAGAATGAGACAAATGTGGTAATCCCATACCAAATGAGAAAATAAAGCAATCACGCTGATGTGCTCATTCCAGAATTAATAAATACAGAATATGAATCATTTCCCTTTTGATATATGTACATTCTGATTAACCACCACATAAAATGCCACAAAAATCTCAGAAATTTTAGAAGCATTCTACTTTAATCAATAGATGGGTTTTTTAAAATTTGAATGGCTGAGGTCCTAAATAAATTTGGGGAATATGAGACACATGCATTCATATCAAATCTTAAACAACTGATCAGAATCTCAACTCTTTCATGTTCCAAGTGTAATAACTTGTACTTTGCTGGAAGGGCCTTCCTCCTTGAAGGTTGGATATTTCAAAGGAAAGGGTTTCCTCTGAAACTTAACTGGTACCTACAGTCAGGTCTCTAATATGAACATCTTTGTGTGTGTATTTTAGGAAAAAAGTGTGAATCCAGAGATCTTAAATGCTTCAATTAATTGTATGCATGTCATTAACAGTTTACATTTGGGGCCTGGCAATATCTCAAAATTCATGTCCCATGACAGGTACTGTTGCTTTCACCACTGTCCTCATAGAGTAAAACACTTTCACGAGAAGAACAGACTTCAAGGCTATTTTGCATTTGCTTTATATACCAGCACCCAGAATCAGATCAGGAAGAAAAAATACCAGTAAAAGGTCCAGAAGGGAAGAAGAAATATTAAAGTCTTTACTCTGATTGCCCAATATCACCACCCTTAAGCATAATCTGTCATAAATTTGGTCACTGAGAAACAAATTGCATTAGAAGGGTCTTTCACAATCTTCTGTTTTTTAAAAAAATCTGTTTTTGTATCTTTTGATTCACCATGGTAAGGTACAATTTAAAAATCCATACTTCGAAACTAAAGCGGCATCAGTGCTTAATTAAGATGATGTAAACCATATCCCAGTCATAGCTGAAATACAAAATTCGAGTACTCTTTATGACTTAAAAGGCTTCTTTACTAGATCACAAGCAGGATTTTGTGGGGAAAGTGTTTGTGGCTCTGAAAATGGGCTACTCTTGACACTAAGCTCAGCTGTCAAGCAGCTACTCATCAACTCTGGCTTTGGTGCTGACAAAAACTGTCCAAAATGGGGAGGAAGGGGACAGACTCTCAGGAACATTGACACATCAATCAACTCAGAGAAGGGTAGAAGATGATTAGACTTGACCAGACCTCTTGCCCCTTAAGGGGCAAGGGACTGGTGCACACAGGAAGAAAGAAAGAGACAAGTAGCATAAAGAGAAACATCTCAGGTTAGAGAGAGGGGGAAAAAAAGCCAGGCCCGGTTAATTTGCTTCTGAGGATGCCCTTGTGTCACCTGAAGTACTGCCAGCGGTGTTCGTTCTGGTCCTCTTCGGAGGGCTCCTCGATGCCAACTCTGGGCAGCAGAAGAAGGGAACATGAGTGTGACAGGGACCACGGGGTAGCCAGGGGCTCTGGACACGTGACCTGGACCACATCCATCAAAGACCAGGCCATCTCACTTTACACATAAATTTGTACCCTCTCATAAATTGTCCCCATTCTCTGAAACCCAGAGAGGGAGCTACATTTACGTAGAAAGCAACAGTGTTAGAAGCCAGGTCAAATGAGGATTGATTAGGAATGAAGACAAGCCTCTCAAAATATAATGAAATCAGGGGAAAAAATGCAACTCATAGAAAATGACTTCAAACTACTTTTCACAAATTCATCTGTTGCACAATGCAAGACACATCCATACAAAAACTAGAAAACAGAAAGCTATTGACATATATTTGAAGTGTTTATACACACTTTTACACATATTTGACAGGAAGAGCAAAGAACACAAAATTACTGAAAATGGCAACAACGGAAAACGAAATGGCCTTTTTTCCTACAAGTAATCACATTATCCATGGGTTCAACCTAAAGGTCAAGAACCCAACTTCTGCTATTTTCTTTATCTTATGGCCTCAAGAATTGACAAAGTCCATTTTCACCTCCCTCAATAATTGCTAAGTTATTCAGAATACATTAGAATTTTACCATTATTCTAATGAGCAGGATTTCACAATCTCAGTACTATTGACATTTTGGGCCCTGGCTTTTACCTGCAAGATACCACCAGTAGCACCTTCCTCCAGTCGAAACAAACAAAAATGTCTCCAGACATTGCCAAATGTCCCCTGAGAGGGCAAAAATACCTGGAGATGAGAACCTCTGCACTAAATCTTGCATTCTCAATGGGGGGTGATACAGCCTCCAGGGGCACGAAAATCTGTTATTTAGGGACAAAATTGTTTTTAGATATTACAGTGGTTTATAGCCCTCTAAAGTTCCATAGTACATAAATAGATATATAGATCTGTTGTATTAAAAAAATTCAACGGAAGAGATAAAAAGAACATCTTTAAAGGTTCCTCAGAGGAACAGTGATGAAAAAAAGGTTGAGAGACATTGTGCTAGAGTGTGCTCAAATTCTCATGCTACTAATATACACTGAAATATACAAGTGAGAACATGATGCTTCTTAAGGTGGTACTTTTAATTAGGCACATGTTGGGAATGTGACTTAAATCAGACTTTATATATTACTATAGTATTGAAAAGCTATAACAAATTTCAGAAAAGCAAGATGGATTCCATAAATGCAAAATTCACTAGTAATAGTACTAGCAGCAGTTCTAATGCTATGATTACTAATAATATTATAGCTAAAATATACTACATGTTTTCCATATGCCAGATAGTACATTTAATGGGAGAACTCTTTATCATGTTTATTTAGTATCACATTTTATGTTCATACCATTGTCATCCCCATTACCTGGTGAGGAAACTGAGAGTCAAAGAGGTTACCCAAGTTGCCCAAGGTCACAAAGGTAGAAAACGGTGGAACCAAGATTGCAACTGAGGCTGTTAGACCCAGAGCCACAGTGCTACAACTTACAGGCTATTGCCTTTGACTATAAGGTGGCGTCTTTAAAGTCTTTTAAAATATACAGTTGCAAATGATATTACATAAAGAGCTCAGAGCTTCTCCTTGCCTTTATTCCTTAAATTATCTTACACAGAGCTTTATCTTAAACTCTCAGTGTGACAGGATTATACCTAGCAGAGTGTCCTTACTTGTCCTTGAGTGACTGTATTGCTGCACTCTGGGGTATGAAGGTTTTCCTGTTCAATTGGCTGCCTGGGTGTATATCATTGATTCCCCCATCATCACCACCACTTCATGGGCATGTCACTTGAAACTGGGCCTTCCAAGAGGATGGCCACCATGTCACCAAAATGTGCTCAGGACATATACAAGGCTCATCTGCTGAATCTGCTCATCTGATGGTTTTTTTGAAGTTGCCACAATTACACCTTTGTGAGTAACAACACTTGCTCAAGAGACTAAAAAAAATATTACATAGTTTATTGCTCAGTTGTGTCCGACTCTTTGTGACCCATGGACTGTACCCGCCAGGCTCCTCTTTCCATAGGATTTTCCAGGCAAGAATACTGGAGTGGGTTGCCATTTCTTCCTTCAGGGGATCTTCCCAATCCAGGGATCGAACCTGAGTTTCCTGTGTCTCCTGCATTGCAGACAGAATCTTTACAGCTGAGCCACTGGGGAAGCCCCCATCTAGTAGTTTACTACCAGAAAGCAATTTGGGATTCTTGTCATCATGTTTTAAAATAGCAATCACATGCTCAATATCGCTAATTATTAGAAAAGTGCAAATCAAAACTACAATGAAATATCACCTCACATTGGTCAGAATGGCCATCATTAAAAAGTCTACAAACAATGAATGCTAGAGAGGGTGTGGAGAAAAGGGAACTCTCCTACAGTGTTGGTGGGAATATTAATTGGTGCAGCCACTATGGAAAACAGTATGGAGGTTCCTTAAAAGCTAAAAATAGAACTACCATATGATCCAGCAATCCCACTCCTGGGCATATATTCAGAGAAAACTCTAATTTGAAAAGATACATGCACCCCAATGTTCATGCAGCACTATTTACAATAGCCAAGACAAGGAAGCAACCTAAATGTCCATCAACAGAGGAAAGGATAAAGAAGATGGTGCTCTCTCTCTCTCTCTCTCTCATACACACACATCAAAATATTAACCTCAGCCATAAAAAAAGAATGAAATAATGCCATGTGCAGCAACATGGATGGACATAGAGATTATCCTATTAAGAGAAGTAAGTCAGACAAAGACAAATATCATATAATACCACTTATATGTGGAATTTCAAAAAAATGATATAAGTGAACTTATTTACAGAAAAGAAACAGACTCACAGACATAGAAAACAAACTTATGTTTACCAAAGAGGATAGTGAGGGTGGGAGGATAGGAGTTTGGGATTAACATACACACTGCTGCTGCTGCTGCTGCTACTATATATAAAATAGATAAACAACAAGGTCCTACTGAATAGTACAGGGAACTAAATTCAGTATCTTATAATAAACTATAATGT
The DNA here is from genome assembly GCF_019320065.1 of Cervus canadensis. NCBI lineage: Eukaryota > Metazoa > Chordata > Mammalia > Artiodactyla > Cervidae > Cervus > Cervus canadensis. Next base: position 49,206,744 of record NC_057419.1, read on the forward strand.
AAAAGAACTTGAAAAGTCTGTGTGTGTGTGTGTATGTATCTGATTCACTTTGCTGTACATCTGAAACTAACACGTCATAGATTAACTATATTTCAGTTTTTAAAAATGGTTTAAAATAATAATAAAATAAAATAACAATCATAAAATTCTAATTTAAAAACACAAGTTGGATTTCTGGAAGGCAGTGACCTGGTTCTGGATTTGTGGTTATATTCATTTTATATTATACACAGACTAGAAATTAGCCATGGTTAAAAGTCATTGTTAACTCCACGTCTTACCCTGGGCTTCTGGACGTCTAAGAAGCCATTAAGTACCTTATCAGGGCCTCTGTCAACAGCCTGGGGAAGTAAGAAACAACTTGGTATTGATCTCACTGAGGTCATAGAGCTCAAAACACCACCCTGAACTTCAGGGGATTTCTGAATTATTTTAGAATAAGAACCTACTTAACATAAATGATTCGTGGCCATTAACACCACAAGCCACAAGCCAGAAAAGTCAATCATTCTCATTACCTTATTTCTGAGGGACTCTGTTTTGATGTAATCACTGTAAATGTCAGTTTCTGTCTCCTACATAATCACTATTTATACACATCTAGAAAAATGTAATGAACTGACATCATATGTATTTTTTACCCATGGCACACTTTGCTTCATTACACTGTTCGGGTAGAGTTGGACAGAAAGAAGGAACTAATAAAGATAGAAGCAGAAATCAATGAAATTGAAAACAGAAAAACAATACAGAAAATCAATGAGGTAAAAAGCTAGTTCTTTAAAAGAATCATTAAAATTGACAAAACCCTAGCAAGACTGAAAGATACAAAAGGAGAAGATGCAAATTACCAATATCATGAATGAAACATGGGATATTGCTATAAATCTCACAGACACCAAAACAACAATAAGGTTAGGCTATGAACAACACAAACATGACAATTAGATGAGATGGACCAATTTCACAAACTTTTACAACTCACCAATATGAAGTAGATAATAATAATATCCCTATAGCTATTAAAGATATTGGCTTCATAATTTACGTAACAAAACTCCTGGAAAAGAAAACTAAAGGACCAGATGGTTTCACCAGAGAATTTCATAAAACTTGCAAGAAGAATTATTAGTAACACCAATTCTACACAACCTATTCCAGAAAACAGAAGACTCAGAAAATTGTCCCAACTCATTTTGTGAGGTGAGATTACCCTGATACCAAATCGGACAAAGGCAATATGAGCAAAGAAAACTGCAGACCAGTATCCCTCATGAACATAGACACAAAAATCCTTAACAAAATATTAGCTAATAGAATTCAGCAATATGTAAAACAGTTATACAAGCAAGACTGGTTTTTTTTTTTAATCTTTATTAGTTGGAGGCTAATTACTTTACAATATTGTAGTGGTTTTTGTCATATATTGACATGAATCAGCCATGGAGTTACATGTATTCCCCATCCCGATCCCCCCTCCCACCTCCCTCTCTACCCGATCCTTCTGGGTTTTCCCAGTGCACCAGGCCCGAGCACTTGTCTCATGCATCCAACCTGGGCCGGTGATCTGTTTCACCCTAGATATTATACATGTTTCGATGCTGATCTCTCGAAACATCCCACCCTCGCCTTCTCCCACAGAGTCCAAAAGTCTGTTCTGTACATCTGTGTCTCTTTTTCTGTTTTGCATATAGGGTTATCATTACCATCGCGCAAGACTGGTTTTAAAGAAGCAATGCTGGTTCGATATTTTAAAATTAATCAATGTAATCTACCATACTAACAGGCTAAACAACAACAAAATATAATGATATGAATTAATACAGAAAAAGCATTTGATAAAATTCAACATCTGTTCATTATAAAACCCTCAGAAAACTAGCAATCGGTGGGAATGTCCTCACATTGATGACAAACATCTACAAAAACTCTATAGACTTAACATTACACTTCTTGGTGAAAGACTGAGTGCTTTCCCCTTAAGACTGGGGACAAAGCAAGGATGTCTGCTCACATCACTCTTGTTTAACACAGTTTGTGGACACCTTATCTTCGACAAAGGAGGCAAGAATATACAATGGAAAAAAGACAACCTCTTTAACAAGTGGTGCTGGGAAAACTGGTCAGCCACTTGTAAAAGAATGAAACTAGAACACTTTCTAACACCATACACAAAAATAAACTCAAAATGGATTAAAGATATAAATGTAAGACCAGGAACTATAAAACTCCTAGAGGAGAACATAGGCAAAACACTCTCCGACATAAATCACAGCAGGATCCTCTATGACCCACCTCCCAGAATATTGGAAATAAAACCAAAAATAAACAAATGGGACCTAATGAAACTTAAAAGCTTTTGCACTACAAAGGAAACTATAAGCAAGGTGAAAAGACAGCAAACGAAGCAACAAAGGATTAATCTCAAAAATATACAAGCAACTCCTGCAGCTCAATTCCAGAAAAATAAATGACCCAATCAAAAAATGGGCCAAAGATCTAAACAGACATTTCTCCAAAGAAGACATACAGATGGCTAACAAACACATGAAAAGATGCTCAACATCACTCATTATCAGAAAAATGCAAATCAAAACCTCAATGAGGTACCATTACACGCCAGTCAGGATGGCTGCTATCCAAAAGTCTACAAGCAATAAATGCTGGAGAGGTGTGGAGAAAAGAACCCTCTTACACTGTTGTGGGGAATGCAAACTAGTACAGCCACTATGGAGAACAGTGTGGAGATTTCTTAAAAAACTGGAAATAGAACTGCCATATGACCCAGCAATCCCACTCCTGGGCATACACACTGAGGAAACCAGATCTGAAAGAGACACATGCACCCCAATGTTCATCGCAGCACTGTTTATAATAGGCAGGACATGGAAGCAACCTAGATGCCCATCAGCAGACGAATGGATAAGGAAGCTATGGTACATATACACAATGGAATATTACTCAGCCATTAAAAAAAATTCCTTTGAATCAGTTCTAATGAGATGGATGAAACTGGAGCCCATTATACAGAGTGAAGTAAGCCAGAAAGATAAAGACCAATACAGTATACTAAACACATATATATGGAATTCAAAAAGATAGTAACGATAACCCTATATGCAAAACAGAAAAAGAGACACAGATGTACAGAACAGACTTTGGGACTCTGTGGGAGAAGGTGAGGGTGGGATGTTCTGAGAGAATAGCACTGAAACAAGTATACTATCAAGGGTGAAACAGATCACCAGCCCAGGTTGGATGCATGAGACAAGTGCTCAGGGCTGGTGCACTGGGAAGATCCAGAGGGATGGAATGGAGAGGGAGGCGGGAGGTGGGATCGGGATGGGGAACACATGTAAATCCATGGCTGATTCATGTCAATGTATGGCAAAAACCACTACAATATTGTAAAGTAATTAGCCTCCAACTAATAAAAATAAATGAAAAAAAAACACAGTTCTGATGGCTCTAATCAGAGCAACAAGTCAAGAAAAGGAAATAAAAGGGACACTGGTTGGAAAAGAAAAGATAAAACTGTCTCTATTTGCAAACTACCTTCCTAGAACTAATATGTGAATTTGGCAAAGTGGCAGGATATAAGATCAACCCACAAAAACTAACTATATTTCTATATCTTGGCAATGAACATATGGAAACTGAAATTGAAGATAGAATAACATTTAAAATAGCTCGAAAAGAAGAAGAAATACTTAGAAGTAAATATAACAAGATGTGCACAGACACTGTATAATGAAAACTATAAAATATTGATAAAAGAAATCAAAGAAGATCAAATAAACAGAGAAATATGTCATGTTCATGGACTGGAAGACTCAACAAGGTAAAGATGTCAATTCTCCCCAAACTGATAAATCAGGTTTAACACAATTTCTTTGAAAACCCCAGCACAATTTTTTTTAGGATGTGGACAAGCTCATTCTAAAATATATTTGGAAAGGAACTAGAATAGCTATGATAATTTTGAAAAAGAAGGATAAAGTGGAAGGACCCACTCTACCTGATGCTGAAGTTGAACATATAACCATAGTTATCAAAACAGTATGGTTCTGGTGGAGGTACATACATAGAAATCAACAGGGCAAATAGAAACAGACTCGCATGCATACCACCAACTGATTTCTGGCAAAGGAAGACAAACAATTCAATGGAATAAGGACAGTCTTTCTAACAAATTGTCCTGGAACAACTGAATGAAAGTGAAAGAAAAAGTCGTTCAGTCAAGTCTGACTCTGCGACCCCATGGACTATACAGTCCATGGAATTCTCCAGGCCAGAATACTGGAGTGGGTAGCTGTTCCCTTCTCCAGGGGACCTTCCTGACCCAGGGAATGAACCCAGGTCTGTCACATTGCAGGTGAATTCTTTACCAGCCGAGTACCAGGGAAGCCCAGAACAACTGGATAGCCACAGACGAAATAAAACTTCAACCTGAACCTCATGTCTAATATTAAAAATTAAGTCAAAATGGATCACAGATATAAATGTAAAACATAAAACTAAAAAATCTTTTAGAAGATAACATAAAAGCAAATCTTTGGGACTAGTGCTTGATGAAGAGTTCTTTGGCATTAACACCAAAAGCATGATGCATTTTAAGAAAGGTAACTTGCACCTCATCAAAATTAAAAGTTTTGCTTTATGACAGACTCTGTTAAAAGGATTAAAAAACAAGCTACAGAGTAGGAAAAAATATTCACAAAACACATATCTGAAAACAGACTAGTTTCTAGAACAAATGCAAAACTCAATAAAAAACAAACAATACAACAAGAAGATAGACAAAAAACTTGAACAGATATTTCACCACAGATATTCCACATCATTTGCCATGAGAAATGCAAATTAAGACCACAATGAGGTATACCCACATACCCATTAGAGCAGGTAAAATAAAAAGTGTCAATACCAAATGCTGGCAAGGATGTGGAAAAATTGCATCTTTCATATACACAGTCATTTTGTGACCTTTTATCATGTAGGAGCTGTTATTTTTAAGTGCTAATTTATATATCACTGTAATATTTTCACAACAATCCAATTATTATATGTGTACATATACAGCTTGTGTGCATCAGGGAAAGGGGTCCATGCTCTCAGCTCTGGGCAGAACTATTTCAATGGCCCAATTTTTGAAATGGGTTTGAGAATGGGCAAAATGTCAAAAGTCAACTCTCTACTCTCACTGGATAATTATTTGGTCCTACATATAATGAGAGGTGGGATCATCAGAAAAGGAACTTATGAAATAGCCTGAAAAACATGATTTAACCTGGCTCTGAGCATCCAGGGCATCTACTAGGTGACAAGGTAAACCGGAAGTAATCACAGAGAGGTCACCAAATGCAGATTCTCAACTGTATGCAGGGTAAACCTTCTTTGCTCTTATTTTGCTACACAGAACAGAGATGGTACCATCTTATGTCTCAAGTTTAAAGCCAAAAATATGTACGTTTTCTTCTTCAGATTTCTATTTCCATAGATGAACTATTTTCCTTCATGTGACTCTTGAGATTCATACCAAGAAACTGAAATTTTAAGCATCCCAGATTTTCTAACACAAAAACAGTTACTAACACAGCAAGCCTTTTGGGCAGTATAGTACAATAGTAAAGAGCATGCCAGGGTTCAAATCTCAGCTTGTTCACTTACAGCTTTGTGACCTTGGGCAAGTTACTGCTCTATGTCTCAGTTTCCTCAGCTCTAAAATGAACATAATAGTATTAGCTCCCTTATAGGAATGCTATGAGGATTATCTTAATGTAAGTGTTGGCATCTCAAACAACAGCTGCAGCACACGTGTTAGCTATTAGAAGACTCTTACTGATAAGTCCACCCAGGTTCTGCAGACACACCCAGATCTGAGGCTGAGATGTAGTAGCTCAGAAATGGTGCAGCCAGCACCAACAACTCCTGGTGACAACCAATGGTGGCCATGCCCAGCAACCCCTGCCTCCCATCAATATAAAAGTTCCAGAGGGGAGAGACTATTCTCTCAAACCCGTTTTCTCCCTGACCCCAAGGATCACCGTTAAGATCCTTGTTGGTTCTTTCTTCTCCAAACTAGGTGTGCTCCGCAGTTGTCAGTTCCACATAAACCAGCAGCCAGCAGAGAAAGGGGAAAAAAAATTGCCATCTTGTGGATTTTCAGAGAATCCTTCATACCTATGTGCCACCGGAGTCTTCTCATCCCCAGCATGCTTACCCTCTGCAGATCTGAAACTGAGGCAGGTGGTGAGAGCACCTCCCATGATGTAGAGTGCACACTCAGAGCTAGAGGGACCTGGAGAAAAGCTGACAGCATGCTTTTGTTTAATGTGAATACATATGGAGGCCCAAAGGCATGAGGAGCTTGTCTTAAACCAGGGCCAGAGTTAGTGTATGGGTCTCTCAACCCATTTCAATGTCCTCTTTACTGTAAGATGCTGGACCAGCTCACAAACACAGCTTGGAGTTCAAATGCTCTTAAAAAAAACTTAAACTTGGGTCAGTGCTCCTCCATCCTGACACAGCTAACAAAACCACAGGCAGGGGATGTCCATGAGGCTGCAAGAAATGAGGGTGATGCAGGAAATGTCACCTCTTCTGTGCATGCAAGCAAGAAGAGGCGCAGCATAGTTTCCTCCTAAAACAAAACTCTATTGCTTCTCCTTACTTCCAGCTGATGAGCTTATTTTTCAAGGCCGCAGATTTGATTTCAGAGGAGTATGAAATGCCAGACACTGTCAGCAACTATGTCTATTCCCTGTCCTGTAGCTTTAAGACTTTTTGAATTCCTGCCTTAATGTCTCAGCGTTAGCAAGGTCCAGGTGTTTCTTACTCTGCTTTTGTACCCACAAACATTTTAGTGATTTTTTTCCCATGGAAAATTCAATACTCTGAATTTTTATTTATTTAAAAAAATTTTTAATCCTTCCCCAAACAAAACAAAAAAAATATAAAAGGCTTCCATGTGCTAAGCTGTATGTAGCAGCCTCTGCATGGGAGTAGTGACATAGTTAGACACAAAACTGGCCTTGTTTCAAACCAACCTTATATTAAGCCATGACAACATGGGCGTCGTTCCTCCACCAATGATCCAGACAGTGAAGAAGACGATGAGGAGAGTGGTCGTGAACATCATCTGGCGTGCGTAGGATGCCGTGTCTCGGATGGCCAGTGCAAATGCCATCGCTCCCCTGAGGCCTGTGGGGACCAAAGAGGAAGCTCTCTTGTCATAAGGATAAATAACAATGTGTCCCCAGGCCCACTGCTTAGTCACATAGGTCTAATAAATTGTATCTGCTTATGCTTCAAGAGTCAAGTTGTTTTCTATAGAAAGAACCTTAAAGGAATTTAAACGATTTCCTATTTAAAGTTTTCTTTTGCAAAATGCCCAAAGGCAATAAGAAAAACACCGTCCTGTTTTGTACAGCACATTGTGAGAATCCCATATGTGAATACCCCATAGTTTGGGATCTAATTTGGTGTGTGGCTAAATTAACAACTTTTATAGATCTGCTGAGAGTACCTGTGAAGCTTATCCCATACCCGTGGAATCACACTGATGCTAGTATCTGGCAATTAGCAAGAAACTGAAGCACCAATGTTCACTCATCAGAAAAAGTAGAAAAATACAACTGCCCATCAAACCAAATGTGCATATGGCCTTGTTGTTGTTTTGTTGCTCAGTCATGTCTGACACTTTGTGACCCCAATAACTGTAGCCTGCCAGGCTCCTCTGTCCATGGGATTTCCCAGGCAAGGGTATGGGGTGGGTTACCATTTCCTTCTCCAGGAACCCACATCTCCTGTATTGGCAGGCTGGTTCTTTACCACTGAGCCACCAGGGAAGCCCCTTAGAATAATAACACTCTTTCATTACTGAAAGAATTCTCCTGCTAGTAACATGAAATAAAAAGAAATATAAATAATAATAAAAGTTTTCCAAGTCTGTGATTCAAGCACTACCCAAGTGCTATATAGTCATTATAAACTTAAGATACAGGCTAGGTATGAATATGTGAAATGTACAAAACAGCATTTCCTTAGCAAAGCCAGGCAGAGAAGTAACAACATAACCTGATCTGTATCAGGGGATGAAGACTTCTTCTATAAAGGGTCAGATAGTAAATATTTTAGGCTTTGTGGGCCAAGAGGAAAAATCAAGGATATTATGTAGGTATGTACATAAAAGAGAAAAAAAAAACAAATTTCCAGAAAATTTTATTGATAAAAACCAAAAGTATAATAAGTGTAACATATAAGTACCCTATCATAAGAGCTTCCCTAGTAGCTCAGCTGGTAAAGAATCCACCTGCAATGCAGGAGACCCCGGTTCAATTCCTGGCCTGGGAAGATCCACTAGAGAAGGGATAGGCTACCCACTCCAGTATTCTTGGGCTTCCCTAGTGGCTCAGATGGTAAAGAACTCGCTTGCAATGTGGGAGAACTGGATTCGATCCCTTGGTTGGGAAGATTCCCTGGAGGAAGGCATGGCAACACACTCCAGTATTCTTGCCTGGAGAATCCCCATGGATAGAGGAACCTGGAGGGCTACAGTCCATGGGGTCACAAAGAATCAGACATGACTGAGCGACTAAGCACAGTACACAGCATAAATTCCCATTCACCATGGTTAAGACTGCCTGTATAGTATGAGAATGAAAAGTTATACTCACTATATTTATTTGTATATTTTCCCACTTTTCCCAACAATTTCATGATTTCATTCATCTTAGAACTTCACTGCAATTCACTGGAGCAACTCAATAAAAGTTACATTAAAAAACACAGCAAGGTTGATGTTCTCTATTAATTTGTCGTATTGAAATACTGGCACACATCTAGATCATCCTACAGCCAGCTATGGCACCACTTAATATTTCAACCTTTAAATGGATGCTATCTCAAAGAAGAAAACCTGAGGGTCAGAGAGTGATAATGTGTGCTCCATTTTTCTTTATTAGGTAAACAATGTAAGTAATATGAAAGTGGTATTTCTTTCATAGCCTTGAGGAAAATAATTTTGATAGGAGATATCTTTAAACAGTACTGTGTATCTCTGTCTTTTAACACAGAAGATGATGAACACACTTTATCTAGGTGACCAAGTTATCTCCAATTCGTCTTCCTCTTTTCCACTGGCATTTTTTCTCATATGTATGGAGGCTCTGCTCTGTCTTGCCCTCCTGAGAAGCCTCTAATGTTTCCCAGATGCTCTTGAATAAAAGCCCAACTCTTTGGCATGGCACTGGGGCTTCTCTGTGGTCTAGACTCCAGCAATGATTCTCAAAGTGTGGTCCTCAAACCACCATCAGCAGCAGCAACAGCTGAGAAAATATTAGAGCTGCAAATTAATGGGGCCCACCCCATTCCCTCAGAATCACTCTCTGGTGGTAGGGCCCAGAAATCAGCTTTAACCAGCCCAATAGGTGATTCACGTGCAACTTGAAGGTTTGCACCAATTCACATGAAATTTCCCTTTCCAACCTCACCCGCATTCTGCATTAGCCTGTGTATCTCTCATGTTTAAACCAGACCATTACCCTTCCCTAAAAAGGCCACACACATCAATGCTTTCCTGCTGCCTCCTGAAATGCCACTGCATCCAAGCCCAGTTGGAAGGCTACGCACTGGATGAAGACGGCCCTAGGCCCTGCTTTTCTCTACATTTATGCCACATCTCTTGTGTGCAATTCACCACCTTCTCTTGGGAGAAAGTTAGCTTTTTGTATAGTGTCTCCCTTCAGTGGACTATGAGCTCCCTGTAGACTGTGAGCTGGTTTCTATATCCTCCACAACCTAGAAGCATGGCTTTTATGAAGGGAATGCCCAACAAACATGTGTCAGAGTGAAAGGAAATCTTTAGGGCTGGCTGTGTACTTAAATGGAGATGCAAGGGAGAACTAGACAACACAATTGCTTTGCTGAGCAGTGCCTAATGATATGATTTCAGTATGACTCTCTGAGGCCTCCAAGAACTACTGTGTGGCAGTAAAGGGCTGCCACTTGCTGTCCCTCTTGTATATCCCCTCCCCCTTCCCAGACAGAGGTACCTCTAAGGGTCACAGTGGCCTTTTGCCCCACTATCTTCTCCCTCTGCTCTGCAGGGATGCTCTTACTTGAGTCTTGTATATAAAACTGGATGTTTTACACTCTCACTGAACCATCTGTTCATGCCAATTGCTCTCTCCTTTCTTTTCCTTCACATATTTCTTTATTGTCCTTTGTCTCTTCAGTGGCTTTTCCACTTTTCTCGGCTTTATAGTGAACAGGGGGCATCTGGGAGACAGTGTAAGTCAAGCAGAACTATCATGGCTCTTATCTTCCAGTTTGGGATTCATCTTGCTAATGTGAGTGTATTTTATATCTTAGAAAGTTAGAGCTAGGAGGGATCTCAATTGATTATTTCAATTTCATTATGAGAGAACACTGAAGCTGGGAGGTGTCAAATAATTTGGCCTGTACTCTTCATCATTAAAGACTTATTTTCCTTCTAATTATAGGTCTGAAGCCCTTCTGGAAGATTAAGGGTTATGAACACCCACTAGAAAACAATCAAGCACTCTAAATACATATATATCTCCAGGTATATATCTCCTTGGGTGGTAGAGATAAACATGCAAATATTTTAGAGGAAAATGTTCACATGTGGTAGTATGGTTTACAAAATCAGTATCAGCTCTATTTAACATGTCTGTCTGTCTACCCAGCACTGCAGGGGACCCCAAAGAACCAGAAACTTGAATTTCTGTCTTTTTATGAACCTTATTGATTGCATTTTAATCATACTTACACTGCCTGCTTAATAAAACTCACTTTATTGACTTTTTTACCTGAAAACATCATCATGTGTTGAAAATTCCAGCCAATCTTGTGCCTTCTGCCCAAGTTGAGGAAGAAGGAAAGTGGGTAGATGTGGGCGGCTCTGCCCAAGAAGATGGCAACCTGACCACCAGGTGGAGGTTAAGGGCTCAACATGTTTCCCAAATGGCATTTTCACACAACCTCTGATTGAGTAGAGAATTTCAGGAATGCCATGACACTTTGTTATGATCAGGAGAGTTGCACAGAGAAGGCAGGCTGTCTCATTTGCCTCTAAACAAGTCTCAGCAGTAAGTGGGATTCGACTGGCCAATTTTTCCAACCTCCAGCTCACAGAGATAATTTCTGGCCTGTTAAACACACTGCTGTAACTTTTTGATCTGATTAAACTGATACAGACCAAGTCTCTGATCTATCTAAAAAAAAAATGAGTCCAGAGAGAAGCTAAGGTACCATGACTGTGGTGCAGAGTTAAGAGAAGTAAAGAGTGTGTTTGGACTCTACTGGGAGGAAAAAAAAATCGTAAGAAGAAAAAAATTACTAACCTGAGTCAAACTATAAACAGAAGGTTTGCTGGGTAAGGTTGTAAGCTTTGGTAAACATTCGGGGTGTGTATGACCAGGAAGAGCCTACAAGTAAGAGGTGGAGAAGCTTACAGTATTTATACAATGAAGACACATTCATTATTCCTCACAAGGATCAGCCTGGGGAGAGTTCTCTGCCAAAGTTGCTAACGAGTCTTTGGGGAGGTAAGAGATGGAGGAAAGGCAGAGTGTGGAAGAGGAACTCACTGCGCAAACCAAAGAATTCAGGGAAGCTGGTCATTCGTCACTTGCTGAGTTTAGAACAGAGCCCAACAGAGCGAGGCACGCCGCCCTGCTCACAGCAGGAAATCACTGTGTAAGCCAGAGGAACAGGGAGCTTCCGTTTCAGCAGAGCAACCACCAGCTGCCGGAGCTGCAGCTGTTTCAGGCAGAAGCGAGGGTGGGACTCTCTTCTGCCTTCCCTAGGATATAATTCGAACTTCTCCTCTGCTGCTTTTATCTCTCTCCCTCTTTTCCTTTTTGCTACTGTTGTGTTTGTTTTGTTTTTAACAGGAGGGAAGAGCAGTCCTCAAGTGGAAGTGGCCTTCAGGATTCACAGAGGCCCTGGCTCCCCGCTGAACAAGCCCCCCACACCATAAACAAGGGCAGTGCTTTCACTATGTCTCACAGGATGCCATGCTAAGAATACAAATCACAGCGACATGCAAGGTCTTTCTTAAGAATAAAAACACTGATCTGCCAGATCTTTAGCTCTTTGTCTGGTGAGTGTGTAAACCTAGGAAATGAGCCCAGTTGAAGCAGATAACACTCTTAAAAGGCAGGAGTCTGGCATGGCATGAGGCCACTGTCTCTCTCTCTAGCTGCTTGGTGAGTATCAGTTATTCCTCCACAATAAGTGAAAAGCTCAGAAGAGAAAAACACTCCTCTTTGGGGGGCCAACATCCCAAGATCTAAGGATACCCATGAGGCCTCAGAAAAGGCAAAAGGGAATAGGCAGCAATAGTGGCCTCCTGCTCTGGGTTTGGAGCTGAACTGCTATAGTTTCAAAGCCCAAAAGAGTTCACTTTAATGAAAACAATAGGGTCTGAGGCCAAGAGAGCAAAGCCCTCATCTATCAATGCACTGCTGGGCATTCATGTATCTCCTCACTTCAGAGGAGCCAACCCCTAAACTGTCTCTCGTCCAAAAAACTGCTGTCACAATGGGACTAAATCAAGGAACCAAGCATTTCTCCATTTTATCTTCCATTCCTCTCCATTTCCTTTTTTGAGAAAAAAGGAGGGGGATCTTTTCCACCATGGGGAGGCGTGGGTGAAAGCACACACACCATGTGCAGGCTGCCTGTAACCGCGTGCAGTTGAGAGCAAGGGTCACAGAAACTTAACCTCTTGGATTGGAATTCATGTGCCAATGAGAAAAAAACAATTTGGGGGACAGATATGGGTTGTCGATTTTTAGATCTCTTAGGAAAGATGCTTTACAAAACAAACTACCACCTGCCAACCACCTGTGTAACAGAAAGGCCATCTGACACAGAAAATGAAGAAAAGGTTAACTAGAAACAATACCCTGAATATTCATTGGAAGGACTGATGCTGAAGCTGAAGTTCCAATACTTTGGCCACTTGATGTGAAGAGCCAACTCACTGGAAAAAACCCCTGATGCTGGGAAAGACTGAGGGCAACAGGAGAAGAGGGTGACAGAGGATGAGATGGTTGGATGGCATCACCAACTCAATGGACATGAGTTTAAGCAAACTCCAGGAGATGGTGAAGGACAAGGAAGCCTGGCATGCTGCAGTCCATGGGGTCGCAAAGAGTAGGACAAGACTTAGTCACTAAAAACAACATCAACACAGAAAACTCAGAAAGGGCAACTAGAATCAACATCAGTCCTTGAAATCAAATACTTTTAGCTTTATACATTACCACTTAAGCCTTCTTCTCATCATAAAGACACCATGAACCAGTGCTGGTTCAGTTACCTCCCCGCCAAACCAGAGATTATTGTTGTTATAGCTTCCCTGGAAGCAGTCATCTCTCTGTGTAGAAAATGGTGGAACCAAAAAAGGATACAAAAGCTCCAATGATGAAAACAGGGCTGAAAACATGCTTCTGGAAGGTAAACAGTGCCAGGCCCATGTAGGAGAAGATGAAGTTCTCTGCCAGGAAGTGTAATACCTCAAAGAGCTGCACGGAAAGGGAAAAGCAAACCGTAAACCCCATGGGTCCGCTCCCTCGTATTACAGATCACTGGTGAGGACACACTGCTCTCCCTCACCTGCTTCGTTCGGCTTCTGGATTCCACTGACAGATTGTTGTAGGTGTAATGAGCTTGTGTGATTCCACAGAAAAGGACAGCTACCACACCTGGCAAGAGAATTCAAGAAAAATCCATAGGGGGCAGGGAAAGAAGCTGGAAACAATCTCTCCCTGAAACAAAAAGTTAAGGTAGGAAAAACCAGCATATCCCACTTTCTGAAAGTTTTGGAAAGTTGCCTATTACTGAAAGTGCCCCCGCCCCCACTTCTCATATCAACCTTTGCTTCTCCCAACTCTGCTCTCCTTCAAAGTCAAGGCCCTCAATTTTCCCCCTTGCTCCAGTTTTAAGGGTATTCTCTCCCCTCTTCTAAACTCCTACTGAATTGACCACCTCGATGTGGCATTTCGCATTCACTCCCTCATAGAGACTGTGAAGTGTGTACCAGTCACACAGTTGTCATATTCCTCTCTGTTTGCTGAATGAATGAATTTAATTTCAAACCAATGCTTAGTATTTTTGCATGGTCCAGGGATTCAGACAAAATGGATCCAGAGTACTAGTCCATTTATCCCAGCCCTGAAAAAACTAGATTTCTGGTTAATAGTGATTATTTTGTTGTTCAAGACAATTAACACACCTGGGGCTTTGCCTATATATTTACAGATGGTTGTCAAGTTTTAAAGGAAGTAGGTCACATAAAGATACATTGCAGTATTTAGAAAAGATAATGAAAAGCACTTCCTAATTACCTGGGTTACGGAGAGCAACTATACTTGAGTTTTCTAACAGAACAAATCCAATGATTACGTTTTTTTAATGAGAGAATGTGAAGAAGTAACACAATCACCCACACTAATAATCTATGAATCTAGCACCATAAAAACACAGTCTTGAAAAGTGGTGATTAAACAGACCAGACACAAAACAAGGAAAAATTGTGCTCACACTCATCTGAGTAGATGCAAAATGATCTTTAAAAGGATATATATTTTGCTTGTTATCACTACTGTCTGCAAAGTAACGTAGCAATTCAGGGGAGGATACAAACAAGGTGGGCTTCCCTTGTGGCTCAGCTGGTAAAGAATCTGCCTGAAATGCGGGTAGACCTGTGTTCGATTCCTGGGTTGGTAAGATGCCATGGAGTAGGGAACGGCTACCCACTCCAGTATGCTGGCCTGGAGAATTCCATGGACTGTATAGTCCATGGGACTGCAAAGAGTTGGACACGACTGAGTGACTTTCACTTTCAATTTACAAACAAGGTATTAATATATTCAGTAACTTTTGCAGCTAGGCATCTACTTGTGGTCAGAATGAGTACTCAAAGATGTAACTGAGTTTGAAACAATAAAGCTTATCCTTTAAAAAATATATAGCTTTGGGGGAAACTAAACTATTCCTAAGGCAGCACACAGGCCTCACTCGGCAATCCTGCATATGGACATTCTGTGAGCGGTTTATCAACTCCAGGCCACAGCTATTAAGAATTTTGCCCTCCCCCCAAGCTCCCACAGCTCCAGCCACAGTGAGGGTAAAGGCGACCCAAGGGCAGAGGAAACCCACCTGTGAACCCACAGGCTTCCGCCAAGAGGAACGTGCTCCACGACATCAAAAAGAAGAGTGCAGTCTCCAGCAGGGGAAAGCAGTGCAGCTTAGTGAACTTGGTCACGTCAGCTCCTGTCAAGGAACTGTCTCCAGCAATGAGTATCATGGTCACTGAGAATCATTCTCTGTTAGCCCAGGACCCCTC
Source organism: Cervus canadensis (assembly GCF_019320065.1). NCBI lineage: Eukaryota > Metazoa > Chordata > Mammalia > Artiodactyla > Cervidae > Cervus > Cervus canadensis. The sequence goes on from NC_057419.1 coordinate 49,222,126, forward strand.
CCCAAAGGGCTACTCTTTCCACTTCAACTCTTCCTTTGGGCCCCCAAAGCTGCTGCATGGTTTTGAATATAAAGAAAATGAAGTTTCTCCAGTAGAATGGAGGTTTCTGAGGGCTGGGAGTCCAGGGATAGGGAGAATACTATTCAACAGGCACACAGTTTCTGTTGCAGATGATGAGAAAGGTTCTGGAAATGGTGGCGGTGGTCACACACCACCAGTGGATGCACCTAACTCCACTGAATTGCATATTTAAAATGGTTAAAGTGGCAAACTTTATGTTAGGCATATTTTACCACAATTAAAAAATAATAATGTAATATATCAAAAACCAATGAATTGTACACTTCAAATGGGTGAACTGTACAGCATGTGAATTTCCTCTCAATAAAGCTGCTTTTTTTTCTTAAATCAAGCTTTCCAAGAGAACTGGAAATGGGCTCTCTATGCTCCTTGGCAATGCCCATATTTCTGAGATGCACAGTTGAGGCCTGAGGTATGACTTGCAGGTGGGTTCCGGCAGTGCTAGGAGTGCCTCAGGCAGGCGTCGGAAGATGAGGCAGGGAGACTCTGACCTCTGTGGACTACTAAGGCCTGAGTCCATCACAGGTGCCTAATGCACGCATGAGGGAGAGAGGGAGGGAGAAATGCACAACTCCAGGGGTAACTACAAAGAGCTGTCACTTTTTGGGATTGGCAATTCCCTTCCTCACACTGCCATTCCACGGAGTGGTGGCGGCGCGGGGGGAGGGGTGGGCAGCGCAGCTTAGAACCATGTCATGAGTGGTTTCACTGAGCAATATAAGTCCTCAGAGCATCAGAGAGCCTTGAGGAAGAAAGCAATCTACATCTGCACGGCCCAATATGATAGCCGCTAGCCCCATGTAACTACCCAACACTTAAATATGGCTAGTCTGAATTGAGATATCCTGTGAGAGCAAAATACACACCATATTTCAAAGACTTGGTACAAAACCTGAAGGGATAAAATCTCATCACTAACTTGTATAAACTCCATTAATAGTGTATCTACTGTAGGCTGAAAAGATGGGGCTCACATTTGTGGCTCCCATTACATCTGTATTGGTCCCTGCTGATCTAAATGCTATTGGAAGAAGATCTGATGAAGAACTCAGCGCACCTGTGGAAGGCTTGCCTGCTCATTCCAACACTTTGCTTTTATGCTGGTTGGTTGACTGGCTTGTTGGTTTTTAACTCAATATCATGCAGTCCTTGGCTTAAGGAAGGCCACCTTGCTATAATTCCCACAGACAGCCCCTGGCTAGTGAAGGCCATGTTAGCCCCATATGGCCTGGAACAGCGGATGACAGCAGCCAGTCTGGGGCTAAAGTAATTCACAGCCTGCTTCCTTCCAGCCTCCTGACAGGTGGTCTCCAATTCCCAGCCTCCTGGCTCTTCCACTGTTTCTGTGCCGCCTCCCACACCCCCCAAATGACGCTTCCTCCAAGTTCCTATCTCCAACTGGTTTATAGGAAGAAGAGAAACACAAAGGTGAGGACACAGCTAAGCCCAGAGCTACACTCTCAAACATTTTCTCTGACTTAACTAGGCCATCGACTGTCAAGTTTCACCAAAGGGTGACATTTCAGGGGCCCCCCAGCCCCCAGTGGAACAACCAATTTAAGATTCATTTCTGAAAGGAGGAAATGAGAACTTTCTTTTCACAAGTGCAAGGTCACATATCATACTCAGGCGGGTACAGAAACCACAGAAAGGATATTAGAGCAGTCACGACACCAGTCACAGCTCCCATGGTAAAAGAGCCACTAAATATACCTAGAAAAATGCCAACTGATTTAAAAAAGGCAGCAGCATCAAAGGCGTGAGTGTTCAGCCCCGCTGGCTGGTAGGCAACAATAGACCTGGAGTTTAAAGAGAGAGAGAATTAGAAAATACTGGGCTGGTTTTACACCATGGTACTTACAAGTATCGACAAACATAGGTATCTACACTCTGTGGAGCACTCCCCATGGTGTATTCATTTAATTTAACTTGCAGTCGCCATATTATGAAGGTATCAGCATTCTGATCACTGCCCACTGGACAAAGCAGCATAAATTTATCAACTAAGACTATAAACCTCATTTAGAAAAGCACCCAATTCAAAATTTAACACTTTTAAGGTGGGCCTCTAATTTTAGCCCAGAGCATTCAGGAAGCCAGAGTCTCTTTTCCCAGGCAGAAATATTGTTACTTACGAGGACAGTACAATGGCAACAGCATCATTTAGGACACTTTCTCCAAACAGAAGTGCGTAAAGGTCCACGTCTGCATGCAATTCATTAAATATCGCCAGTACGGTCACTAAAAGATGGGCCAAAAGCATATAAATTGGTTGCAGTTTCTGAATGAGGAGTGATATGATGCTTGATTCTAACAACACTGCGCTTTCCACTGTAATCCCATCACACTTTGAAAATACTTCTACTACAGAACTTTAAAAATAATCACAATGAATGTGACTTGGCTCTACTGATAAGTTGAAATCACTTTTTAGGCAGAAACCCTATTCTATTTTTTATTTTATTGAAGTATGGTTGATTTACTATGTTGTGTTAATGTCTGCTGTACAGCAAAGTGATTCAGCTATACACATATATTCTTTTTCATATTCTTTTCCATTATGGTTTATCACAGGATCTTGAATATAGTTCCCTGTACTATACAGCAGGACCCTGCTGTTTATTTATTCTATATATAATAGTTTACATCTGCTAATCCCAAATTTCCAACCCATCACTTCCCTACCCGCCTCCATCTTGGCAACCACAAGTCTGTTTTCTATGTCTCTATGTGAGTCTGTTTCTGTTTCACAGATAGGTTCATTTCTGTTGTATTTTAGATTCGACATATAAATGATGTCATATGCTATTTGTCTTTCATTGTCTTATTTCACTTAGTATGATAATTTCTAGGTCCATCCACATTGCTGCAATGAAACCCTATTTTATTGATCATTGTGCTCCCAGATTCCAGCATAGGGTCAGGGCACAGAGAAGGCTTTACTAAAGATCTGTAAAATAATGCAAGTCCTCATTTAAGACAGACTATACATAATTACACTTCTCACGGGTTTCACATTTCACATTTCACAATCAACTTTTTTCCAGACCAGCAGCTCTCACACTTTTCATCTCAAGACTCCTTTACATCCTTAAAAAATTCTGAGGCTGGCAAAGAGTTTTAGTTCTGTGGGTTATAGCTTTCAATATTTACTGTATTGAGTAAAACAAAAAATTAAATATTTATTCATTTAAATTACTAGTAAACTATGTTAACATTTTTTACTGAAAAATAATAATTTTTTCCATAAAATAGTGTAAAGACAACTACTGTTTTACATTTTCTCAGGTCTTTTTAATATCTGAAGTAATGGAACATGGTTTTCACATCTGTTTCTATATTTGATCAATAGGGAGTTACTATCACAATTATGTAAGCCCTGGAAAACTCCACTCAACAGTACATTTATAAGAATGAATGTAAGCAAAAAAGACTAATGATAATACTACTATTATTCTTAAATCAGTTTTGACCTTATGGAACCCCAAAAGGGTATTGGAGTTTCTGGATTTTGGTTCTACTGAAAGTTGGGGCCATATAACTCTTTGTCTTGGGGGCTACCTGGTATGCCATAAGATAGTTTAGCAGTATCCCTGGCCTCTACCCACAAGATACCAGTAGCACCAAACACTCTCCCCTGCCAAGCTTTAACAACCAAAACTGTCTCCAGACATTGCTGAACATCTGCTGTGGCAGGGCAGAATCATCCCCAGTTAAGAAGCACCACTCTAATCTGTACATGCAGGTGGGGTTCACTCACAATATTCACATTCAACTACCTTTTGTTTTGTTAGTTTCTGCCATAAGAAACTGAGAAACTAAACTCACTTCTTTAGCTTCCCTTGTGGTGAGTGCCACCTCCTGCTGCCTGGAAGAGGGTGAAGACTAGATACAGTGTGGTCATCTTGCCTCCATGGGGCAGTTAAGGTATGTCTGAAATCCAAAGGTAGTGCACTAGAAAGACTGAGTGCCTGATTGTCATGGGAGCCATGGCACCAGCTCGGAGCTCTTAGCCAAGATAAACAGCTCTCTGTTTAAGTTAGCATTAGCCAGACCATCCCGTTATTTGCAACCAAACGCATTACTTACTGAAACAATTAGAATACACCCAGATATTTAGCAGTATTATAAACCAACCACTTTTGTAACCATCATCCAGTGGAGGAAATTGCCACTTTGCCAACCCCCACAGAAGTGCCTCACAATATATTCCATCCCAATCTCAGTTCAATTCAGTTCAGTCCCTCATGTCTGACTCTTTGCGGCCACAAGGACTGCAGCACGCCAGACCTCCCTGTCCACCGCCAACTCCCACAGTTTACTCAAACTCATGTCCATTGAGTCGGTGATGCCATCCAACCATCTCATCCTCTGTTGTCCCCTTCTCCTCCTGCCTTCAATCTTTCCCAGCATCAGGGTCTTTTCCAATGAGTCAGTTCTTCGCATCAGATGGCCGAAGTATTGGAGTTTCAGCTTCAGGATCAGTACTTCCAATGAATATTCAGGACTGATTACCTTTAGGATGGGCTGGTTGGATCTCCTTGCAGTCCAAGGGACTCTCAAGAGCCTTAGCCAACACCACAGTTCAAAAGCATCAAATCTTCAGTGATCAGCTTGCTTTATAGTCCAACTGTCACATCCATACATGACTACTGGAAAAACCACAGCTTTGACTAGACGGACTTTTGTTGGCAAAGTAATGTCTGCTTTTCAATGTGCTGTCTAGGTTGGTCATAACTTTTCTTCCAAGGAGCAGGCATCTTTTAATTTCATGGCTGCAGTCACCATCTGTGGGAGCAGTGGCTGCATGGCATGGGGGCAGCAGTGAGGAGATACCCCACATCTAAGGGCAGAGAAGCCCCAGGAAGATGGTAGGTGCTGGAGCAGCAGCTGCATGGTGGCTGCATGGTCCTGGAGTAGCTCTGAGGAGTTACCCCATGTCCAAAAGCAAAGGAGAAGCCCCAGAACGATGGTTGCTACTGCTAAGTCACTTCAGTCGTGTCCAACTCTTAGCGGCCCCATAGACTGCAGCCTACCAGGCTCCTCCATCCATGGGATTTTCCAGGCAAGAGTACTGGAATGGGTTGCTATTGCCATCTCCAAGAATGACGGTAGGAGGGGCAAAATCACGTTTCGAATCAAACCCCACACCTGCCAGAAATACTTAGAGGGCTCAAACAAACCTTGTGTGCACCAGGACCCAGAGACTGAGACAGAACTGTGTTTGAGTGTCTCCTGTGGAGGTACAGGTCAGCAGTGGACTGCTGTAGGGGCAGGAGCTCTGGGTGCAGCAGACTTGGGTAGGACATATATCCTCTTGGAGGAGGTCGCCATTAACCACATCATAGAGCTGCCAGAACTTACACAGGACTGGGAAACAGACTATTGGTGGGCAAAAACAGAAACTTGTGTGCACCAGGACCCAGGAGAAAGGTACAGTGACCCCACAAGAGACTGACCCAGAATTGCCCTTAAGTGTCCAGGAGTCTCCGGCAGAGGCATGGGTCAGCGGTGGCCTGCTGCAGGGCTGGGGGCACTGAGTGTAGCAGAGCATGCATGAGACCTTGTGAAGGAGGTTGCCATTATCTTCATTACCTCCACCACAGTTTGGCCCAGGTAAATAACAGGGAGGGAACACAGCCCCATCCATCAACAGAAAATTGGATTAAAGATTTACTAAACATGGCCCCGCCCATCAGAACAAGACCCAATTTCCCCCTCAGTCTGTCTCTCCCATCAGGAAGCTTCCATAAGCCTCTTATCCTTCTCCATCAGAGGGCAGACAGAATGAAAACCACAATCACAGGAAACTAACCAACCTGATCACGTGGACCACAGCCTTGTCTAACTCAATGAAATTATGAGCCATGTCGTGTAGGGCCACTCAAGACGATAGGTCATGGTGGAGAGTTCTGACAAAACGTGGTCCACTGGAGAAGGGAATGGCAAACCACTTCAGTATTCTTGCCTTGAGAACCCTATGAACTGCATGAAAAGGCAAAAAGATAAGACAATGAAAGATGAACTCCCCAGGTCAGTAGGGGCCCAATATGCTACTGGAGATCGGTGGAGAAATAACTCCAAAAAGAATGAAGAGACGGGGCCAAAGCAAAAACAAAACCCAGTTGTGGATGTGACTGGTGATGGAAGTAAAGTCCAATGCTGTAAAGAGCAGTATTGCATAGGCACCTGGAATGTTAGGTCCATAAATCAAGGCAAATTGGAAGTGGTCAAACAGGAGATGGGAAGAGTGAACATTGACATTTTAGGAATCAGCGAACTATAAAGGACTGGAATGAGTGAATTTAACTCAGATGACCATTATATCTACTACTGTGGACAAGAATCCCTTTAGAAGAAATGGAGTAGCCATCATAGTCAACAAAAGAGTCTGAAATGCAGTACTTGGATGCAATCTCAAAAACAACAGAATGATCTCTGTTCATTTCCAAGGCAAACCATTCAATATCACAGTAATCCAAGTCTATGCCCCGACCAGTAATGCTGAAGAAGCTGAAGTTGAACAGTTCTATGAAGACCTACAAGACCTTCTAGAACTAACACTCAAAAAAGATGTCCTTTTCATTATAGGGGACAGGAAAGCAAAAGTAGGAAGTCAAGAAACACCTGGAGTAACAGGCAAATTTGGCCTTGGAGTACAGAATGAAGCAGGGCAAAGGCTAATAAGAGTTTTGCCAAGAGAATGCACTGGTCATAGCAAACACCTCTTCCAACACAAGAGAAGACTCTACACATGGGCATCACTAGATGGTCAATACCAAAATCAGATTGACTATATTCTTTGCAGCAAAAAATGGAGAAGTTCTATACAGTCAGCAAAAACAAGACTGGGAGCTGACTGTGGCACAGACCATGAACTCCTTACTGCCAAATTCAGACTTAAATCGAAGAAAGAAGGGAAAACCACTAGACCATTCAGGTATGACCTAAATCAAATCCCTTACGATTATACAGTGGAAGTGACAAACAGATTCAAGGGATTAGATCTGACAGACAGAGTGCCTGAAGAACTATGGATGGAGGTTCGTGACACTGTACAGGAGGCAGGGATCAAGACCATCCCCAAGGAAAAGAAATGTAAAAAGGCAAAATGGTTGTCTGAGGAGGCCTTACAAATAGCTGTGAATAAAGGAGAAGCAAAAGGTAAAGGAGAAAAGGAAAGATATACCCATTTGAATGCAGAGTTCCAAAGAATAGCAAAGAGAGATAAGAAGGCCTTCTTAAATGAACAATGCAAAGAAGTAGAGGAAAAGAATAGAATGGGAAAGACTAGAGATCTCTTCAAGAAAATTAGAGATACCAGGGCACATTTCATGCAAAGATGGGCACAATAAAGGACAGACGTGGTATGGACCTAACAGAAGCAGAAGAGATTAAGAAGAGGTGGCAAGAATACACAGAAAAACTACAAAAAAGATCTTCATGACCCAGATAATCATGACGGTGTGATCACCAACCTAGAGCCAGACATCCTGGAATAGGAAGCCAAGAGGGCCTTAGGAAGCATCACTACAAACAAAGTTAGTGGAGGTGATGGAATACCAGTTGAGCTATTTCAAATCCTAAAAGATGATGCTGTGAAAGTGCTGCACTCAATATGCCAGCAATCTGGAAAACTCAGCAGTGGCCACAGGACTGGAAAAGGTCAGTTTTCATTCCAATCCCTAAGAAAGGCAATGCCAAAGAATGCTCAAACTACCACACAATTGCACTTATCTCACATGATAGCAAAGTGATGGTCAAAACTCTCCAAGCCAGGCTTCAACAGTACATGAACCGTGAACTTCTAGATGTTCAAGATAGATTTAGAAAAGGCAGAGGAACCAGAGATCAAATTGCCAACATCTGCTGGATCATCAAAAAGCAAGAGAGTTCCAGAAAAACATCTATTTCTGTTTTATTGACTATGTCAAAGCCTTTGACTGTGTGGACCACAACAAGCTGGAAAATTCTGAAAGAGATGGGAATACCAGACCACCTGACCTGCCTCTTGAGAAATCTGTATGCAGGTCAGGAAGCAACAGCTAGAACTGGACATGGAACAACAGACTGGTTCCAAATAGGGAAAGGAGTACATCAAGGCTTTATATTGTCACCCTGCTTATTTAACTTATATGGAGAGTACATCATGAGAAAGGCTGGGCTGGATGAAGCACAAGCTAGAATCAAGATTGCCGGGAGAAATATCAATAACCTCAGATATGCAGATGACACCACCCTTATGACAGAAAGTGAAGAAGAACTAAAGAGCCTCTTGATGAAAGTGAAAGGGGAGAGTGAAAAAGTTGGCTTAAAGCTCAACATTCAGAAAACTAAGATCATGGCATCTAGTCCCATCACTTCATGGCAAATAGATGGAGAAACAGGGGAAACAGTGGCTGACTTTATTTTTTTTGGGCTCCAAAATCACTGCAGATGGTGAGTGCAGCCATGAAATTAAAAGATCCTTACTCCTTAGAAGAAAAATTATGACCAATCTAGACAGAATATTAGCATATTAAAAAGCAGAGACACTACTTTGCCGACAAAGGTCCATCTAGTCAAGGCTACAGTTTATCCAGTAGTCGTGTATGGATGTGAGAGGTGGACTATAAAGAAAGCTGAGTGCCACAGAATTGATGCTTTTGAACTGTGGTGTTGGAGAAGACTCTTGAGAGTCCCTTGGACTGCAAGGAGATCCAACCAGTCAATCCTTAAGGAAATCAGTCCTGAATATTCATTGGAAGGGCTGATGCTGAAGCTGAAACTCCAATACTTTGGCCCTCTGATGCCAAGAACTGACTCATTGGAAAAGACCCTGATGCTGGGAAAGATTGAAGGCAGGAGGAGAAGGGGACAACAGAGGATAAGATGGTTGGATGGCATCACCTACTCAATGGACATGAGTTTGAGTAAACTCCGGGAATTGGTGATGGACAAGGAGGTCTGGCGTGCTGCAGTCCATGGGGTCACAGAGTCAGACGCAACTGGGCGACTGAACTGAACTGACATGTCTTTTACTCTATGGCTTCCCCCTTTCATTCCTTTCTGTTAGCTCTCTTTTCATAATGCCTTATTGTTTAGTTTTCTCTTTTCTTAACTGTCCAACCCTGATGTATACAGTTCTAACTTCTATCGTTTTGTTAACTTCCTTTAGCTTCTGTTGGCATATTAATAAAGTTTCAACTCCTTTGGGAGCCTCTTTTTCTGGTATGACTTCATTATCTGTAACTTTATTATTCAGAGGGGTTATCCCCACTTTTTCTTCTGTTTACGTGAAATTCAACCTCAATCCATTTCTGCTGCTCACTAAAGTGAGGTGGGTAGAAGCCCAGAACAGATTTCCTAGTTTCATGGCTCTATGGCTCCCTCTTCTGGTTCTACACTGAAATATTTAAAAATATGGTCTCTCGGTACAGCCACCTCCTCAATACAGCCACCTCCTCAATCTGAGATCTACTTCCTCTGGTCTCCTTCACCATTAAAATCTGACTTTTCTTCTCCTTTAATGCCCTGTCAATCAAGGTCAGTGGTCCAAGCAGGTCATTTTTATGGAGTAGCTCTGTTGTTGCAGAGAGATCTTCCACAAGGGATTTCCTAAGAGCCCTGAAGACCCAGGTCCCTCCAGCAGCCTCACACCTCCTCCAGTCTCCTTGCCCTCACCCACAAATGGGAGCCTGAAAGGCATCCTCCCAATATTAACTATTGTTAACTGACAGAACCATAAAATTCTTGACTCCCAGTGGGAACCCGTTCTTTTGAGTGTGTATACTTGTGGGATATTTCTGGGTGCCCTGACAATCAAAACAACCAGCAGTCCCCTCTTCCCTTTGCTTCCTCCAGCATAGCTGCTGTTCTTATCCCAAAGTCTCACTGCTGTGGGTAGTTTGACCCCACCAGTTGATATCAGGGGATTCATCAAGATACTCTGTCAGCTAGTTCAGTCTGTTTTCTCTTTTGCTGTCCTGCCTGCTCTATTTTTGATAGAGATTAAGGGAGATTCCCAATCTACCCCTCATTGTGCTTTTCTTTACAAAAAGTTTAATTCATTTATTTGAAAGTAAACAAAAAATAATTTGGATTTGAAAAATGTCAACTATATCACAAGGCAGATCCAGATAATCATAAATCTAGGCAATAAAATCACTACTGTAAGCATTCAGATGCGAACCAAACATCAACATGGGGCATCACCAGCAGGCCTATTTTCTAAAAGACAGACATGTAATCTCTTCATAATACATCTTCAAGACACAAGGTTAATCTCTTTCTTCCACCCCTAAAAACAGTTAAGCAAGTTACACAACCAGAAAAATCTTTAGGGATTAGGCTAAAAAAAGTTCTTGTTTTGTGGATTATTTATTACATGAACAATATGTGTGTCTCCTTACATAAGACCTGTGAAGGTTAATTTTATTTGTGAACTTGACTGGGCCATGGGGTGCCCAGATATTTGATTAAACACTATTGTAGATGTATCTGAGGTTTTGGATGAGATTAACATTTGAATCAGTAGACTGAGTAAAGCAGATGGCCCTCCTCAATGAGGGTGGGACTCATCGAATTGGTTGAAGATTTCACTGCAGATCTTGGGACCTCTACAGTTTCCATAATCACATGAGCCAAGGCCTTATAATCAATTAATATCTCGTTCCCTCTCCTCCTCCCTGCTATGTACACACACACATATCTATTTATTCTGTTTCTTTGAAAAACCCTAATACAAAATTGTTACTCTAGTTTATTATTATATAACATAAAAACTGTCTTGTTTTGAACCCAATGTTGAAGAAAAATGATCATAACAACAACAATAATTAAGGTCTTACCAGGAAGCAGGCACTATGATAAACATTTTACAATCTTGTTTAGTCCTCATGAAAACCCTAAGTGGGTAGTATTATCATATCCCCCAATTTAGAGATGAGAAAACAGGCCCTGTGTGATGGGCTGTTTTCCTGCTGCAGTATCAAACTTCCCAAAATCTCAGTGGTCGGACCTGACTGAAGTTTTATTGATTACTCATACAGTATATCTACTGGGGGTTGGCACAAGAGGCCTCTGTTCACAACAGTCAGTCATTCACTCACTCAGGAACTGAAGACTGGTATAGGTTAATCTCAGTGAGCAGAGCATAGGGCTGGCAGCCCAGGAAACCTGGGTCCCAGGACTTTATCATCAAGGGTTCTGGCAAGAACTAGATGAGCAATTTGAGGAGTGTTTAAAAAGGGATTATTTATAGAAGTGTAGAGAGAGTACAGGGCTTCCCTGGTGGCTCAGATGGTAAAGAATCTGGCTGCAATGCAGGAGACCTGGGTTTGATCCCTGCGTTGGGAAGATCCCCTGGAGAAGGAAATAGCAACCCACTTCACTATTCTTGCTTGGAAAATTCCATGGATGGAGGAGCCTGGCAGGCTACAATCCATGGGGTCGCAAAGGGTCGGACACAATGACTAAGCACAAGCACACAGAGTGTATGGGAGAGGGGGAGGGCAGTTACCTGCAGCTGAAAACAGAGAGCTTTTATGCCATCCCTGGGCCCGAAGGAGTGACTGTCAGAACCAGGAGCTCTGTGGAGACGGTCACTCAACAGGAGCTGTGACCTCTGATCAGGGACACAGGCAACTCACAGGGACCCTGCTTGCCTACCCCTGTTTCAGTCTCTTACTGGTGCTGCCCCATGGACAAATCCAATGGGAAAGTAGAAGGCATAGGAACCTTTGAAATCTTCTGTACAAGTCAGCCTCCCAAGTGCCAAGAAGAGAGTGGAGAAGGATGGTGTGTAAACCTGGAAGGACAACTAGAAGCCATCCAACAATGCACAGCAAAGTTCAAAGACTTAATAAAGTGAAGGCTTGAGCTACATAATTTTCAAAAGCCCTTTTGACTTTTAAACATGATTTTCCTAAAATACTACTGTGAAAGTGAAAGTCGCTCAATCGTGTCCGACTCTTTGCGACTCCATGGACTATACAGTCCATGGAATTCTCCAAGCCAGAATACTGGAGTGGATAGCCTTTCCCTTCTCCAGGGCATTTTCCCAACCCAGGGATCGAACCCAGGTCTCCCGCATTGCAGGCAGATTCTTTTCCAGCTGAGCCACAAGGGAAGTCCAAAATACTATTGCACCAATAGTAAAAATATAATGTACAGTTAGCTCATTCATCTATGATGATAAGTACTAGCTTTATAATTAATTTTAATAAGTAACACTTTGAACTGGTCTAAACTTGGCTGTTCTGATTTTCAATCTCTCATTCTCCCTGCCCATCACCTTAGAAACAAGGCAAGAAGTCTGCCATGGCCCTCCTGGGCAATGCTGTATCCGACCAAGATGAGGACTACAGGTGTGGACAATCAGGTAGTGGCGGTGGGTAGGGGGGCGGTGGAGATAGGCAGGGGATGACAGACTAGGCAAGTGACTTCTAAAGGCAGGGAGTAAACAGGCTGCTCCCCTCACAGCTCAACCCTTGGAATCAAAGAGAACAGGGTCACAACAGCTGTTTCCAACTGGACATGGACTGAGAAATTACAATTCACTGACTGAAGACTGCTGTTACAGGTATCTTTAAAATGTGGGGAAAATAAAAGAATAACAGAAAGAGAAAGAAAGAAAAAATATCAAGAACCTGACTTTGTCCATTCAATTAACTTTCCTGAACAGTTAAAAAGGGAAAGGCAGGCCCTTCTTAGAAAAGCCATCTAAGTCCATTAGACCACTTGACTTACTGGTCTCTTCCTCTACTTTTATGAAAGTTAATGACTGCTCTGAGCTTTTTAAGATTTAAATAATGGAACATTATGGCAATAAGGCCAAATATGCAAATACCTGGGTCAGTAGCAGAGATAATTGCTCCAAAAAAGAGACAATCCGTGTAGTAAAATTTATCCGAGAGCTGCCCCACAATCTTCATGAGCTTCACCACACCATACATGAGATTTCTATAACAAGAAAAGGTAAACTGTGTCAGAAGAAAAAGACAGAAAAGAAAACCCACCTACTCGAATAAGCTGGCAAATACACAAGCAGAGGAATACTAGAATATTGCACTTCCAAAGAGGTCTGTGGAAACATCAGGCAGCTGCTGTGGTTGGACACTAACCAGGAACATGTGCAAATAAGACTTTGGCACCAAGTAATGGTCTGCAGTTACTGTCATCTTCCTGAAGTATATTGAGCATTCCATATTTTTAAATTGTACTTACAACTATAAAGTATGATCCTCAACTAGCAACAGTTAGGGCATTTTAAGCAACTGGGTAGTAGGGAAGAAAGGAAGAGAAAGAACCCTGCAAAATGGGTAATAAATTGCTACAAAACTCCCAGGATTCTAAGACAGTGCATTTAAAGTCATGGAAATGAATGGACTGGATCAAGGTGGAGAGAAAAGAAATGGGATGGCCACAAGAATCCAAGTGGTCAACCTTCTCTGCCAATAATTACTACAAAAAAGGGAAAAGAGGCAAAACTCTTTAAAATCTTCCATTAAAATATCAGTGTACCTACTGACATATCTGGCTTCTCACTCTTTGCATGGGTTAGACAGGTGAGCAACAGCCTTCCTTACACACTGTGCAGAATGTGATATGGCCCAAGAAGGTCCACCAAGTTAATACTTCACCTTGAGCAGAGCACATTTCCTACAGGAAAGCTCACAAATTAGAGGGGAGTGAGGAGTGTTAAAAGGCCTAGTACTTGTTATTAAAGGGGTGTGTGTGGGTGTGTGTGTGTGTGTGTGTGTGTGTGTGTGTGTGTGTGTGTGTGTGTGTGTGTGTGTGTGTGGGTGTGGGTGTGTGTTGGCAGCAGCTGTAGGGATTAGGGGATACAAACAACCATAGAATAAAGAGAAATTAAGAAAACAATCCCATTTACAATGGCAGCAAAAAGATTACAACACTTAGGAATAGATTTAACCAAAAATAAATAGGCACAGTATAGACTCATTGTACCCTGTAGCCAATCTCCAGTAAAAAGATTCTTGATAGTCAAGACCACATCATTGCTCATCTTTGTACCATGGGTGTCTAGAACAGTAGATTGATTATCTAGGAGCTCAAGAACTATTTGCAGAGTTGAATCCTTTTGAGAATAAATAGTTATAATTTCAAGTTTTGCCTACTGTGTGCTGGACATTGTTCCAGACACTTGAACAGTTATATTTCAATTCACAGGAACTCTATGATACCCTGGAGGAGGAAATGGCAACACATTCCATTATTCTTGCCTAGATAATCCCATGGACAGAGTTGCCTGGTGGGCTACAGTCTGTGGAGTCACAAACAGTTGGACACGACTAAGCAACTGAACACTATGATATAGATTTGGTTTGCTATTTGTTGCTTATCCAAGGCTTCTTTCATCTACCTTTAAAGTATTTCTTAAAACTAGACCTTCCTCTACATTTCCTTCTATCTATCATAAGCTTAGACCTGAGCAATAGACTTCTCTCTAGCAGCGTTTTCCCCATCATCACCAATGCCAGTATCCTGTCACTCTCTTACAGGACAAAGTCCAAGCCCCTCCTTTTTTGGTGGCATAAAAGGCTCCTGCTTTTATCTCCAGCTTTCCAGATAATTTTTTTAAATTAACTAAAATCCACAGTTCATTCAGGTTTCCTTAGTTTTTACCTAATAGCCCTTTTCTGTTCCAAGATTCCATCCAGGATACCACATTACATTTAGTCATCATATCTCTTTTGTCTCCTCTTGGTGTGACAGTTTCTCAGACTCTGCTTGTTTTTGATGACCTTGGAAGTTGGGAGGAGTACTAGTCAGGTATTTTGTAGAATCTGAGACCTGTCTGATTTTTTTGCTCATGATTAGACTAAGGTACTTTGATTTTAGGAGGAAGACACAGTGGTAAATGCCATTCATATCACAAATATCAAAGGTACGGAGTATCGACATGATTTACCAATTTGGGTGTTAATCCTGATCACCTGGCTGAGGTGGTATTTGTCAGGTTTCTCCACTGTAAAGCTACTCCTTACTTTGCATGCTGTACTCTTTGTAAGGAAGTCACTATGCCCACAGTCAAACAGGGGAAGGGCCAAGCTTCATCTCCTTGAAGAGGACTGGATCTGCATGAATTATCTGGAATTCTTCTAACAGATATGTCACTTCTCCCCCATTTATTTATTCATCCAATCATTTATTTATATCAGTATGTGTGTGTCAGTCGCTCAGTCGTGTCCAATTCTTCGCAACCCCATGGACTGTAGCCCACCAGGTTCCTCTGTTCATGGAACTCTCCCGGTAAGAACAGTGGAGTGAGTAGCCATTCCCTTCTCCAGGGGATCATTCCAACCCAGAGACTGAACCTGGGTCTCCCGCACTACAGGCAGATTCTTTACCATCTGAGCCACCAGGAAGCCCTTTATATAAATATAGATGTAAAGATTCTTGTTTTACACTTTGAATGGTAATGCAAAACAATGTAATTTACTTTGTTGTTCTTTAGTCATTAGGGGGTGGTTTCAGATTGGCTCTCTGTCCCTTTGACATGCTTTGGTATCCCTTTGTTTGCTTGTTTCTGAGCACTTCCTTACTCTCTGGCACTACAAGATGCTCCATCGTCATCCTGCATATTTGCTATCCCAGCCTAGAATCAGCCATTTCTGCAAAGGGCCTTGGCTCTTCACATTGAAGAATGATATTAGAAACCAAGATTCCGGGACTAGGTTTTATTTTATTTCATGTTAATTCATCTTAACTTCAATTTAAACAGTCACATGTGGCTAGTGCTTCCTTGACGGCTCAAGCAGTAAAGAATCTGCCTGCAATGCAGGAGACACAAGAGACATGGGTTTGATCCCTGGGTGGGGAAGATCCCCTGGAGGAGGAAATGGCAACTTACTCCAGTATTATTGCTTGGGAAATCCCATGGACAGAGGAGCCTGGTGGGCTACAGTCCACAGAGTCACACAGAGTCAGACACACCTGAGCATGCACATGCACACAATGTGGCTAAAAGCTACCACACTGGCTGATGTAATTCTAAATCTTAATTCAAGATCCAGAGGGATCGGGTAGAGAGGGAGGTAGGAGGGGGGATCGGGATGGGGAATACATGTAAATCCATGGCTGATTCATGTCAATGTATGACAAAAACCATTACAATATTGTAAAGTAATTAGCCTCCAACTAATAAAAATAAATGGAAAAAATAAATAAATCTTAATTATAATTATCATAAACATCAAAATATTGGACTCTGGTAGTTGCCAGGGACTTGGGGGCAGGGGAAATGGGGAGGTGTTGCTCAAAGGGTACAAACTTCCAGTGATAAGATTAATAAGTTTGGGAATCTAATGTACAACATAAGATCACAGTTAATGATACTACATCATATACTTAATTAAATGTTGCTAACATGTTCTCACCACAAAAAAGAAATGGTAACCATGTGACCAGATGAAGGTGGAAGCTAAGACTCCAGTGGTAATCTTTGGCAATTTTCAAATGTGTCAAATTAACACACTATATACCTTATACTTACACAATGTTATGTGTCAATTATAGCTCAATAAAGCTGGGGGAAAATATTCGACTCTGTGGACCCATGTGGATCTCATCTCTTTGGAAGTGTGGTAATTTGGTTATATGACAAAGCATTCACTTACCCAATAATGAAGCAGGAAACGGCAGTCCCCAAGAAGGCATAAGCCAGAATAGACCCAAGATTTCTGAAAAAGTGTCTCTGAATAAAACAAAAGAGCAGAAACCACGTTGTAAATTTTGACAGTGAACATTAGAAACACCACAAGTCTCTAAAAAGTGAAACTTTACTTACTACTTTCATCAAATCAAGTAACAACTGAAGTTACCCCTGAAAAATGCAATTAGTCTTAGAACATCATGATTTTAAGGTGTTCTTTGTCCTACCAATCACTGAGCAAGCAAGCAAGGCTTTAGTAAATTTCAGAAAAAAAACTACTCTGGCTGATTGTATTAAATCACAGTGTGTGTGTGTGTGTGTGTGTGTGTGTGTGTGTGTGTGTGAGAGAGAGAGAGAGTAGACTGAACATTTACACAGATTTAACCCAATGATTGTATTAAATCACAGTGTGTGTGTGTGTGTGTGTGTGTGTGTGTGTGAGAGAGAGAGAGAGAGTAGACTGAACATTTACACAGATTTAACCCAATGATTGTATTAAATCACTGTGTGTGTGTGTGTGTGTGTGTGTGTGAGAGAGAGAGAGAGAGAGTAGACTGAACATTTACACAGATTTAACCCAATGATTGTATTAAATCACAGTGTGTGTGAGTAGATTGAACATTTTCACAGATTTAACCCAAACTATTTAATCCTAGTGATTAAACTAGTCACTTCCAGTTCTGGTGGCACTCAGAAGAACATTACAGATACAAGTTTGAAACTAATAGGCTATGAAAGTGCAAAGAAGTTTTCAGCTTAACTCAGCATCGAGGGTTCTCCTGATATTCATGTGAATTAATCTCTGGAGCCTGGGAAAGAGGGACAATAGAGACAGATATGGAGAAACAAGAAACAGGTAGTTTCATCTAAAATGGGCAAATTTATAAGGGTGTACACACACGCACACGCACAGATTTACTTCTCATAAATCATCAGGCCTGTGGATATTATGATGGGGAAAAATCCCATTCGTGGGACCCTAAGCCACGATCCTTATTTTTCAAGGCATAAAGCTGTTCTCATTGGACAATCAGAACTATGTAACAAAAATGGGATAAGAAATATCTCCTAAATACTCTCATCAAACAGGAATCAGGAATATTTCATCTAAAAATTTTAAAAAGCAGGAGAGCCCCAGCATGTGAGCTGTGCGCCACCAGGGAAATAGAAGGCACAAGAAGAACTTGGCCTGGATCAAGCAGCCATCATGAAGTCTGACTAGACAAAGGGTTGTGGGCATTCACTGGCCTGCATTTCAGACAAAGGATCTAAGACCTTGTCTTCAGTCTTCCCCAGCCTCTCTAAGGCTGTAAAGAAGGCATCAAGGAATCCCTAGTGCCCATATACCATCTTCTCAGAAGAGAATCCTTCAAAAGCTTCCCACACTAAGTCACCAAATGAAGGCACTGCCTGCACATATTATACACATATTATGTTTGCCTTCTATATCAGTCATTGTCCTCAGTCTTTATCTTTTTAATGCTAATGCATTTATACGCCACTGTTTTGAAAAACAGTTTGATTTCCAAAAAAAAAAAGAATTCAAAAACTATGAGCTTTTAAAAGTTTCATCAAGTGCTTAAACCAGAGAGGGAATACATCAAGGATAAGACATGAGACCAATGAAACCAATGCAGAGTACCCATGAGCAAAATTTTAATCCTAGATATGCTTTCCCTTGCCACTTGGCTTTCTTCTGGTAATCATTCCCATGGTTGGTTTGAATATGTTAAGTACATCTGTATTCATGTTATTAGCCAAAGCAGAAAATTAGAAATGTAAATCCACTACCAAAAATGCATTCATGATATACTCTAATATCACCACACACCATACACACAAATTACCTATCCCCAATCATATCAGCTGATGTGAATTGGAATTTTAATTTACTTTGAAAAGGTGTAACATGCCACTTATTTGTATATTATTACACTTAGTACTCAACTACATACTTCATACTTTACAAAGTACTTTCACATACATTAGCTCATCCAATTCTCACAACAATCCCATCATGAAAGTGTTTCTTGGACCATTTTATGAGAGACATCTAAGGCTCAAAAGTGGGATCTGAGTTGCCTGAAGTCACATGTCCACCACACTGAAGCACCAGAACTGGAAACCAGTCTGCTGATCCCAGGGCATTGTACCACATCCTTTTAGGGAGGAAGAACAGGAGGTGTCTCATGGAATCCTATATCTTTCATCTTCTAATTTGGCCTTAACAGTTCACGGTCACATGTGGGTCACAGAAACATGACTGGTTTAGTCTCTCCCTTACTTTTCCCTTTCCATTATAGAATGGCAAAAAGAAACAAAAGGAGATGGCATGCCCTGGTAATGCCATTAAGAATATAAACCTAAAACAGACCAAGATTTTCAATGAAAATCTACCTTGGAATCCCAATTCTTAGTTGTACCATTTTAAGTCTTATGTTCCAACTCCTTGGGAAACCTTTTCATCTTCCATTCCCCTGAAAAATTTTAACATGATGTGTGTGTGTTTGCTGGAGGAAATTCACAAAACATGAAAGCCTCTACAGGCAAATTCTTTCCCTATTAATACCCTGTAAGCAAACTGAATGGTAGCACAAAATCAAAGCTAAGGTCATAGTACTTTTTTCAAGTTAGAAAAAGAAAGGCCCGCGTCTGAATGAAAACTACATGTACATAGGTCAAGGGGTACGAATCTGTTTACATATCAGCAGTCGACTGGTAAAACACTTATTACACATTTTAACTGAAAACATTTAATCAGAGATGGCAACTACCTAAGAACCAACTATTTACGTGCCTGATCAAAAAGGAAGAGACTAAACTAATAGCTAATAATAACCTTTAAAACTAGCATTTCAAAAACAACTTAAATTGGTAACTGGCAAAGCCTATTATTTGTTTTGTTCTTCTGAAAAAATGAAGCTGACAAAGAAAAGGTTATGCAAACACTAAGGTGGTTTTTTTCAGCCATTACAGTGGCTTTAACAACCAATGATTTGGTTTCATTTTCAAGCAACTATAACCTTGATTATATATTAAGATAAGTTATTTAAAATACCAAATTCTTCATCACCCATTTGATATGAAGAGTGGTTCCCAAATTCTTCATTTAAATAAAGAATAACACCATTTATATCTATAAGATCATCTATTCGTTACATGTCAACAGCTGACATACAGATTCTGGTTACTTTAGCAACCTCATAAATTACTCAGAAAATGGATACTTTAAAAAAGTTTTATTTTTTATTTATGGCTCTGCAGGGTCTTTGTTGCTGTGAGGGCATTTCTCTAGTTGTGGTGAGCAGGGGCTACTCTCTAGTTGCAGTACATGGGCTTCTCATTGTGGTGGCTTCTCTTGTTGTAAAGCATGGGCTCTAGGGCGTCGGTGCTTCAGCAGTTGAGGCATGAAGGCTCAGTATTTGTGGCTCCATGGCTCTAGAGCATGGGTTCAATAGTTGTGATGTACAGGTTTGGTTGCTCTGCAGCATGTGGGATCTTCCTGGATCAAGGATCAAACCTGTGTCTCTTGCATTGGCAAGTAGATTCTTTACCACTGAGCCACCAAGGAAGCCCAAAGATACATTTTTTGTACAGAAAACTTAAATATAGAGACAATATAACTCAGAGGGACAAGAACAATACTAGTCCCTCCAGTCAGACAGACAGGTCATAACCTTGACTCAGTCCTGAACCATCTACATAACCTCACATGTCACTTGAGTTTGACATCCTCATCAGTATTAATTAAATGCAGGATATTCTCTACATGTCTGTGAGTGTACATTTGCGCTGGGCTGCTGTGCAGAAATACAGCCATCCATTGTGGAGATGGCTGTAGAACTTAAGTTCTACATAAGTTCTATCCCTTCTCCCTGAAGATGATGCAGTAAGGAAGGCCCATGTGATCTCTAAAGGGAGAGATGGGCTTGACCCTGACTTGCAGCCTTGACCCTCTTATAAAAAGTGGGGGAGCACTATTGCTCCCATAGTCTCTATGCTATGAGCAACAGAGGCAGCCTTTGGCAGGCCCAGCAATTCCTAGGATTTTTCCATTTCAGCCTCCCCACCTGTGACTGTGACCAACCTGATGGCTAAAGGGCATGTGTCTTCAATTTATGAGGTTAGTAATAAGAAGCCACATTACCAAGGGCTAACCTTTATCATTCAACATGTACTACCAGGAACTTTGGGTCATAAATTGATCATTCAGTTGCCAATTAGCTCCTTGTGTCTGTTTATAAATAAGTTGGAAATCTGGGGGAGAAAGGGTATGAAGTAATCTACCACCCTTACATTCTTACAGTTTCTATGATGATTAGAAACAATGTATGTAAAAACAGAAATAAAGGATATATGCAAAGTTCCTTATATCCGATGCTCCATAAATAACTGTATTTGTGTGGGTTGGAAATAGTTTAAAAACCTTTTGACAACTGCAGAGTTGCTTTGACAAAACTGGCCTAATGGGGAGGCACTTTCTCATAAAATCAGTTGGGATTGTCTCCTCTTCTATATTCTGAAAGATTTTGTGTAGGATTGGTATTATTTCTTTTTTAAATGCTAAATAGAAATCACCAAAGAAGCCATCTGAGCTTGTACAAAGACTTTTAATTATGAATGCAATTTATTTCATTAATATAGGACTGTTCAAGTTTTCCATCTCTTCTTGGGTCAGTTTTGGTAATTTGTACCTTTCAAGAGATTTGTCCATTTGTCCATTTCACCTGGGTTGTCAAATTTATTTGTACAAAGTTGTTCATATTACACTTTTATTGTCCTCTTAATGTGTAAAGGGTCTGTAGCAATGTCACCTCTTTCATTCTTGATATAAGTAATTTGTTCCTTTCCTCTCTTATTTTTAACCTTGATTGATCTTATCTAGAGATTTATTAACTTGGAAGGCATTCTCTACTTCCTAAGGATGTTATTGAGCTTTATCGACAGTCAACATCTCTCATTTCTAGGCTCACTGAAAAGGTTTCCTTTAGTCCCCTTTCAAAAAGACAGCTGAAACAAGTTCCTTGGCTGTTATCTGAAGTAGGCCTTTCAGGAAACTAAATTTTCAAAGAATAGTCCCACAGTGGGGGATAAAGGCAGCCACTAACACTATTTATAAAGGTATTTAGTATTTTAAACATTTAGAGGCTTAGACCCAATCTTGCTGCTGAGCACAATGACCCTCCCTCAAAAATGACAGATTTTTTAAAAGTTTTTACTTTTGTTTTTTCTAATTTTTGGCCACACCCTCTAGCATGTGGGACCCTAGCTCCCCAACCAGGGCTTCGACCCATGTCCCCTGCATTGGAAGGCAGAGTCTTAACCACTGGACCACTGTAGAAGTCCCAGTAATGATTTTTTTTTTAATTTTTTATTTTGGAGTAATTATAGATTCACAGAAGTTGCAAAAATAGTGTAGAGAGGTCCTGTGGTACCTTCACTGGTTATACCTCAAATAATTGTACTACAATATCAAAATCAAGAAACCGATATTGGTACAATGTGTGTGCATAATTCTATGTCATTTTATCACATGTGTAGAGTCTTATAACCACCACTGCAATCAAGATGCAGAACTGTTCCACTTTCATGAAGATTTTCCCTCATGCTACCCATTTATACTCACAGTCACCCACTTCTTTTCCCAACCATCCCTAACCACTGGCAACCACTAATTTGTCCTCCATCCCCATAATTTTTTCATTTCTAGAAAGCTATATAAAATGAAACCATATAGTATGTGACCTTTTGAGACTGGATTTTTGCACTCAGCATAACGCATTTAAGATCCATCCAGGCTGTTTTGTGTATCAGTGGTTTGTTCCATTTTATTACTGAGAAGTATCCAGGTATCCCACGGTAGGGGTGTTTGTTTAACCATTTACCTATCATGGGACATTGTTTGTTTCCAGTTATGGGCTATTACAAATAAAGTAGCTATGAATAATGATGTACAGTGTTTTGTGTAAATAGAAGTTTTCATTTCTCTTGGATAAATCCTCAGAATTAAGATCTCTGGGCCAAATGGTTATTTCAACTTTAGTTTTATAAGAAACTGCAAAAGTGTTTTCCAGAGAGGCTGTACCATTTTACATTCCAAGAGCAATGGATGAGAGTTCTGGACTTTAAAACAGAAATGAGTCACTGATGATGATGAATCAGCTGCTGTCTCTGAGTGGGTACAGAACATAGTAATAAGCAATCTGGGAGAAGTAAAAAAACTAGAAAATTGTGCAGGTAACTTAACACAGAGATTCCCATGCTTTAAAAAATTCCGTAAAAAAATCCCTTACCTTCTTTAAACTGTACCCAGCATGGAAAATAATTGGAGGCAACAGAATGTTGAAAAAGACCTCTGGATCAAATGTTACCTAAAAGTTAAAAAAAAAAGCAATTTTTATTTAATACTAACTGGTGCCATATTATATCCTTAATATTTTAAGCCACTGACTAAAGTTTGTCACCCTGCTTACTTAACTTATATGCAGAGTACATCATGAAAAACGCTGGGCTGGAAGAAGCACAAGCTGGAATCAAGATTGCTGGGAGAAATATCAATAACCTCAGATATGCAGATGACACCACCCTTATGGCAGAATGTGAAGAGGAACTAAAAAGCCTCTTGATGAAAGTGAAAGAAGAGAGTGAAAATGTTGGCTTAAAGATCAACATTCAGAAAACTAAGATCATGGCATCTGGTCCTGTCACTTCATGGGAAATAGATGGGGAAACAGTGTCAGACTTTATTTTTTGGGGCTCCAAAATCATTGCAGATGGTGATTTCAGCCATGAAATTAAAGAGGTGGGAGGGGGGATCAGGATGGGGAACACATGTAAATCCATGGCTGATTCATGTCAATGTATGGCAAAAACCACTACAATATTGTAAAGTAATTAGCCTCCAACTAATAAAAATAAATGAAAAAAAATGTTTAAAAGACACTTACTCCTTGGAAGGAAAGTTATGACCAACCTAGATAGCATATTAAAAAGCAGAGACATTAATTTGCCAACAAAGGTCCGTCTAGTCAAGGTTATGGTTATTCCAGTAGTCATGTATGGATGTGAGAGTTGGACTGTGACGAAAGCTGAGCACCGAAGAATTGATGCTTTTGAATTGTGGTGTTGGAGAAGACTCTTGAGAGTCCCTTGGATTGCAAGAAGATCCAACAAGTCCATCCTAAAGGAGATCAGTCCTGGGTGTTCGTTGGAAGGACTGATGCTGAAGCTGAAACTCCAATACTTTGGCCACCTCATGTGAAGAGTTGACTCATTGGAAAAGACCCTGATGCTAGGAAGGATTGGGGGCAGGAGGAGAAGGGGACGACAGAGGATGAGATGGCTGGATGGCATCACTGACTCGATGGACATGAGTTTGGGTAGACTCTGGGAGTTGGTGATGGACAGGGAGGCCTGTGCTGCCATTCATGGGGTCGCAAAGAGTCAGACACGACTGAGCGACTGAACTGAACTGAAAGTTTGAATATTTTAAATATTTAAATATTAAATTTCATTTTAATTAATTAAATTAAATATTTAAATATTTTAAATTTGAATATTTTAAAAAATGACATAAAAGTGAAAAATCACACAGGAGAGAAGCCACAGCTCCCATGAACACTGGTCTGTTCTTCTCCATACAGCACTTCTGTGCTCTACTCTTGATGAGTTGTCAAATATGTATTAAGACACAACAATTCAGTGCAATTTTGATAACCAACAGAAAGCTTCTGGTCAATGTTCTTAAACAACAAATGAAAACATCTTGATTTTTATTAAACTGTTATAAAAGTTCAACTACAATAAAAGGTGCGGGCATGATTCTTTACTAATTTTCTGCATCCTACCACCTAATGATTTATAGATATAATTGTAATGAATTTAAGTCTCTTTTGACTGACAGCCATTTGTGATATGTGATGTGGCCTAGACCAAAGTCTCCAGTGGTGTTAATGACTTCCTGAACATCAACAGAAATTTATCAACTCTTTCAGTTCAGTTGCTCAGTCGTCGTTGACTCTTTGCAACCCCAGGGACTCCAGCACACCAGGCCTCCCTGTCCATCACCAACTTCAGGAGCTTACTTAAACTCATGTCCATTGAGTCAGTGATGCCATCCAACCATCTCATCCTCTGTCATCCCCTTCTCCTCCCACCTTCAATCTTTCCCAGCATCAGGGTCTTTTCCAATGAGTCGGTTCTTCACATCAGGTGGACGAAGTATTGGAGTTTCAGCTTCAACATCAGTCCTTCCAACGAATATTCAGGACTGATTTCCCTTAGGATTGACTGGTTGGATCTCCTTGCAGTCCAAGGGACTCTCAAGAGTCTTCTCCAACAACACAGTTCAAAAGCATCAATTCTTTGGCGCTCAGCTTTCTTTATAGTCCAACTCTCATATCCAAACATGACTATTGGAAAAACCATAGCCTTCACCAGACGGACCTTTGTTGGCAAAGTGATGTCTCTGCTTTTTAATATGCTGTCTAGGTTGGTCATAGCTTTTCTTCCTAAGAGTAAGTGTCTTTTAATTTCATGGCTGCACTGACCATCTGCAGTGATTTTGAAGCCCAAAAAAATAAAGTCTGTCACTGTTTCCATTGTTTCCCTTTCTATTTGCCATGAAGTGATGGGACTGGATGCCATAATCTTAGTGTTCTGAATGTTGAGTTTTAAGCCAGCTTTTTCACTCTCCTCTTTCACTTTCATCAAGAGGCTCTTTAGTTCTTCTTCACTTTCTGCCATAAAGGTGGTGTCATCTGCATATCTGAGGTTACTGATATTTCTCCTGGCAATCTTATTCCAGCTTGTGCTTCATCCAGCCTGGCATTTCACATGATGTACTCTGCATATAAGTTAAATAAGCAGGGTGACAATATAAAGCCTTGACGTACTCCTTTCCTGATTTGGAATCAGTCTGTTGTTCCATGTCCAGTTCTAACTGTTGCTTCTTGACCTGCACACAGATTTCTCAGGAGGCAGGTCAGGTGGTCTGGTATTCCTATCTCTTTCAGAATTTTCCAGAGTTTGTTGTGATCCACATAGTCAAAGGCTTTGGCATAATCAATAAAGCAGAAGTAGATGTTTTTCTGGAACTCGCTTGCTTTTTCAATGATCCAACCGACATTGGCAATTTGATCTCTGGTTCCTCTGCCTTTTCTAAATCCAGCTCGATCATCTGGAAGTTCACAGTTCATGTACTGAGGAGACTAAAATTACCTGTAGGTAATCAGGGAAACTGGGCTTCCCTAGTAGATCAGCTAGTAAGGAATCCACCTGCAATGCAGGAGACCGCAGTTCAATCCCTGGGTTGGGAAGATCCCCTGGAGGAGGGAATGGCAACCCACTCTAGTATTCTTGCCTGGAGAATCTGCATGGATAGAGGAGCCTGGCAGGCTACAGTCCATGCAGCTGCAAAGAGTCAGACACAACTGAGCCACCAAGCACAGCACAGCACAATCAGGGAAATCAGTGTGAAACTATTAACAAAGTCTTATGACATCCAGAAAAGAATTAAACATTCTATAAAGCCTCCTAACCCTTTTAAAGAATTTGCTCATGTTTGTAGATTAACTGGCTCTTATTTTAATTAATTATTTTAAATCTTCATTCTAATTATTAAATCTTTAATAATTAAATATTTAATAATTCTAATTATTAAATTAGCATTTCGCTTTAGAAACTGAAACTGTTGATTAGCCTAATTCACAGTATGTTTTAATTCAAACTATGTTTTATTCTATCTTCTTGCTAAAGATAAAAGTAGTCTGAAAAGCAGAGAATATCAGAATGAGAAGGGGCCTTGGACAATATCTATCCAATATGAGGGCACTGGGGCCAAACAGTTTGTGACTTGCTGAAGTCTCCAAACCCAGAAATGTATGAATCAGCACAAGAGTTCCCTGACACCCATTCTAATACTCTGCATCAACCAAGCTGCCTCAACAGGCCTCTTCTCCCTTCAACTGACAACGATAATCTTAGCTGTGTCTGTTCTCCCACCTTTGCTTTATGCGGGAAAAGTTTAAAAAGGTGGGATCTGAATAAACGTTTTTCTAAAGATAACAGAGTAAAAGTCAACTTCATCTTCTATTACGAAACTCAAAGATGGAAATGGGTTGGGGTCCTTCCCCTTTCCACCACATCCTCTCTAGTATGAAGGACTTGGGTGGCCATTTCAAAACAGCCATTAGTGTGATATTTACACTGGGTATCTTTCTCAGCTGCATTTAATTTCACAAATGTTTTTATGGAAATCCTATGCATTCTTATGAAGGGTTGAAAGCAAAGAGCTCACTAGAATTGCCGTTAGGGACAAAGAGATGATAGGCATGTTTAATGTTCCAGGTTGAGAATAATTTTCTTTAAGGATTATGGCAGATCCAGAGAATAATTTTCGGAATGCAGGCTACACTCTATGACCGCAATCACTAATTGCAGTCAATAAATTGGGAAATGTAAATTGTAGAATATGGTAAAAAGAATCATGAACAACTAAGAATAACTTCTGAACACTGAATATACAAGCTAAAAGAAAAATGAGAAACTAATCTTATTTTAAGAAAGAAACAATCTCATCCCTAAACCATAACAAGGATAAGAAACATAGTCAAGAAGAGATGGGAGTTGGAGAGAGGAGCTGAATGGGGATGTACAAGCACAGTGCACCACTGGTGGCCCATGTCAGTCTGACAAAGCTAAAAGGCTCAAGTTCAAATCTGGTTCCTTCTCTTCATCACAGTCCAAAACCTTCCTAGCCAAACTGAGAGCCAGGAATGTTACTGATGTTCTAGGAAATTTGAAAATATTTCTCTTCACAAGGTCAAGACAGAATTGGAAAATCAAATACCACATCAGTTGTTTTTAATTAAATAAAGCAGTAAGAGTTTTGCATTAAAAAACAAAGAGCATGTCAGGACCACAACAGCTCACCTTCCTCAGCATGTCGTTCTGCTCTACACTGTTGACCTTGCCGGGGCTGATTTCTCCTTTCAGGGTGTATTCAAAGAACTTTCCACTGACATTCACTAATAAGGTGCTGAAGGCCCTGTCTTCCTGAGTGCAGCTGAGTGACTTGTCACGACCACTGGTGGCAGTGGTGCCATACCTCAGGATCACCCCGACGATGAGCCCTGAAAAACAGTGGAAGAAAACATCAGGCCTGTGGAAGGACAGAGAGATTATTTTTTGGAGGCCAAGGAGAGGGTGTGTATTTTAGGAACAACTCTACAGTCCTTCAGGAGGGTTAGGCATCCATCTACTCTGGTTTGGGTCCCTCAGCCACCAGGAGGACAAGGTAGGCCAGTACCTTTCAGGGTTATGATGGCGCTCTTAGTATTTGGAACCACTGACAGTGTCTCACATCTCAGGATTTTGTGGGAGGAAGGTGGGTGACAACAGGCAAAGTGTTTTCTGCCCAGGAGAACCACTGAGCTCTTTGATTTCTACCAGCAGCATCCCTTAGGCCATCCACCAGCAAGGACAAGACCTCGAGAATTTCTAGTTGCTACAAAAGCAACTTATTTTGCCACACACCAGAAGAAGGGAAGAAGAGAAGAGAAAGGCTTTTGCTTAGGTCATTTCAAGTACTGGATATCATGGAGAAAATAATTATATCCCTTAGGGAGCCAAACACCACAGTGTAAATTTTCAGTCATGATTCAGGAACTGTAGACCTGGATTCTTGGGGCTGCAGCACTGACACAACTAGCATAATTAGCTGCAAGTCTTTCCATCACATTCTGCTCTTAGTAGGGTTTTCCCTTTAGGAGGAAAAAAACAGCAAAACTGTGTGTAAGCATTTAATCCCATGAGTTATAAAGAAATGTTGCTCCCCTGGTCCTGGACATGAGTCACACATGCCCAAGTAAAAGTGAGTTAAATGTGGGAAAAAAACACAAATAACCACAAGACACTTTCTATAATTCTCTCTTAGGAGGAAAATTTCAGATTTCTCTTTAAATTCAGTTCTTTGTTAGAAATATTAAGAGAGAGAATGGTACAATGCTCCTCCCACCTCACTTTGCCATTAAAGGAGAAAGTTATATGAGAAAAAGAACAATGTTTACCATGTCCCATGTATAATGTGCTTCCCTGGTGGTAAAGAGTGCTTCAGATGGTAAAGAGTCTGCCTGTGGTGTGTAAGACCCGGGTTTGATCCCTGGGTCAGGAAGATCCCCTGGAGAAGGAAATGGCAACCCACTCCAGTATTCTTGCCCAGAAAATCCCATGGACAGAGGAGCCCAGTGGACTACACTTCATGGGATCGCAAAGAGTCGGACACAGCTGAGCAACTTCATTTCACTTCACTTCATGTATAATGTTCTACAATGTTTCTTATCACCAAGACATATAAGAACTCACAGGACATCGTGGAAGAACAAATAATATATAAAATCCAGAAAGATATAGTTCTTTAAGTCACACTCTGTGATTTGTGTCTATTGTTTTATTATTGCTGTTGTTATTATTAATATTAAAGACTTGTTCTAACATACTTGAACTTTGCAAAAAAATTAAGTTGTAAATTTTTACTGCAAATTTAAAATGAGGTTCTTAAAAATCTCAGCTTGAGACTTTGGTCTACCATCCAGAAGGTACACACATGGTGTACATTTGGCAGCCAAACAGACTGGAATCCTGGGCAATCTTTTTGTCCAGCTTGGCTGTGCCAGCTCTCAGGAAAATTTGTCATAAGAGCTGTCCATAACGGGCCTCTGTCATCTTCACTTTCATTGTGTCCACCCGTACAACCAAGGTCCTTTATTTTCTTAAACTATTTTGGGGAGTAAACCTTCTAGATTTTGTGAAGGTTGCATCCTCTGTACTCTCTTGTGCAGGACGCTCTTGCATGTTTTTGGTGTGAGTCACTATTAAGGTATATCTCATCAATGGCCAGAGGATGGATTCTTTAAACTGGTGAAATTTCTAAATTGGCAATTTTTTAGTTCTCATTATAAACAGCCATTTTATTGGTACCTATGAAAAACAAATTAGATCATGGATAAAAAACATTAGATTGTTAATTAGGGTGATTGATTAACAGGAAAATAAGAACCTAAGAAAAACTATATAGATTTCTTTATAAGAAGGTGAAAATTTTAAAGGGACTCATCTCAAAAGGATAAAAGTCTTTAGATAATTATCAAGAAATAAGGTAAAGAAAATAGATATTAATGGGATTAAAACAAAATGTTTTGATACAAAACTACTGTGGCGCTCTATATTGAGGTCACAGGACAAAAATCTCTGGAATTGACCAAGCCCCGTAGCAACTGTTGCCATGAGCCCTCCTGACCTAAATTTAAATTAGCCTGTTCCCTGACTTCATATTAGGTAAAATATTCACCATATAGCTTTCTGACCAATCACCTAATGCCACCCTTCCAGCAGGAATTTTCTTCATCTTGAGGCTATAAAATTGACCACTAGCCTGTGAAATGGGTCAGCTCTCCCTGATCTGCCAGGAAGTCAGCTGCTATGTTTGCAGCACCCTTCACTATCTTTGTTCTTTGTTCTCAATAAACTCACTCTCTTCTGAAATACTTTGTGTCTGGAAATTTTTTTCTAAGCCATACACAGACCACAACAACTATCTAAGGTTGGATGGGCCAGAAGGACCCCCCCATACTGATCCCCAACATTAAAGGGCCCCAAACAGTTCAGTTCAGTCACTCGGTCATGTCTGACTCTTTGCAACCCCACAGACTGCAGCACACCAGGCTTCCCTGTCCATCACCAACTCCCGGAGTTTTCTCATACTCAAGTCCTTCGAGTCAGTGATGCCATCCAACCATCTCATCCTCTGTCATCCCCTTCTCCTCCTGCCTTCAATCTTTCCCAGCATCAGGGTCTTTTCCAATGAGTCAGTGCTTCGCATCAGGTGACCAAAGTATTGGAGCTTCAGCTTAAGCATCAGTCCTTCCAATACACATACACACACACACATACACACACAGAGGCACATACATGCTTTTAACCCAACTGTAAGTCAATTTTTACCCAATGTGTAACCAGGCCTCTGACAAAATTAATGATGGCTACACATCTTGACTAGACCACTCAGGTCTAGATGGCTACACTAGACCATTCAGGTATGACCTAAATCAAATTCCTTATGAATATACAGTGGAAGTGAAAAATAGATTTATGGGACTAGATCTGATAGACAGAGAGCCTGATGAACTATGGATGGAGGTTCAAGACATTGTACAGGAGACAGGGATCAAGACCATCCCCATGGAAAAGAAAGGCAAAATGGTTGTCTGAGGAGGCCTTAAAAATAGCTGTGAAAAGAAGAGAAGCAAAAAGCAAAGGAGAAAAGGAAAGATATTCCCATTTGAATGCAGAGTTCCAAAGAATAGCCAGGAGAGATAAGAAAGCGTTCCTCAGTGATCAATGCAAAGAAATAGAGGAAAACAACAGAATGGGAAAGACTAGAGATCTCTTCAAGAAAATTAGAGATACCAAGGGAACGTTTCATGCAAAAATGGGCTCAATAAAGGACAGAAATGGTATGGACATATCAGAAGCAGAAGATATTAAGAAGAGGTGGCAAGAATACACAGAAGAACTCTACAAAAAAGATCTTCATGACCCAGATAATCACAATGCTGTGATCACTCACCTAGAGCCAGACATCCTGGAATGTGAAGTCAAGTGGGCCTTAGAAAGCATCACTATGAACAAAGCTAGTGGAGGTGATGGAATTCCAGTTGAGCTATTTCAAATCCTGAAAGATGATGCTGTGAAAGTGTTGCACTCAATATGCCAGCAAATTTGGAAAACCCAGCAGGGGCCACAGGACTGGAAAAGGTCAGTTTTCATTCCAATCCCTAAGAAAGGCAATGCCAAAGAATGCTCAAACTACCACACAATTGCACTCATCTCACACTCTAGTAAAGTAATGCTCAAAATTCTCTAAGCCAGGTTTCAGCAATACGTGAACAGAGAACTTCCAGATGTCCGAAAGTCAGAGGAACCAGAGATCAAATCGCCAATATCTGCTGGATCACTGAAAAAGCAAGAGAGTTCCAGAAAAACATCTATTTCTGCTTTATTGACTATGCCAAAGCCTTCGACTGTGTGGATCACAATAAACTGTGGAAAATTCTGAAGGAGATGGGAATACCAGACCACCTGACCTGCCTCTTGAGAAACCTATATGCAGGTCAGGAAGCAACAGTTAGAACTGGACATGGAACAACAGACTGGTTCCAAATAGGAAAAGGAGTGTGTCAAGGCTGTATATTGTCACCCTGTTTATTTAACTTATATGCAGAGTACATCATGAGAAACGCTGGGCTGGAAGAAGCACAAGCTGGAATCAAGATTGCCGGGAGAAATATCAATAATCAGATATGCAGATGACACCACCCTTATGGCAGAAAGTGAAGAGGAACTAAAAAGCCTCTTGATGAAAGTGAAAAAGGACAGTAAAAAAGTTGGCTTAAAGCTCAACATTCAGAAAACTAAGATCATGGTATCTGGTCCCATCACATCATGGGAAAAAGATGGGGAGACAGTGGAAACAGTGTCAGACTTTATTTTTGGGGGCTCCAAAATCACTGCAGATGGTCAGTGCAGCCATGAAATTAAAAGATGCTTGGAAGGAAAGTTATGACCAACCTAGACAGCATATTAAAAAGCAGAGACATTACTTTGCCAACAAAGGTCCGTCTGGTCAAGGCTATGGTTTTTCCAGTGGTTATGGATGGATGTGAGAGTTGGACTGTGAAAGTTGGACTGTGAAGAAAGCTGAGCGCAGAAAAATTGATGCTTTTGAACTGTGGTGTTGGAGAAGACTCTTGAGAGTCCCTTGGACTGCACGGAGATCCAATCAGTCCATCCTGCATATCAGTCCTGGGTGTTCATTGGAAGGACTGATGCTGAAGCTGAAACTCCAATACTTTGGCCACCTCATGCAAAGAGTTGACTCATTGGAAAAGACTCTGATGCTGGGAGGGATTGGGGGCAGGAGGAGAAGGGGACGACAGAGGATGAGATGGCTGGATGGCATCACCGACTCGACGGGCATGAGTTTGAGTAAACTCCGAGAGTTTGTGATGGACAGGGAGGCCTGGCGTGCTGTGATTCATGGGGTCGCAAAGAGTCGGACATGACTGAGCAACTGAACTGAACACGTCTTGAGGTGGTCAATCATAAATTTAACTCTATATAGAATTAATTGTAATAGTACAACTCTAGATGTGGGAATAAACAACAAGGCAAATACTTCCTGGACCATAATAGACTAGCAAAACAGAAGATCCAGAAAATTTTAGGTTATCAACAGTGCTCAATCCAAAACTTAGCACACTGAGCAGCCTATCAACATAATTCTTTTCTGATCTAGGAATTAGCCTTCCTAGCACCACGGGACAAATTGGTCACGAAATGCCTCCTAAAACTTGGTCTAATTTACATCCAACAGGCAGTGCTGTGAACAACAACAACAAAAATGTTGCCTACAATTCTAGTAAACAAAGAATATTTCAGACCAAAGAAACCACCATCACCACCCCTCAAGGTGCACCCTGGGGAGAAGTTAGATGGAGAAAAATAGGCTATGTGTCTCAATAGTTAAGATGCATATCAAAGGAATAATTTCAATGAGCCCAGACTCTTACATCTTCCCATACATAGATAAGTATTAAATTCATTAACTTGAGAGGTCTGGTTTTTGTGATTAGTAGTAATTTTTTTATGTAATTCCTGGGCTGTATAGTTGTCAGCAAGGTTCCTGAATAAAACGTTTTTCTTCAGTCAACAAAGTCATCAGGAAACCAAAATAAGTCATTTATAAGAGGCTGTCCTCCCAAATCAATAGCTGCTTCACATAACTCACTGTGTTTACTTGTTATTAGCAAAGCTGACTAAAAGGCTAAACCATAATAGGACAGGGTCTTCACAATGACTACTCTAACAAAAGAGGAGGTGTAATATTGTGATTTATAATAAATATATATTTGGTCTTCGTCCCAGTTTCCTGGTACAAGGCTCGTAAAACCCCTGGAATCCCTAAGGCTCTAAGTGTCTCTTTGTATGCTAATGAGATGACTGATAGCTGGGGGCTCCCAGATTAGCCTCTGAATGGGGGCTGCTTGCCAAGGGAATCAACCAGGTGATTAGAGAGTTGGAACTTTTAAAGCCACCCAACCCCTGAGTTCCAGGCAGGGAAGAGGTGCTAGAGGTTAAATTGAACATTAATGATCAATGGTTTAGTTAACTATACCAATGTCATGAAACCTCTATAAAAATCCCCAGAGTACACAGGTTCGGAGAGCTTCTGGACTGGTGAACACATGAGGGCAGAGAAGGGTAGCTCACGGAAACTCCGTGCCCATTCCTACATAACATGGCTCATCCATCTCTCCCAATATGGCTGTTTCCGAATTATATCCTTTTCTAATAAATCAGTAATATAGTAAGTACACAGGTTTCCTGAGTTCTTTGATCTATTCTAGCAAATGATCAAAGCCAAGGAGAGGAACATGGGAGCCTCTGACTTACAGTAAGTTGGTCAGAAGTTGGATTTATGACTAACCTCTTAAGTGAGAGGAGCAGAGGTCTTGTGAGGCCTGTGGGATCTGATGCTACGTCCAGGTAGATAGTGTCAGAATTGAGTTAAACTGTGGGATACTCAGTCGGTATCCACTGGAGAGCTGGAGAATTGCTTGGTGTGAGAAAACTCCCACACATGTGGTCACATAAGTGCTAGTAAGAGTATTGAGAATAGAAGGGATACAGGAGATTTTTCTTTATAGGAGGTTTATATTTGCAGACAAATTCCTCTACTACAGGAAATGTCCTTGAAGTCTCTCTCAGTAATCATCACCATCATACCTAGAAGCGTTATTAGATGATGAATACTGTTTTTACATACTTATAAAATCTTACCCTCCCTACCTGGGCCCAAGGTGCCCATGTTAAACATGTGATGGTGACAATAAAGATGACGCTGCTGCCCCCTTGTGTTAAAACATGACAACAACAGTCTGCTAATTCAAGATAGAGTTTGAGTAACTCCTTAAAACATCTACATTCATATTTATTACCACTGTACTCCATGGCACTAAAGGACAGTCACTGTTACATTAAGTTCACATGTGGCATCTTCCACTTCAAGAAAGAACAAGATATTAGGAGTATTAGGAGTGTAGCGTGATAGCTTAGAAAGAATATAATAAAGACTTAGAAAAAACATGAATGGCATATTTCCATCTTCTAGACATGGAAGACATCCCCTGACAGGGAACTATAAAGAGATCATAACTACAAGGAATTAGGATTTGACACTAAATATTTTTCAAAGCTTAGAAAGTTCAATATCACCCCTAAAAATGATGGAAAGCAATGGAAGCATTAATGACTTTACTGTATCAATATCATAATGTTCAAGATTACAAATAGCAATAATCTGTGTGTGTGGGCCAGAAAAACAGCACATGTCAGCTGATGAAAAGAGACTCACTGATTTCACAGGTATATGACTAATGCTAGGAAAAAATTTAGTTCTGAACTTTTATAGAAAGCAAATATAGATGAAATTCCTTTGACATTTGATGTGGTTTAAAGCAGCCTGATGAACTCCAAAGGTGCAAAAATTCAAAACTTTTTCAGTAGAAAAAAATTCAAGACTATTTCAAACTTTTGAATATGAAAAAAACTCCTGTATTTACTAATTGTGCTGACGGTGTACAACTGCCAGATTTTCTAATGTTTAAAAAAAAAACACCTAACCAAAAAAAGAACCCTATATACAGTTTATGAATGTTCCCATTGGTGGTATGAGGAAGGAACTTAATTACAAACAAAGTATGGTTCAAAAATTCTATAAGGCCATAAAAGAAACTAGCCTCCATTCTGTGACTGAGTTTGTCAGGAAGACAGTTGAACAAATCAACACTCAGCTGTAATTCTAGACAACTATCCACCTGCTGCAATATTTAAGTGTCTCCATCAATAAGTCTTTGTTAAGGAATTGAGAACAGGTGCATGGATGCCCTGTTCTCTAATGAGACTCCACCTCCCCTTATATGAGCTACTAGGAGCAAATGATCATCAGTAGGGTTAGGCCACCACTATGGAGATTTTTACAGCACTGCAGAAGTTGTTCTGAGTTCTAAAGCTTCATCTGAAATTCTAAGAAAACAAAATGTCCCATTCCACATTCCATTACACAGTGTCTGAAGAGAGTGATAACTATTTCTAATTGAGCAAATTAAGAGAATGCAATGGACCCCAGCAGTGACAGTGATTTTTCAGATGTGGGAGTCATTCAAGTGACTCTAGTTTTGAGATTATGTTACGGCATTTTCAATATCCCTTTTCACTTGTTCTACTACTTACACAGCTGTGTTATTCACTGATATATTCATTTCAAGGAGAATTCATTTAAAATATTTTTGTTACTAGTTTTGAGTATGTAGTGAATAACTTTTTAAAGAATTTTATTGATGTACAATTTAAATAACATAACATACCCCATTTTAAGTGTACAATTCAATGATTTTACTAGATTCACAGAGTTATACAATTATCACAATCTAATTTGGAACATTTCTTTTTGCAGTCACTCTCTGTTTCCCACTCCCACCCCCATGCAACTACTGACCTATCTTCTGTCTCTATAGATTTGACTTTTCTGGACATTTAATAGAAAAGAAATCACACAATATGTAGTCTTTTGTATCTGGCTTCCTTGTCTCAGCATAATCTTTTCAGGGCTCACCCATGTGGAAGGAAGATATTAGTACTTCATTACCTTTTTATTGTTGAATAGTATTCCACTATGGATATAACATATCTTGTTTATCTATTCACCAGTTGATGAGCATTTGTATTGGTTCCATTTTTCTGCTATTATGAGTAATGCTGC
Organism: Cervus canadensis; assembly: GCF_019320065.1. Classification (NCBI taxonomy): domain Eukaryota; kingdom Metazoa; phylum Chordata; class Mammalia; order Artiodactyla; family Cervidae; genus Cervus; species Cervus canadensis. Next base: position 49,258,743 of record NC_057419.1, read on the forward strand.
TATGAACTTTTGCATACAAGTCTGGATAGACATATGTTTCCATTTCTCTACTGTAGACACCTAGGAGTGGAACCACTATGTCATACGGTAAATCTATACTTATTACTTTAAGAAACTGTTGAAGAGTTTTCATTTGGAAACTGTATACCATTTTATACAATTCATATCCCCACCAGCAAGGTATCAGAGTTATAGTTTGTTTACACGCTTTACCGGGAGTTGGTGATGGACAGGGAGGCCTGGTGTGCTGCGATTCACGGGGTCATGACTGAGCGACTGAACTGAACTGAATGTCTAATGAGGTCAAGCATATTTTTATATACTTATGGGTCATTTGTATATCCTCTTTGGTGAAATGTCTATTAATTCAAATCTTTTGCCATGTTTAAATTAGACTGTCTTATTGAATTATAACAGATCTTGGTATATTCTGATACAAGTTCCTTATTGAATATATGATTTGAAAATATTTTCTTCCAGTCTTTGACTTGTTTTTTCTTTTCTTTCTTTTTTTAAACTTTCTTGATGCTATCTTAAAATGTTTCTTACTTTTTAAATTGTCTTAACAATAAAATGGATTTTTTCCCTTTGGGTGTACACTTCTATGAATTTTTAAATTTTATTTTTTAATGAGGTAACATTGGTTTATAACATTATATAAATTTCATGGGTACAACTCTATATTTATACTTCTGTATACAATACAGCATAGGTTCACGTAAGCACTGCCACAATCAGGATACCAAACAGTTCTATCACTCCCAGAAAAACTCCCTTGTAGTATGTCCCTTGACATACTACACCTTCACCCTACCTATAACAGCAAGAGTCACTGATTTGTTTCCCATTACTAGAGTTTTGTTTCTTCAAGATTCAGTTCAGTTCAGTCACTCAGTCATGTCCAACTCTTTGCGACCCCATGGACTATAGCACCCCAGGCTTCCCTGTTCATCACCAACTCCCAGAGCTTACTCAAATTCATGTCCATCGAGTCGGTGATGCCATCTAACCATCTCATCCTCTGATGTCCCCTTCTCCTGTCTTCAATCTTTCACAGCATCAGGGTCTTTTCCAATGAGTCAGTTCTTCGCATCAGGTGGCCAAAGTACTGGAGTTTCAGCTTCAGCATCAGTCCTTCCAATGAATATTCAGGACTGATTTCCTTGAGAATTGACTGGTTGGATCTCCTTGCAGTCCAAGGGACTCTCAAGAGTCTTCTCCAACACCACAGTTCAAAAGCATCAATTCTTCGGTGCTCAGCTTTCTTTATAGTCCAACTCTCACATCCATACATGACCACTGGAAAAACCATTGCTTTGACTAGATAGACTTTTGTAGGCAAAGTAATGTCTCTGCTTTTTAATATGCTGTCTAGGCTGGTCACAGCTTTTCTTCCTAAAAGCAAGTATCTTTTAATTTCATGGCTGCACGCACCATCTGCAGTGATTTTGGAGCCCCCCAAAATAAATTCTCTCACTGTTTCCATTATTTCCCCATCTATTTGCTGTGAAGTGATGGGACCAGATGCCATGATCGTAGTGTTCTGAATGTTGAGTTTTAAGCCAACTTTTTCACTCTCCTCTTTCACTTTCATCAAGAGGCTCTTTAGTTCGAGGTTATTGATATTTCTCCTGGCAATCTTTTTTTTTTTTTTTTTTGACTTCAACATTATCTTTACTTTTTCATTTATTTTTATTAGTTGGAGGCTAATTACTTTACAATATTGTAGTGGTTTTTGCCATACATTGACATGAATCAGCCATGGATTTACATGTGTTCCCCGTCCCAATCCCACCTCCCACCTTCCTCTCCATCCCATCCCTCTAGGTCTTCCCAGTGCACCAGCTCTGAGCACTTGTCTCATGCATCCAACCTGGGCTGGTGATCTTTTTCACCTTTGATAGTATACTTGTTTCAATGCTATTCTCTCAGAACATCCCACCCTCACCTTCTCCCACAGAGTCCCAAAGTCTGTTCTGTACATCTGTGTCTCTTTTTCTGTTTTGCATATAGGGTTATCATTACCATCTTTTTAAATTCCATTATATATGTGTTAGTATACTGTGTTGGTCTTTATCTTTCTGGCTTACTTCACTCTGTATAATGGGCTCCAGTTTCATCCATCTCATTAGAACCGATTCAAATGAATTCTTTTTAATGGCTGAGTAATATTCCATTGTGTATATGTACCATAGCTTCCTTATCCATTCATCTGCTGATTCTCCCGGCAATCTTCATTCCAGCTTGTGCTTCATCCAGCCCAGTGTTTCTCATGATGTACTCTGCATATAAGCTAAATAAGCAGGGTGACAATACACAGCCTTGACGTACTCTTTTCCTGATTTGGAACCAGTCTGTTGTTCCATGTCCAGTTCTAACTGTTGCTTCTTGACCTGCACACAGATTTCTCAGGAGGCAGGTCAGGTGGTCTGGTATTCCCACCTCTTGAAGAATTTTCCAGAGTTTGTTGCAATCCACAAAGTCAAAGGCTTTGTTGTAATCAATAAAGCAGAAATAGATGTTTTTCTGGAACTCTTGTGCTTTTTCAATGATCCAACCGATGATGGCAATTTGATCTCTGGTTCCTCTGCCTTTTCTAAATCCATCTTGAACATCTGGAAGTTCATGGTTCACGTGCTGTTGAAGCCTGGCTTGGAGTATTTTGAGCATTACTTTGCTAGCGTGTCAGATAAGTGCAATTGTGCGGCAGGTTGAACATTATTTGGCATTGCCTTTCTTTGGGATTGGAATGAAAGCTGATTTTTTCCAGTCCTGTGGCCACTGCTGAGTTTTCCAAATTTGCTGGCATGTTGAGTGCAGCACTTTCACAGCATCATCTTTAGGATTTGAAATAACTCAACTGGTATTCTGTCACCTCCACTAACTTTGTTCATAGTGATGCTTTGTTCATAGTGATGTTTTTTGTAGTGATGTTCTTCAAGGTTAAATAGAGTCAAAGTATGTAACCTTTTGAGACTAGCTTCTCTTGCTCAGCCAAATGCCTAACTTCATTCCTTTTTACTGTTGAGTAGTATTCCATTGTGTGAATACATTACAGTTTATCCACTAACCTGCTGAGGGACATCTGGTTTGTTTATAGCTTTTGGCTATCACAAATAAGGCTGCTATGAACATTCGTGAACAGTTTTACATGAGCATGTTTTCACTTCTCTAGGGCAAATACACAGAGTAGGATTGCTCAGTTATTGGGAAAGCATATGTTTAACTTTGTAAGAGTTGGCCAAATCATTTCCTAGAGTTTCTATATCATATTCGCAACAATCCACCCACCCCACCCCCCAAACAAGGTATGTGAGTTCTAGTTGCTCTGAATCTGAAAACTCTTGACAATACAACAGAAAATCTGCAAACAGTCAATCAGTCAGCCTGGGAGTAACGCTACTCTGATAGAGGTGGATTTTAACTAAAGAAATAAAGTGAGTTTGTAGCCCTTCAAGACAAATGTTCTGTCTTGCTTTCCTTAGTATATGTGACACTAAAATAGTGACAATCAGGCCCATCAGCTAAGAGTTCAACCTCCAATTCAATGCCCCTCTTTTTCAACAGCTGAAATTCCAAAGATTTGATTAAAACCAACATGGGACAGGTTTATGTAGTTCAAAATATACCATCAATTCTAAATAGTTTCCCCAAATATGTAATGCTACAGTTAAGAACAAGAAGAAGAAAATGACTTTAGGTTTTAGATATATACTTGGGAAAACAAGACATGGAAAAATCACTATATTGTCCCATGACATCCTTAGGACACCAGGAACATCTTCCCATCACTTCTGTGCTGCACAGCATTTCTGTGGGTGACCAGATACCACATACCTTCTGACAATATTTACAAACTGAAGATGCCCACTCTAGTATATAATGGAAGAGTGGGAGAGTCTTTCATTGAAAACTAGGAACCAAAGAGGCAGACTTGGACTCAATGACTGAACTTTTAACTAGAGGATTCCAATATGGTACCCAAGTATAAATAGATTACATTTGCCTCATTCTAGGTGGGGCCTCTGCTGGCTCAACATCTCTAGGGCCTGGAGAGATTACTTCTGCCTAATCCAGGGCTACAGTCACAGGAAGCCATTTTGTCGCACCTAAACCACACTCTCCAAGCTCTACCCATCTGGCTCCTTTATCTCACAATTGGTTCCAATTTTGATAGCAGAGAGAGTTCACTAATTTAACCCTTCAAATCCCAAGCAATACGGATGACCACTTAAAGTCTTAAACATATTTTCTTTAAACTGTTTTCAAAATAAAATTCACAGATGCTTGAGAGAATAATGGGAGGCCAGTAGATTCCTAGATTAGGTCTAAGGACTTTAGGTCAGGTATATGAATATTTATTTGATTCTGTCTCATACTCTGACATTTCTCAAAATCAAGGACAGTAAACCCGTGGCTGAGTCATAACTCAACACATTTTACTTGTTGTTTTGTGCATTCCCCAATTTAATTAAAACACACTAATCAAATTCATGTCAACTGCCAAAGGACTACCAATGTTACCACAGCAATTTATCACCATTTTCCTGACCCATTCACCACTCTTTAAAGGTCTGGAACAAGACTTTCAGCTAAACATCAGCTATCTTTTGAAATAAATTAATCAATCCTTCCTCTGAGCCTCTGCCTGGAACTCTGTTCCCACTCTCTGCTCCCTAACTTCTTCACTGAATTAACTCCTACTCACCCTTCAAGTCACAATGTAGATATCACTTCTTCCAGGCAGAGCAGCCCATCCTGATACCTCAGGACTGGGATGTATCCTTCACAATCAGGGTTGCTCACAGACTTCAACATGAAAGAGGCTTTCTGGAATTGTTCAGGGCACAACAAACACAACCATACATGGCAACCCATCCCATCATGCATTTCCAAAACAGTCTCTGATAGTGAACAGCTGCCACTTAAGTGCCTGACCCTCACCCTGAAGGTTAATTTTCCTGAAGGCAATGTGCAAGGAGCACTCACCTCCCATCCCTGCAATCTGACCACTACAATCACTGAATAAATGACAATACACTATGGAGATGTTAGTCAGCAGCCTTGTGTTAACAAGGAAATTTGAGTTTTAAGAGCCTTTAGTTCTGACTCTTATTTTCAACCTCTTACCTACCATTGATTTGGCCCAAATTAATAAATAAAAGTCAAGTACTCTTATTGGATAAAAAATCTTCAATGAGGGACTTCCTTGGTGTTCCAGTGGCTAAGACCGTGTGCAGGGGGCCCAGGTTTGATCCCTGGTTGGGTAACTAGATCCCTCATGCCACAACTAAGAGTTCACATGTTCTGCGACTAAGACTTGGTACAGTCAAATAAATAACTGGCAAAAAAAAAAAAAAAAAAAACACCCTCCAATGATTTTGAGGCAATTACAGAATCTACTTCCTAGAAGCCCTGAATTCAAACAACACTGCAAATAAACAAATGCACTAATCACAGCTATCTTAGAGAGCCATGAAACTGGAACACACAATGGCAACTACACTTGCTGCTCTAGTTACTCCAATTACTAAGGAATGGTTGAGCTTTAACTAAAATAAATGCAAATATAGAGGCATACACAAGTGAAAAGGGAGGGTTCTGAGAGCACATGGTAAAATAAATGAACAAAACAGAGCTTGTACATACTTACTTCACTTTTTGTTTGTGATGGCATATTAAGGGAAAAAAACTATTCAAGAATTCACCTGAATTCAAACCATATAGTCAAGGCTATGGTTTTTCCAGTAGTCATGTATGGAAGTGACAGCTGGACTATAAAGAAGGCTGAGCATCAAAGAAAACATGCTTTCCAACTGTGGTGTTGGAGAAGACTCTTGAGAGTCCCTTGGGCAGCAAGGAGATCAAACTGGTCAATCCTAAAGGAAATCAGTCCTGACTATTCATTGGAAGGACTGATGCTGAAGCTCCAATAACTTTGGCCACCTGATCTGAAGAGCTGACTCATTGGAAAAGACCCTCATGCTGGGAAAGATTGAAGGCAGGAGGAGAAGGAGATGACAGAGGATGAGATGGCTGGATGGCATCACTGACTGAGTAGAATGAGTTTGAGAAAACTCCAGGAGGTAGTGAAGGACAGGGAAGCCTGGCATGCTGTAGTCCATTGGGCTGCAAAGAGCTGGACATGACTGAGTGACTGAACAACAACAACCAACCAAAATAAACTATCTGCAATGGACTCACTGTGTCCTCTTCAACTCCATATACTGAAGCCCTAACCCCCAAAGTGACTGTATTTGAAGATGGGGCTTTTAGTAGGTAATTAAGGTCAGATAAGGTCATAAGGGTAGGGTCTTAATCCAATAGAATTAGTGGCCATTAAGAAAAGGAAGAGATATCTTTCTGTGTGTGCACATACACAGAGGAAAGGCCAAGTGAGCACACGGTGAAAAGGTAGCTTATCCACAAGCCAGGAAGAAAGGCCTCATCAGGATCCAACCCTGCCAGCACCTGGATCTCAGCCTTGCAGCCTGTGAGAAGATAAATTTCTACTGTTTAAGCCACCCAGTCTGTAGCATTTTGTTACAGCAGCCCAAGCAGATGAATGCACCATCTTTTTCAGAAACTGCAGGTGGCTTCTCTGGACCATCAGCAATATCTCTATAGCTAACTCACATCCCAACCTCCCAACTAGGAAACGTGTCCTTCTCAGATTAGAAGATCCCAATGTTAACAGTAACATAGGATCCCTAAACCCTGCTCCAGAGATGTTTCCAGCTTATTTGTTTTGCTTTTTTCATACCATCACCACAATGAGTATTCTTAATCTTCCAAAGAAGACTCACTGTATTGGCCTCCTGACATGAAGTCCCACTTTTGTAGAAAGCATTAGGCTATGGCACTAACCAAGAAATTACCATACCTCTGTCCTCCCTGATCACAGGATCAGATTCAAGTTTAATTTTCATTAATGCTTTAAAATATCACACACTTGGGACGATGATGAAAATGCGCTTAGAACTTTAGTCACAGGCACACAGTACATAATTTTTTATTTAGATGACTAATCAAAAATACTGGAGTGGGCTGCCATTCCCTTCTCCAGGGGATCTTCCTGACCTAGGCATTGAACCAGAGTCTCCTGCACAACAGCAGATTCTTTTTTTTTTTTTTTTTTTTTTAATTTTTTATTAGTTGGAGGCTAATTACTTCACAACATTTCAGTGGGTTTTGTCATACATTGATATGAATCAGCCATAGATTTACACTTATTCCCCATCCCGATCCCCCCTCCCACCTCCCTCTCCACCCGATTCCTCTGGGTCTTCCCAGTGCACCAGGCCCGAGCACTTGTCTCATGCATCCCACCTGGGCTGGTGATCTGTTTCACCATAGATAGTATACATGCTGTTCTTTTGAAACATCCCACCCTCACATTCTCCCACAGAGTTCAACAGTCTGTTCTGTATTTCTGTGTCTCTTTTTCTGTTTTGCATATAGGGTTATCGTTACCATCTTTCTAAATTCCATATATATGTGTTAGTATGCTGTAATGTTCTTTATCTTTCTGGGTTACTTCACTCTGTATAAGGGGCTCCAGTTTCATCCATCTCATTAGGACTGGTTCAAATGAATTCTTTTTGACGGCTGAGTAATATTCCATGGTGTATATGTACCACAGCTTCCTTATCCATTCATCTGCTGATGGGCATCTAGGTTGCTTCCATGTCCTGGCTATTATAAACAGTGCTGCGATGAACATTGGGGTGCACGTGTCTCTTTCAGATCTGGTTTCCTCAGTGTGTATGCCCAGAAGTGGGATTGCTGGGTCATATGGCAGTTCTATTTCCAGTTTTTTAAGAAATCTCCACACTGTTTTCCATAGCGGCTGTACTAGTTTGCATTCCCACCAACAGTGTAAAGAGGGTCGCCTTTTCTCCACATCCCTCTTCCACGAATTTATTGCTTGTAGGACCTTTTTGGATAGCAGACGATCCGACTGGTGTGTAATGGTATCTCATTGTTGTTTTGATTTGCATTTCTCTGATAATGAGTGATGTTGAGCATCTTTTCATGTGTTTGTTAGCCATCTGTATGTCTTCTTTGGAGAAATGTCTGTTTAGTTCTTTGGCCCATTTTTTGATTGGGTCATTTATTTTCTGGAATTGAGCTGCAGGAGTTGCTTGTATATTTTTGAGATTAATCCTTTGTCTGTTGCTTCATTTGCTATTATTTTCTCCCAATCTGACGGCTGTCTTTTCACCTTACTTATAGTTTCCTTTGAAGTGCAAAAGCTTTTAAGTTTCATTAGGTCCCATTTGTTTAGTTTTGCTTTTATTTCCAATATTCTGGGAGGTGGGTCATAGAGGATCTTGCTGTGATTTATGTCGAAGAGTGTTTTGCCTATGTTCTCCTCTAGGAGTTTTATAGTTTCTGGTCTTACATTTAGATCTTTAATCCATTTTGAGTTTATTTTTGTGTATGGTGTTAGAAAGTGTTCTAGTTTCATTCTTTTACAAGTGGTTGACCAGTTTTCCCAGCACCACTTGTTAAAGAGGTTGTCTTTTTCCATTGTATATCCTTGCCTCCTTTGTCAAAGATAAGGTGTCCATAGGTTCGTGGATTTATCTCTGGGCTTTCTATTCTGTTCCATTGATCTATATTTCTGTCTTTGTGCCAGTACCATACTGTCTTGATGACTGTGGCTTTGTAGTAGAGTCTGAAGTCAGGCAGGTTGATTCCCCCAGTTCCATTCTTCTTTCTCAAGATTACTTTGGCTATTCGAGGTTTTTGTATTTCCATACAAATTGTGAAATTCTTTGGTCTAGTTCTGTGAAAAATACCGTTGGTAGCTTGATAGGGATTGCATTGAATCTATAGATTGCTTTGGGTAGAATAGCCATTTTGACAATATTGATTCTCGCAATCCATGAACACGTATGTTTCTCCATCTGTTTGTGTCCTCTTTGATTTCTTTTCATCAGTGTTTTTATAGTTTTCCTATGTTAGGTACTTTTGTTTCTTTAGGTAGACATACTCCTAAGTATTTTATTCTTTTTGTTGCAATGGTGAATGGTATTGTTTCCTTAATTTCTCTTTCTGTTTTTTCATTGTTAGTATATAGGAATGCAAGGGATTTCTGTGTGTTAATTTTATATCCTGCAACTTTACTATATTCATTGATTAGCTCTAGTAACTTTCTGGTAGAGTCTTTAGGGTTTTCTATTTAGAGGATCATGTCATCTGCAAACAGTGAGAGTTTCACTTCTTCTTTTCCTATCTGGATTCCTTTTACTTCTTTTTCTGCTCTGATTGCTGTGGCCAAAACTTCCAACACTATGTTGAATAGTAGTGGTGAGAGTGGGCACCCTTGTCTTGTTCCTGATTTCAGGGGAAATGCTTTCAATTTTTCACCATTGAGGGTGATGCTTGCTGTGGGTTTGTCATATATAGCTTTTATTATGTTGAGGTATGTTCCTTCTATTCCTGCTTTTTGGAGAGTTTTAATCATAAATGAGTGTTGAATTTTGTCAAAGGCTTTCTCTGCACCTATTGAGATAATCATATGGTTTTTATCTTTGAATTTGTTAATGTGTTGTATTACATTGATTGATTTGCAGATATTGAAGAATCCTTGCATTCCTGGGATAAAGCCCACTTGGTCGTGGTGTATGATTTTTTTAATATGTTACAACAGCAGATTCTTTACCAACTGAGAGACCAGGGAAGCCCAAGACAACTAATACAACAATTATGGCTGATTCATATCAATGTTATGACAAAACCCACTGAAATGTTGTGAAGTAATTAGCCTCCAACTAATAAAAAAAAATAAAAATAAATAAAAATAAAAAAAAACAAAAAACAAAAAAGTGGGACAAACATTTAAGTTCAAATTTATTAATACATATACCAGTCAGATCACTATAAGAAGGCCATAGGGCATCCTTGGAGTAGGTGCTGTGTCTCCTGTTTCCTAGAGCTGCTCTGGAACCTGCAAGGGAGAGGCTGTTCAGTCTGGTGCCCACCTATCTCCTGCCTCAAACTAAAGACAAAACATACAGCCCAAAAGTTGAGAGCTACATTTTATTCGGTGGACAAAGCTGAGGACTTAACCCTGGGACACAACATTTCAGAGATCAAGCCCTGAGCCTGTGAACTGGAAGCACTGATCCCAAGACCCTAGACTACCAGAGAACTAACCCTAAGGAGTATCAAATAGTGAGAACTCACACAAAAGAAATCACTTGAATACAAGACCCGGCATCTCACAACACCAGTAGCACCGTGTGCAGGATGCCTCATCTAAACAACAAACAAAACAAAAATACAAACCCGATCATCATCAGACAGGATTACCACCTCACTCAGTCTTGTCCATCAGAGGAAAAACAAACAAACAAACATACAAAAACTCAGTACAAATCTCATCCTATACAAAGCTCACACAAACCACTGGACCAACCTTAGGAGGGCAGAAACCAAAAGGAAGAAAGAATTCAATCTTCTTCAAGGAAAAGATTCAACTTTCCTTGAAGCCTGGGAAAAGAAGACCTCAAACACAATAAGTTAAAAGAATAATGAAAAGGCAGAGAAATCCTGCACAAATGAAAGAACAAACTAAAAACACAGAAGTCAAAATAAATGAAGAGTATTTCCTAGTTTGCCTATTTCGGCAAACTATCTGAAAAAGAATTCAGGCACATGACAGTAATGATCAAAAACCTTGAAAACAAAATGGAGAAAATGCAATAATCAATTAAGAAAGATCTAGAAGAAATAAAGAATAAACATGCAGAGACTAACAACAGAATTACTGAAATTAAAAATAGAATGAATCAATAGCAGAACATCTGCAGCACAACAAATCAGTGAGCTGGGAGATAAAATTGTGGAAATAACTTCTGAAGAGCAGAATAAAGTAAAAAGAATGAAAAGAACTGAGGATAGTTTCAGAGACCTCTGGGACCAATCACCAACATTTGAATTATAGGGGTCCCAGAAGAAGAAGACAAAAAGAAAGGGTATGAGAAAATTTTTGAAGAGATTATAGTTGAAAATTTCCCCAACATGGAAAAGGAAATAGCCAATGAAGTCCAAGAGGCACAGAGAGTTCCATACAGGATAAACCCAAGAAGTAATACACCAAGACACATACTAATCAAACTAGCAAAGACTAAACACAAAGAAAGAATATTAAAAGCAGCAAGGGAGAAGGAACAAGTAAGATACAAGGGAAACTCCATACGCTTAACAGCTGATCTTTCAGCAGAAACTCTGCAGGCCAGAAGGGAATAGCAGGATATAGTTAAAGTACTGAAAGGGAAAAATCTACAACCAAGATTACTGTACCCAGCAAGGATCTCATTCAAAATTGATGGAGAAATAAAAAGCTTTTCAGACAAGCAAAAGTTAAGAGAATTCAGTACCACCAAACCAGCTTTGCAACAAATCTTAAAGGGACTTATACAGTCAAGAAATACTACAGAAGAAAAAAGAGCTACAAAATCAATCCCACACAATTAAGAAAATGGCAATAGGAATATACACATCAATAATTACTTTAAATGCAAATGGATTAAATGCTCCAACCAAGAGACACAGACTGGCTGAATGGATACAAAAACAAGACATATGCTCCCTACAGGAAATCCACTTCAGACCTCAAGACACATATAGACTGAAAGTGAGAGGATGGAAAAATATATTCCAGGCAAATGGGAAGCAAAAGAAAGCTGGAGTAGCAATCCTTATATCAGATAAAATAGACCTTAAAATAAAGATGATTACAAGAGATAAGGAAGGACACTACATAATGATTAAGGGATCAATCCAAGAGGAAGACATAACAATTGCACCCAACATAGGAGCACCTCAATACATAAGACAAACACTAACAGACATAAAAGGAGAAATTGACAGGAACACAATAATAGTAGGAGACTTTAACACCCCACTCACAGCAATGGAAAGATCATCAAAACAGAAAATTAATAAAGAAATACAAGTCTTAAATGATATATTAGATGAGACACATCTCACTGATATCTTCAGGACATTCCATCCAAATGCAGAAGAATACACCTTCTTCTCAAGTGCAACATTCTCTAGGATAGACCACATCTTGGGTCACAAATCAAACTTCAGTAAATTTAAGAAAATTGAAATTGTATCAAGCATCTTCTCCGACCACAATGCTATGAGACAAAATATCAATTACAAGAAAAAAAAAAAAACCTGTAAGAAACACAAGCACATGAAGATTAAACAGCACATTTCTGAATAACCAACAGGTTACTGAAGAAATCAAAAGTGGAATCAAAAAGTTTCTAGAAACAAATCACAATGAAACATGACAACTCAAAACCTATGGGATGCAAAAAAAGCAGTTCTAAGAGGGAAGTTTATAGCAATACAATTCTACTTAAAAAATGAGAAAAACATCAAATAGACAACCTAACTTTACATCTAAAGCAACTTTACACCTATCTATTCCTTAGATATCTAGGAAAAAGAAGAACAAAAAAAAAAACCAAAATTAGTAGAAGGAAAGAAATCATAAAGATCCTAGAAGAAATAAGTGAAAAAGGAATGAAAGAAACAATAGTAAAGATTAATAAAACTAAAAGTTAGTTCTTTGAGAAGATAAACAAAATTGACAAACCTTTATCCAGACTCATCAAGAAGAAAAGAGAGAAGAATCAAATCAACAAAATTAGAAATGAAAAAGGAGAGCTTACAACAGACAATGCAGAAATACAAAGGATTATGATACTATTATGAACAACTATATGGCAATAAAATTGATAACCTGGAAGAAATGGGCAGATTCCTAGAAAAGTCCAATCTTCCAAGACTGAAGCAGGAAGAAATAGAAATTATGAACACCCAATTACAAACACTGAAATTGAAGCTGTGATCAAAAATGTCCCAAAAAACAAAAGCCCAGGATTGGATGGCTTCACAGGAGAATTCTACCAAACATTTAGAGAAGAGCTAATGCCTAGCTTTCTAAAGCTCTTTCAAAAAATTGCAGAGGAAGGAACACTTCCTAATTCATTCTACGAGGCCACCATCACCTTGATACCAAAACCAGACAAAGACGACACACACACAAAATAAAATTACAGGCCAATATCACTGATGAACATGGATGCAAAAATCCTCAACATAATTTTAGCAAACAGAACTCAGCAACATATCAAAAAACACATACACACCATGATCAAGTTGGGTTTATTCCAGGAATGCAAGAATTCTTCAATATATGCAAATCAATCAATGTGATACACCATATTAACAAATTGAAAGATAAAAACCATATGATCATCTCAATAGATGCTGAAAAAGCCTTTGAAAAAATTCAGCACCCATTTATGATTAAAACTCTTCAAAAAATGGGCATAGAAGGAACCTACCTCAACAGAGTAAAGGCCATATATGATAAGCCTACAGCAAACATTATTCTCAATGGAAAAACCTGAAAGCATTCCTCTTAAGATCAGGAACAAGACAAGGGTGTCCACTTTCGCCACTATTATTCAACATAGTTCTGGAAGTCCTAGCTACAGCAATCAGAGAAGAAAAAGAAATAAAAGGGATCCAGATCAGAAAAGAAGAAGTAAAGCTTTCACTGTTTGCAGATGACATAAGACTGTACATAGAAAACTCTAAAGATAGTATCAAAATATTACTAGAGCTAATCTGTGAATTTAGCAAAGTCACAGGATACAAAATCAATACACAGAAATCACTTGCTTTCCTATATACTAACAATGAAAAATCAGAAAGAGAAATTAAGGAATCAATCTCATTCACCATTGCAACAAAAAGAATTAGATATCTAGGAATAAACCTACCTAAAGAGACAAAAGAACTGTACACGGAAAATTATAAGACATTAATGAAAGAAAACAAAGATGACATAAACAGATAGATATTACATGTTCCTGGGTAGTAAGAATCAATATTGTGAAAATGATAAACTACCAAATACAATCTACAGATTCAATGCAATCCCTATCAAATTACTAATGGCATTTTTCACAGAACTAGAACAAAAAATTTCACAATTCACATGGAAACACAAAAGACCCCGAATAGCCAAAGCAGTCTTGAGAAAGAAGAATGGAGCTGGAGGAATCAACCTTCCTGACTTCAACTTATACTACAAAGCTACAGTCATCAAGACAGTATGTTACTGGCACAAAAACAGAAATATAGACCAATGGAACAAATTAGAAAGCCCAGAAATAAACTCATGCTCCTACAGGTACCTTATTTTTGACAAAAGAGGCAAGAAAATGCAATGTGGCAAAGACAGCCTCTTCCATAGATGGTGCTTGGAAAACTGGACAGCTACATGTAAAAGAATGAAATTAGAATACTTCCTAACACCATACACAAAGATAAACTCAAACTGGATTAAAGGTCTAAATGTAAGACCAGAAACTATAAAACTCTTAGAGGAAAACACAGGCAGGACACTCGATGACATAAATCAAAGCAAGATCCTCTGTGACCCACCTCCTAGAGTAATGGAAATAAAAACAGAAGTAAACAAGTGGGACCTGATTAAACTTAAAAGCTTTTGCACAGCAAAGGAAACTATGAGCAAGGTGAAAAGACAATCCTCAGAATGGGAGAAAATAATAGCAAATGAAACAACTGACAAAGGGTTAATTTCCAAAATACACAAGCAGCTCATATAACTCAATACCAGAAAAACAAACAACCCAATCAAAAAGTGGGGAAAAGACCTAAGCAGATATTTCTCCAAAGAAGACATACAGATGGCTTACAAACACATGAAAAGATGCTCAACATCGCTCATTATTAGAGAAATGCAAATCAAAACCACAATGAGATATCACCTCACACCAGTCTGAATGGCCATCATCAAAAAGTCTACAAACAATAAATGCTGGAGAGGGTGTGGAGAAAAGGGTACGCTCTTGCACTGTTGGTGGGAATGTAAATTGATACAGCCACTATGGAAGGCAGTGTGGAGATTCCTTAAAATACTAGGAATAAAAGCATCATATGACCCAGCAATCCCACTCCTAGGCATATACCCTGAGGAAACCAAAATTGAAAGAGACACATGTATCCCATTGTTCACTGCAGCACTATTTACAAAAGCTAGAACATGGAAGCAACCTAGATATCCACCGACAGATGAATGGATAAAGAAGTGGTGGTACATATACACAGTAGAATATTACTCAGCCATTAAAAGGAATGCATTTGAGTCAGTTCTAATGAGGTGGATGAACCTAAAACCTATTATACAGAGTGAAGTGAGTCAGAAAGAGAAAGATAAATACTGTAATCTAACGCACATATACAGAATCTAGAAAAATGGTAATGAAGAATTTATTTACAGGGCAACAATGAAGAAATAGACATAGAGAATAGACTTATGGACATGGGGAGAGGGGAGGGGAGGGCGAGATGTATGGAAAGAGTAACATGGAAACTTACACTACCATATGTAAAATAGATAGCCAATGGGAATTTGCTGTATGGCTCAGGAAACTCAAACAGGGGCTCTGTATCAACCTAGAGTGGTGGGATGGGGAGAGAGATGGGAGGGAGGTTCAAAAGGGAGGGAATATATGTATAAAAAAACATACATAAAGATAATTCACAAAAAAATAAATAAAGAAGACTACAGGGCATCCTTTTTAAAATTTTAGTATGAATTATATCAGATACCTAAAAGTATAGGTATAGTGTACATAAGGGATAAATAATAACATAATTGGGAAGGAACATACAAGCAGGTTCAAAGGTACTGTTACTTTTCTGGACAGTAAATACAGGTGTTTATTCCATTTTTATCTGTATATAAGTTATACATAGTATTTCAAATATTTAATATACTTCATAAGAATTTATTAGGACAAGAATGTTTCACACGGTCTCCCTGCTGTGTAATGTTTCAGCTTACAGGTACCTTTTCCTTCTGCTTCTCTGTGCCTCTTCCAGGATAATGCCTCAGATACATCATCTAGTTCATCAGTTCTCTCTTCAGTTCTTTACCCTCTCCATTGGATTTGTAGTTTCAATTACTGTTTTTAATTTCTTGAAATTCTATTTAGGTTCTTTACCACATACACCTGACTTGTTTTTGTTTGTTAACACAATCTGGACTAAGAGTTGAATATAGCATTTTCAACACTCATCTCTGCACCCTGTGAGAGATGCACCTCTGCACCCTGCTGCTCACTTATTCCAATCTACATCATGGAATGGATAACAACACATTATCATAAAAGGCCTCTGTGCCTCCTCCAAATGGTAATGGCTAAATAAACTCTGGCCCTCTCACAAAGTCTGGAACATGTTTGTCACGCAACAAATGTTTGCCAAAAGAATAAGATAATGAAAATCAAAAACTATGATTTGACTACAAATAATATTGACAGATTATACACATAGGGAAGGATCCATAAATCATGAAGGTAATACTTTTTTCCCTTGCAATTCATGTCTGTGGTTTGGCAGGCAATGAAACAATATCCGGAAAGATTACAGTTTTGTATTTTTGAAGCAATTTCTTGAGTCATGAAATTTGTCTGGGAAGTATCCAAAGTCAACAACCAGAATCAACACTAATGACACAACCAGAGACATTTCACATAATGTATCCAGCAAAATGCTTTATGTGTTTATGCAGGCAGAAAAAAATGTAATTACTCACTGGGTTTATTTCAGTCCAGCTCAAAACTATATCATATTTAACAGCCTACTTCATAAAATTATTTTAAAACAAAACACAGAGTGGAGAAGCTCTGATAGAAAATCTGCTGTTCTTTCTTTTAAGAGTTGGTACCAAACACACACACATGCAGGCACACACACGCACGCACACACACTGCATTCCAAGAGGGGAGGGCTCTAGGTTGGGCACTGAGGAGACTTTGAGCTGACTGGGACATAGTACCTGCCCCCTCAGCACCCCCCTCAGCACCCACCCACCCACTCATACCCACACAAACACACACTAGCCCACCCTGGGGAACACATAATTAATGAAGTCAGTCAAGCTGTGACAAGCACCACAAAACAGAGGCATAAAAAGGTGGCACAGTGAGGAACAGAATGAATAACTCTTTCAGGTGAAAAAATAGTTGAGGAAAGCTTCACAGAAAAGGCGACTTCTCAGTTGGGCCTTTCATGATGAGTCAGACTTCTATTGATGAAAGAAGGGTGGAGGGACTATATTTCAGAGAAAGACCTCAGCATGAGGTGGGAAAGTCAACATTGACTTGAGCAACAAGGCCGGGGAGAAGGAGGAAGGTGGAGACTGAGCATCAAGGCCGGAAAAAAGATGGTGAGCTCACAAAAGCAGACTTTAGCCCACAAGAAACAAGGGCCACAGAGCCTTTTAAGCTAAGAAGGGGCATGATCAGGCCTGACTTTTAGAAGATACCACAGCAGCAGTACAGAGAATTAACTGCTGGAGAGAGAGGCTACAAGTATAAGAACTTCATCAAGCTTTCCTAGAAACACCACACCTCTCAGGGAAAAAAATGTCAAAATCATTTCTCCAATTAAGAAGATCCCTATATTATCCCATATGCCTCCACCTTTCTTTTGTTCAAGAGCTGGTTATCAATTAGGGTTCAGACAAGTAGGACCCAGGATGCTCTGAAAAATTACCCACCCAAACCTACAGATTAAGACAGATTTAGGAGTGAAGATTTGATGCTTTTGAACTATGGCTGCTCGTGAGAGTCCCCTGGACTGTAAGGAGATCAAACCAGTCAATGCTAAAGGAAATCAACCCTGAATATCCATTGGAAAAACTGATGATGAAGCTGAAGTCCCAATACTTTGGCCACCTGATGCAAAGAGCCAACTCATTGGAAAAGACCCTGATTCTGGGACAGATTAAGGGCAGGAGGAGAAGGGGGCAACAGGAGATGAGATGGTTGGATGGCATACCGGCTCAATGGACATGAGTTTGAGCAAGCTCGAGGAGATGATAAAAGACAGGGAAGCCTGGTGTGCTACAGTCCATGGGGTCGCAAAGAGTTGGACACAACTTAGTGACTGAACAACAGAACAAAGACCTATAGAGACAAATCAACCAAATGTAGTTATAGGGACCTTATTTGCATCTTAAATCAAACTGGAAAAAAAAAGAGTCAACTGGGGAAATGTGAACTCACTGGATATCTAGCAAATATTATGAAATGATCATTATTTTTGAAGGGTGATAATGTACTATGGCTATGTTTTTAAAAGATTCCTTATCTTTTAGAGAGGAATACAAAAATATTTACAAATAAAATTTGGAATTTTGTGTCAATGACATGGGGAGGGGTAGCTGTGGGGATATAGATGAAACACAATTGACTGTGAGCTGGTAATTAACAATGCTGGGTAATGGGTACATGGGGGTTTGGTTTATTATACATCTTTCTGTGTGTGTTTTGCACACCACCGAGAAATTCTTCAATACCAGCTGCATTTTCTATAATTCAAGTCAAATCTGACACTATCTACCTAGAAATAGTATCAGGTCCTACAGGTTAAGGGCTCAGTCCCACAATACCCTCTCAACCCAACTTCAGATGCCAATCACAAGTCCAAGTTATTCACCAATGCTCTGACCAACTGGCCATAGTTCAATGGCCCCCACAATATTGTCTTTGGGTTTGACTATGCTGGAGAGACTCACAGAACTCAGAGAGTCTTTAGAACTCCTTACTAAGTTACTGGCTTATCATAATAGGATATAACTCAGAAATAGCCAGAAGGAAAGGGAAGATCCCCTGGAGAAGGGAATGAGAACTCCCTCTAGTATTCTTGCCTGGAAAATCCCACAGACAGAGGAGCCTGGTGGGCTACAGTCCATGGGGTCGCAAAGAGTTGGACACAATTGAGTGACTAACACACACACACACACACACACACACAAGGGATGTTTAGAGCAAGGTATGTGGGAAGGAGTGCAGAGCTTCCATGCCCTCTCTGAGCACCATCGGCCCCTACCAGCACCTCTCCATGTTCACCAACCCAGAACCTCTACAATCGTGTCCTTTTGGGGTTTTAATGGAGGCTTCATTACACAGGCATGATTAACTACATCATTGGCCATTGGTGAATTGAGCTCAAACCCAGCCCCATACCCTCTCCCCAGAGGCCAGGGAGGTGGGGTGGGACTGAAAGTCCCAACTCTATAATCACAAGTTGGTTTCCTTGGCAACCAGCCTCCAACCTAAGGTGCTTTTTGAAAGTCATCTCATTAACATAAACTGAGGTGTGGTTGAAAGGGGATTGTTATGAATGTCAAGATGCCATTCTAGCTTTTATTACTTAGGAAATTCCAAGGTTTTTAGGACCTTGGTGCCAGGAACAAAGAGAGAAAATTTATATTTCTTAATATAAATCACACTATAATAATTTTTGTGACATTGTGATTTACTGTTTCCACATTTATATGTCTGAAATTTTCCATAATAAAAAATGAAAAAAGTCATCCACCCAGGTGGCACTAGTGGTAAAGAACTCGCCTGCCAATGCAGGAGACGTAAGAGACCTGGGTTTGATCCATGGATCAGGAAGATCCCCCTAGAGGTGGAAATGGCAACCCACTCCAATATTCTTGCCTGGAGAATTCCATGGACTGAGAAGCCTGGTAGGCTACGGTCCAAAGGGTCACAAAGAGTCAGACACAACTGAAGTGACTTAGCATGCATGCATCCACCCAACTTGAAGCTTCAAGGCAGTGATTCTAGCGACTGTAGTTCCAAGACAGTCTTCTCCATGGTCCAGAATCTTACATCCAAATTTCTGCTTGACATTTCCCTAACACCTCTAGCTCAACAGGGCCGAGAGGTAATTCTCACTCCTCCCTATAAACATTGTTTCTCGCCCTCATTCCCTGTCCCTGAATCCTCATCTCATTCATTCACAAGGCAGTCATCTACTTCTGCACAAGTAGCAACAATTCTTCTCACATAAGCTGCTTTCTGAACAGCCTTCCGGCACCCACCTCATGCTCCTCAGCAGTCCACCTCAAAACTATTACAAGGATGGCAGTCTACAATAAACACATCTCCCAAGCTTTGAGCCTTCTGGTAGCTCCTCAAGATCTACAGGGCAAATGTCTCCACTCCTGAGCAAAGCATGCTGTCGCTCTCCTTGTGTTTATCAGGTCCAGAGGTTTTCCTTATACCATCTTAGTAAACCCAGTTCTCACAGAGAACATGAAACCCATTTTAGAACTCATTATCTGATGAGTAAGAGCCACAGCCAGTTCACCTCTGATAGCCACAGTCACAGGGAGGCACCTCCTGGGGCGGGGTGGCCAGACAGCCCTTATGAGAATGCCAGTGTCACCATTCAGCCACCATCGGCCCAGTGTTATTCATGCCATGGCCACCTGACTGCCCCCACAAGAGATGGGACCCACAGCTCATATATTCACAGTGACTGGCTGTGATAAGCAAAATGTGGCCTCAAAACAGAATTTTGTTCTGTGTGACTAAATGATCTGTTTAAAGTTGAACTCAAACCCAATCAACTGTTCTCCTTAACATCAGAGTGACAGCTCCTAAGCAAAGGAATCCGGATGTTAATCATAAAAGGAGGAGAGATCAAGCCAAGAAAAAGGACATACTCTGTGGTAAGAATAACAAATAGGCATATGAATCGCCTTTATAAAAGGTACTCAAAATAGGTCAGCAGAATGCAAGTGGGGAGTGTTCGGAGACTAGGCCAGGCCCTGGACAGCAGAGGCCAAGGTGTCTTTTTCCAATAACATCAACTATGTTGTCTATTTTCCCTTCCATGTGCCTCTCAGTCACTCTGCTCCAAACTACAGCTTTTTTTTTTTTTTGGCAGAGAGATTTTTTAAAGTCTCCCAGGCCTCAAAGCATTGATACTAAATAACACTGAACAGGACAAAGTGAAATCTGGAATTGGTGACAGTAGTCAATTTAATGACAACACCCATAATTGGTACCTCTCCGGGTTATACATTCAACAAATATTCATTGAGTAGCTTACCACATGCCAGGCACTGGGAGTATAGCAGTCAATGAGAGTTACAAAAATCCTGCCTTCATAGGGTTTACATTCTACTGAGGGAAAGAATGGTTTAAAAACAAGCTAAATAAGTTAAATAATACATTGTAAGTACTAAGGAGGAGATAAAGGAGGGAAGGAGTAGTATTGTGGATGGTCCTGGGGTAAGACAGTGGTGCAGTATTACAGAGCAAGGAAGGAGGTTTCAATGAAAAGAAGAAGTACCATTATATTCTACACTAGTTATTTGTTCATATTTCTAAAAATAAAATGCCCACATCTTGAAGTTGCTAAATAACACAGGAAGCCCAGTCTGGTCTCCTGCGATGACCTAGAGGGGTAGGATTGGGGGAGGGGAAGGAGGAGAAGAATGGAGAGAAGGGGGGTATATATAATTATGTCTGATTCACATTGTTATACAGTATAAACCAACACAAAGTTGTAAAGCAATATACCTATAGCTGATTCATGTTGATGTGTGACAGTAAACAACAAAATTCTGTAAAGCAATTATCCTTCAATTAAAAAATAAATAAATTAAAAACAATAAAATAAAATAAATGCCCACATCTTAATTACTGAAATTAACAAAAAACAGTGTTCATCTCATCATTTGACAAACATAAATTGAGAACCCACTCTATGTATTTTGCTGTTGTTGTTCAGCTGCTCAGTTGTGTCCAACTCTTTGTGACCCCACGGACTGCAGCACGCCAGGCTTCCCTGTCCTTCACCATCTCCCGGAGCTTGCTCAAATTCATTTCCATTGAGTTGATGATGCCATCCAACCATCTCATCCTCTGTCTATGTATGTCACTCTATGTATAAAACTATATCAAGCACTAAAGGGGATAGACCACAACAGTACATGATGATTGCTGCCCTCTGAGAGTTCATAATCCAATTGAAGACAAACTGTAGAAGAGAACAAAAGGCACTAGAGACAGAATACATCTACCATCCTTCTAGTTATATTCCAGCATCCAGTGGATGCTCTTGGTTCTCAGAAGAATCACAAAGTAGTCGAATAATGTGTGGACAGGGATGCCACCTCATTGTCTATTGGGGTGCTGATGACAGCCTAATGTAACAGAAAAGAAAGGCCTGCTGCAGATACAGCAGCAGAATTAGTCAATGAAATACGACAATTAAAAAGACAAGAATGAGGCAAAAGGACAAAGGAGAAGTAAAAGAAAACACCACAGCTTTGCACGTAGGTGGCGAGTAAGAAGTGTATATCATTTACAGAAATGAGAATGTTTAGTGAGAAAGCTGGTGTTAAAAGTAGAATATGCCAACTCTGTCACTACATACACTGATTTCACAGCATGGCACCTTCAGGGGGAAATGGCCCAAATGAGGAAACCATCTGCCTCCAAGGGAAGAAAATGGGATGAATTTCTGCCCAGCAACAAAGGGAGGCCTATTTTTCAGTTGTCTTCTCTTGGAACTTTTGAATTTTGTACCATGCTATGTATTATATTGTCAAAAAATTAATTTTAAAAAGTGAGTTTCAGGACAGTATTGAAGGAATTGCATTTTCTCCTGATTAATTATTAGTATATAAAGTGATTTTCCTATTGCAAAAGTAATATATATACACACACATTTCTAAAAGACAGCAATATAAAATCATAAAAGACAGAAAGCAAAATCCTATGTACGTCACTTTACAAAATAACCTCTGTTAACATGTGGACCGAATACAAAGACCTGTAATGCAGCTATGCAAAAGTGACATCTGAAGCCACAGATCAGAGAGTGAAAAAAAGTTATGAGAACAAGGACTGGCCCTTGGGTCCCTCCACATTTCGGCAGAGTGAAAGCAAGGACAACTGGGCAGACAGAAGACCCTCCTGTGTGACAGGAAGAACCTCATTCAAAAATACTACTGAAAGCATTGTGAATGTAGCTGGAATAGGGGAGAAATTAGGGGCTCCCAAGGATGTAAAGGTAAGAGAATGAAGGCTTTCCTCAGAGTTAGCCAGCAAAACTGCCTTATGTGGGAGCAAACCAGAAGGGTCAGTTGTTCCTATGCCCTGAAGAACCTAGGAATCCCCAAACCACAAGGGAACCCACCTGGGATGCACCTGAGGTTCACTGTGGGGAAATACAGTCCATCATGTGATACTCAGTTTGAATACCATGGAAAAATAGAGGAAGAAAAGCTAACCTCCCAAAATCAGATGATGAGACCATCCATGCAACCACTGCCTGATGGGAAGGATACAGTGCCTGCCCTGCACCAGCAGTGGGGACAGAGGGAAGGGGACAAGACTATCCCTGGCAAGGAGATGGGTTCATCAGCCTTTCCCTGTCTGCATATAAGCATAGCCTAACCAATTGCCTGTATCCTTATTCTGTCCTCAACAACCTTCTGATGACAAGCCACGGTCCTCTGCTGCTACACAGAAAAAGCTCCACTCTGCCTGAACCTACATTCTGCTATGCTGGACAGTCAACTCCTTACCATAAATTAATCAAGTAGCACTCTGGTTGAGGTACAGGTTCTCTGAGCCTGACCAACATGAGCCTGGCCCTGGGAGACAGATTCACTCAAGCTGCTGACAACTGCAGCTTTTGAGCAGGCAATGTCCTTGTCTAGAGTCTGAGCCAAGGTACACGCTACCCGTGTGACCTTTTGCAGCCTGCCAGCCTTCACCTAGCAACACCTGAGCCACAGGTCTTTTTTTTTTTTTTTTTTGCTTGCTTCTCTATTGACTGTTTTTTTAATTCTGTATTTTATTTTCTCTTTTTTTAATAAATTTATTTATTTTAATTGGAGGTTAATTACTCTAAAATATTGTAGTGGTTTTGCCATACATTGACATGAATCAGCCACGGGTAACTGCAGCTTCTGTCCTCCCAGTTCCATGTCGCCGCTCACTCCTCTAATGTCAAGGACAGCTATGTCCTCCATATCTGTTTTAAGGGTGATTAGATAATACCAATATTTTCTGCTAACCCAGTTACTTTATACAGGGGGAAAAGTCACTGTTAAAAGCCATCAGAAAACAGCTTGGCATAAAGCAACCACAAAAATCTCAAATATACAAACTCTTCATCCTTTATAACTGAATCAAGTGTCCTACTCAGATGTGGCTGACTGAGCAGCGCCCACAGATGAGAGAGAACCCCTTATGGCTTAATGTACACAGAGCAAGCAGGCTGTACTCCCCTCCCAAGGCCCATTCTCTCCCTTCTTCCTCCAAGACAACCATTGCTCACTTTAGGTTATATCCAGTCCAAGGTTTATTAAATATCCATAAATATATAATATCCTTTTGCTTCAAATTACACAAATAGCATCATAGAGAATTAGGAAATAAGTTCAGCTGCTGGAACAAAGACCCAAATAACACTGGCTCAACTGAAACAGGAGTCTATTTCTCTTTAACATAACGGCCAGAGTATAGGGGCTTCCTTGGTGGCTCAGTGGTAGAGAATCCACCTGTCAATGCAGGAGACACGGGTTCGATCTCTGCTCCAGGAAGATTCCACATGCCATGGAGCAACTAAGCCCATATGCCACAATTGAGCCTGTGCTCTAGAGTCTGGGAGTCACAACAACTGAGCCCACAAGCCACAACTACTAAAGCTCACATGCTTAGAGCCTGTGTTCTGCAACAAGAGAAGCCACCACAATGAGAAGTCAGCATACTGCAACTGAAGAGTAGCCCCTGCTTGCTGCAACTAGAGAAAAGCCCCTGGAGCAACAAATACCCAGCACAGCCATAAATAAATATATAAATTTTTAAAGTGAAAGTGAAAGTCGCTCAGTCATGTCTGACTCTTTGCGACCCCATGGACTATACAGTCCACAGAATTCTCCAGGCCAGAATACTGGAGTGGGTAGCCTTTCCCTTCTCCATGGGATCTTTCCAACCCAGGGATCGAACCCAGGTCTCCCACATTGCAGGCAGATTCTTTACCAGCTGAGCCACAAGGGAAGCCCAAGAATACTAGAGTGGGTAGCCTATCCCTTCTCCAGCAGATCTTCCCAACCCAGGAATTGAACCGGGGTCTCCTGCACTGCAGGTGGATTCTTTACCAACTGAGCTATGAGGGAAGCCCCATTTTTTAAAGAGAGTATAAATATTCCTGGGATAAAATAGCGGCTCCCTAGTCTCATGCCTCTACCCTCCATGAGGTGTTGCCCTCGTCATCAGGCTCACATTTCAGGGAAAGAGAACTGAGACCAGACAAGGAAAGGCCATCCCTTTCTCTTTATGGGGATAGTCTTTAAATTGCACGTACTACTTCCACTCACACCCCACTGCCCAGGACCTGGCCATATGGTCAGATCTTGCTGCAAGAGAGGCTAGAAAAGAAAGCCTTCTTTTGGGGAGCCATTTCTCCCTTCTAAAATCCCACTGTGTGTGTGTGCTCAGTCGCTTCAGTCATGTCCAACTTTTTGTGGCCCCATGGATTGTAGATTGCTCAGCTTCTCTGTCCATGGGTATTCTCCAGGCAAGAATACTGGAGTGGGTAGCCATTCCTTTCTCCAGAGGATCTTCCCAGCCCAGGGATCGAAAGTACGCCTCTTATGTCTCCTGCATTGCAGGCAGATTCTTTACCACTAAACAGCACCAGGGAAGGCCAAAGCAGATATTCAGGGACAGTAGTGCATTCTCTTCTATATTTACTGGATGGATTCTGCTGCATCACCCTTTTTTGCTCAACATGATGTTTTCAAGAGTTACCCATGTTCAAAACATAAACATCCATACATATTCATTGCTGTTCAGTTGTATGTTGTGCATCTTATAAGGGCTCATGTGATATGTGCTTTAGAATTTAGGAGACTCGATGGACATGAGTTTGAGTAAACTCCGGGAGTTGGTGATGGACAGGGAGGCCTGGCGTGCTGCGATTCATGGGGTCGCAAAGAGTTGGACACGACTGAGCAACTGAATTGAACTGAATCCTAAACTAGGGTTTATGAATGCATCACATTTATTAAACCTTTCCCCTATTACTAAGTAATTGGGTCTTTTAAACAGTTAAATTACAGTATTTGGATCATGTCAGGGGAAATGTTAAACCAGTTAAATGCTAAAGAAATGGACCAGTCTCAAGTACTGTCTGATTGTTTCTAAAGCCTTTAAGGTACCCTACAGCAAGCCAATTAAAATAGAAACTGACAATATTAACTATACCATACATAAAAGGAGGAACTAAATGTATGGTCTTCCTTGACTTTCTGTTGCTACAGTCATGCATTACATGCTTTCTGGGTTTCTTGACAACTGAAACAAAAAGAAAACTTGTGTTCTATCTGATTTGCATCATCTGATAAAAGGAAATAAACCAGCTAAGTAAAATGAATGCTTCATTCTAAAACAAATCTGTCATAAGAGCCTTCATCCAAGTTCAAATATCAAGAAAGGATAATGTCGTTCACAACCAGTTAGATAGAAAATGCACAAGGCTTCTCCAAGAGAATGCTTCCTTGGTTGACCCTTAATAAGCAGAAGAAGACTTAACTTAAATTTTTTTCCACTGAGGGTCACGGGAGTGCCCCAGTTTCAACAAGAGATTCCAGCCTGGAGGGGGACATCCATGAGCACCTGACCACTCAGAAAAGGCCAACTGTCCCCCAAAACCAAAGGGCTTCCCTGTGGTCTGGTAGTTTTGGAGAGCATACTACTAGTAACTCTGGTATAATTAGGGGATTTTCCACTCTCCTGTAATTTACTCAAGGTTTCAAACCATTTTGGAGAAGTGAAAGGATACTGGTTATTTCTGTGTGTTTTTTTGTCATGACTGCATAGTATGTTCCTTTTCATTTTTACTCATATTCAGTAGTTATTTTGTCTAAACCACAGTTACCATACGCTACCCCAATGTTGTTTGCTTCTGCCTATTAGTCTAAGTAATTTGCCCCAAACAGATAAGGTACACTTAGCATGTTAAGAGATAACAGTTTCAAAACAATCACTGCAGGATAAGAAATACTTACTAAAGACCCACTTTTACTAAGGATTCTACTTACAACAATATCTCTTAATTTTCACCATAACTTGAATTAGGAAGTAGGGATTATTAACACTACAGTTAAGAAAACTAGGTCTTAAAGAGTAAATAATTTGCCTAAGGTCACAAAGCTGGTCTGTGTATAGAACTAGGATTCAAACTCATATATTTCAATTCCAAAGCCAGAATTCTTTCTATTTCCTGATGCCTCTCAGATGACAAATGAATTATAAGTAAAATTTTGCTCAGCTTTATAAATATATTACCTATTTTATTGAACTCCTAAACCTCCCCTCAACACAGGCTACTCTCTATAACCTGGCCACAATGAATTCCCCCCCTCATTTGATTTCCTACAATGCTCTACAAGGACCTCTTCCCTCAATCTGATCTAACAGTTTTTATCATTGCCTCCACATTTACAGACCATATATTCATTCAACAAATATTTCTGAGCTTCTTCTATGTCCCATGCACTGTTCTAGTCTCTGGGGATACATATCAGTGAACAAAACAAACAGAAATTCCTGCTCTCATGGAACTTTACTTATAATAGAGGGAAAAACACAAGAAACAAAATAATAGAGGGAAAAACACAAGAAACAAAATAAATTATGTAAGTAAAGAACATGGTAAGTGCACAGGCAAAAAAAAAAAAAAAGCAGAGAAAGGGTTAAAGACAGTAGTGTGAGGTGGAAGAGTGCAACTTTAGAAAGAACCAGTAGAAACTCTAGAACAGAAAAACATAAGCTGAGAATTTTATTTCAAGTTCAACAGCAGACTAGACACAGTGGCAAACTGGAAGATAAATGTGTTGAAAGAGATTCATTCGTCAAGCAAATTAACATTTATTGAACATCTACTATGTATCAGACATTGTGCTAGATGCAATTTTTCCATCTCTGTAACCTCACAGACTTTCTTTTCACCTGGATTACATTTCCAGGTTAAAACCCAACTTTCTAAAGTCTACTCAAGTTTCTTGTTCATATTGATATTTCTCTTCTCTAAAAAATTACTTATCATTCTAAAATAATAAATATTTGGGACTTCCCTGGTGGCCCAGTCGTTAAGACTCTGTGCTTCCACTGCGGGGGGCATGGGTTTTATCCCTCAGTAGGGAAACTAAGGTCCTGCAAGCTATGCAATCAATGCAGCCAAAAAAAAAATGTATTTGCATCACAGATCACACCAATTCTTAAATTATTCTATATCACTCACTAAATTGTAAACTCCTATGGACTAGTTTTAGATTTCTTTTACATCTCCCACTTAAAATAGCACAGTACACACAGCAGGCATTCAATAAATACTTAACTATCCAATTACCACTAATTAGCTACTGAACATTGTGCAAATTGCTTGGGCCCTACTGGGCCTCAGCTTTTCCTCCTGGCAGCCAAGGTTAAGTGAGCTCTACTTGCAAAGCCAGAACAGACAGGCAGCTCTCTGCTCAAGCAAGGTTAAGTGGGTGAATTTTGGCCTAAACCTGGCTGAGTTCAAATCTCTGCTTCTCAATTACTAGTTTGATGGCTGTGGGTAAATTACTTATCATACCCTGTTTTCCTCATTTATAAAGTTCAGTTCAGTTCAGTAGCTCAGTCGTGTCTGACTCTTTGTGACCCCATGAACCTCAGCACGCCAGGCCTCCCTGTCCATCACCAACTCCCGGAGTCCACCCAAACCCATGTCCATCGAGTCGGTGATGCCATCCAACCATCTCATCCTCTGTCATCCCTTTCTCCTCCTGCCCTCAATCTTTCCCAGCATCAGGGTCTTTTCAAATGAATCAGTTCTTCGCATGAGGTGGCCAAAGTATTGGAGTTTCAGCTTCAACATCAGTCCTTCCAGTGAACACTCAGAACTGATCTCCTTTAGGATGGACTGGTTGGATCTCCTTGCAGTTCAAGGGACTCTCAAGAGTCTTCTCCAACACAAAGTAGATATGTTAATAACAGTACGTGCCTCATAATGTTGAGTTAATATTTGTAACCAAGGACACTGTCTGTGATTGGGAAAATGTAAGAATCATGCTCAGAATACACTCATATCAAGGAAAAACCAGAAGCTCTGAGATAAGGGTTGACAATAAAGAACCAATGGGATCAAATTTCTGAAAGTATTGAGCTCCTATAAACTATCCTATCAGAATAGTTAACTATCCTCTAATCAAACCTACTTGTCATCAAAAAGTCCATTAACAGGGGATTTCCTCAGTGGTCCAGTGGTTAAGACTCCACACTCCCACTTGCAGGGGGCACAGGTTCCATTCCTGGTTGGGGAACTAAGATCCCACATGCCACACAGCCCCAAAAAAAGTCAATTAATAAAAAATTCCTTAACATTATCCTTAAATTATTGTCATTACAGGAGTCTAATTTTCTAAAGTTTGTGAGTGTGAGTGTGTGTGTATGAGCAACCAAGAGTCAGTCATGTTCTGACTCTTGCGACCCCATGGACTGTAGCCCACCAGGTTCCTCTGTCCATGGGATTTTTCAGGTAAGAATACTGGAGTGGGTAGGCATGCCCTCCTCCAGGGGATCTTCCCAACTCAGGGATCCAACCCACGTCTCCTGTGTCTCCTGCACTGCAGGCAGCTTTTTTTTACCACTGAGCCACTGGGGAAGCCCTTTCTAAAGTTTAATTGTATATTATAACAGCTACATCGTGGACTAAATCTATTTGGAGGATGGTTGGGGATTAACCACAGTATATATTATTTCTAGGTTCTCATTTTTGTCAAAGTCTGAATGTCAAAGAGTTAAAAACAAGATTCTCTTTAAAATACATAGTGAACAAATGTCAAAAATATTTAACTGTTAATTAGGGAACAAGCAGAATGGTAAAAAGCTGGTTTCAAGGAGGAAAGGGAAGATCAGTATATATAGTCAAGAAGAAAGAATACAGCAAAAGAGATTGCCAAATTAGATTTTAAAATACTGATTTCTATGGTCTAAATGTGTGTCCCTTTCCTTTGTCCCCTCCATCCTCACAATTCCTATGTTGAAATCCTAACCCTCAAAGGTAATATAGGAGATGAGGGTTTTAGAAGGTCTTTAAATCATAAAAGTAGAACCCTCATAAATCAGATTAGTTTTTTCTAAAAGAGGTTCCAGAGAGATCCCTTCTGCCATGTGGGGACATACAACATAAAACCAGCTTAACTGAACAGCTTTTTCTCTATAATGGCTCAACTACAATTAGCTCCTGGAAATGGTCACAATATTGTTAATAACTATAGTGTGATTCACTGATCCTAAAATTAAAATATGAGTCCAGGAATAAAAGTTCTGGATCTAATCAAATTTCCATTAATCCTTGGTTAGTTAAGAATGACAAATGTCACATAGAATCTATTTTTCAGCCTTGAGAAGTCTTCACACATACACTACTTAATATTACTCCTAGCAAAAGCCCTTCAAGGTAGGCAGGGCACATATTAGCCTTACTTTGTAAATCAAAATGCTGGGATCTACAAATAGTAAGTGGTCTGCTCAAGTACAGATGGGTATTGAAGAGTGAAGCAAAGACTCAGACCCAAGACTTCTGACTCCTAAGCCAGTGTGCATATGAATAGAACTGTATGCACAATACATCTCCAAGTGGCTAACTGGTTAAGTGAACATTTGCAGGGCCTTAGAGGGCTCTGCCTTCCAGTAACTTCTGGTAACATATGCTTATTTTTAGAGTAACTGCAGCTCGTAACAAATGGAAAGCAGCCAAGAAAGGACTCCCAATTGCCTGCATTACTCAGCCACTGGATGCTGAAGCCCTGAGATGCCTAAGGCAGGATCCTACTCAATAGGACAAGATGCTCTAGCACAGGGCAGGAGAGCTGCAGTAGAGGCAAGTGCTAAGGAAGCAGAGGAGGGGAAGTAACTACCTTGCCCAAATCTGCTCTCAAACTCCCCACTGACTCACCCTGAAAAACACTTAAAATATCAAACTGCAAGAGATCTAAGCCTATTGTGAAGGCACTAATTCTTCTCATTCAAATTACCCAGCAACAGGAAATTGATTTATAACCAAACAGGAAGGGATGACTCTGATATCAACAGGCAAATAATTTCCAACTGACTTTCAAACCCAATTTGAAGTTGTTTTGATTATGGTTTAGTTTTTCTCAATTTCTTTTTCTTTTTTTTCCTGTTTCTTATTCCAGTTCCTGGGGAAAGGGAGAACCACCTTGTCCTGAAGTCCGTTGACTTCCAGACAAAGCCAGAAGTCTGACCAAAAAGATAAGAGCTGCCCAGGACAAACACAAAACAAAAACCCTAGGCCTGTATTCCCCACATTGTACATTTCATCCATATGATTCTCTCCTTTCCATATATATATATATATATATATATATATATATATATATAATACAAACATTGCATATTTCATTGTACATTTCATCCATACGGTTCTCTCCTTTCCATATATATATATATACACACACAATATATTAAAATATATATATATATAAAACCACATCTTTTCTATCCATCAATAATTATATATCCTCATCTGGTTAAAGACAGTGACTAGAATTATGGTGCTGATCACATTGAAATGTATAAAAATATTAAACTGTTACATTGTGTAACAAGAACTAACATAGTGTTGTAGGTCAATTATACTTCAAACATAAGCAAACTCATAGAAAAAGAGAACAGATTTGTGCTTACCAGAGGCGGGCAGGGGAGAGGAAGTGGAATTTGATGCAGGTAGTCAAAAGGCAAAAATTTCCAGTTATAAGACAAATAATTATCAGGGATGTAATTAATGTGCAACATGATAAATATAATTAACACTGTTGTATTTTATATATGAAAGTTATTAAGGGAGTATATCTAAGAGTTCTCATTACAAGAAAAAAATTTTCTATTTCTTCAATTTTGTATTTATATGACATGATGAATGTTTAATTATTCCATGAGGCAAATAATTATGCTGTATGCCTTAAACTTATACAGTGATGTGTGTCAATTTTATCTCAATAATACCAGAAGGAAAAAAAGAGCTTAAAGCAACAAAAAAGAAAATAAACTGTAAAGACACAATGTGGATATAACATTTAACTTTTTATACAGCTGTAAAATAAACAAATGATAACTTAAAAAAAAAAATTAGTCCTGGTTCTCCGCCCTGGACATTTGGTCATGAGTTATGCCAAAGTGGTCACTAGAATAATCTAATTGCATTTCCCCCCAAAATAATGAAATAATTGGGAAGGAGGTATCACATTCTTGAGCACTGCAGACAGGATTTATATCATCAAAAAGCAAAGCTGCA
Source organism: Cervus canadensis (assembly GCF_019320065.1). NCBI lineage: Eukaryota > Metazoa > Chordata > Mammalia > Artiodactyla > Cervidae > Cervus > Cervus canadensis. Next base: position 49,291,002 of record NC_057419.1, read on the forward strand.
GTTACAGTCCCTACTACTAGAAAATACTCAAAAGGTACTCCAAGTAATATAAAATGGATATATATATATATATAATAGACAGTAATTATACAAAGGGCCAAGTAACAAGGAATCCCACTTAGTACCACAAAAATTGCCCTAATAGTTCTCTGATTAATTTCTATTATGTTTGGGTAATAAAGTGTTACTTTAATGTCACTGAGAAAAAATACTGTTCAAAGAAGTCTAAACAGTCTTCTTCTTAAATAACCTAATAAATACTGATGTAGGGTCACTCAAAATCTTCATTCTCCTAAAAGAACATAATTTAATATATGTCCAACTGATTAAAATAACTTGAAGTAAAAATATAAATAAAGTTAAAAGATGAATGAATACATTAAGAACAGAAAAAAATCCATAATCAAAAAAAGAAAAATTCACCTGAGGAAAACCATAGAAAATAAGCTTAAAATTCTGCGCTTGTTGCTGACAAGAGCAAAGTGGAAAACATGAGAATAAGCATGAGTTTCCTATTCTATCTAACCTGTGCTGTGCTTAGTCGCTCAGTTGTGTCCGACTCTTTGTGACCCCATGGATTGTAGCCCACCAGGCGTCTCTGCCCAAGGGGATTCTCCAGGCAAGAATACTGGAGTGGGTGGCCATGCCCTTCTCCAGGGGATCTTCCTAACCCAGGGATTGAACCCAGGTCTCCCACATTGCAGGTGGATTCTTTACCGTCTGAGGCATCAAGAAAGCCCTATCTAGCCTAAAGGTTGATAAGTTAAAAAATTATTTTGTTGGTCCTTTGCTCTTAGAAGAATCTGTGTCAGGGTCTTTCTGGAAATTGAGAGGAAGAGAGCCACTAAGGTCAACAATAGACTTAGGGCATTCCACATATAAGTAGTCCTCAGACAAAACTAAAGACATGATGTCAGTTTGATTCTATAGGGACAACTCTGGGGGTAGAATGTGCATGTGCATGCTAAATCACTTCAGTAGTGTCTGACTCTTTGTGACCCCATAGACTGTAGCCCACCAGGCTCCTCTGTCCATGGAATTATCCAGGCAAGAATACTGGAGTGGGTTGCCATGGCTTTCTCCAGGTGATCTTCCCCACTCAGGGATCAAACCCATGTCTCTATGTCTCCTGCACTGGTGGGCAGGTTCTTTACCACTACCACCACCTGCAAAACCCTACTTCAGGGCAAAATAATACGGTCCAATCTTTTATTTCCTTGTGTTTTAGGATGAAGTTATTAATATTTTTGGCTATTCTGGGTCTTTGTCACTGCAGGTGGGCTTTGCCTAGTTGTAGGGAGCAGGGACTACTCTCTAGTTATGGCACATGGACTTCTCACTGTGATAGCTTCTCTTGTTGCTGAGCATGGGCTCTAGGGACACCGGCTTCAGAAGTAGCTACACATGGACTCAGGGGTTGTCATTTACCCACAGGCTCATCAACCATGGTGCATGGGCTTAGTGTTCCTGTGGCATGCGAGACCTTCCTGAATCAGGGATCAAACCGATGTGCCCTGCATTGGCAGGTGGATTCTTAACCACTGGACCACCAGGGAAGTCCTGAAATTACGTTTTCAAGAATTAATAAATTACATATTCCTTAAGAACATTCTCAAATTCTAAAATTTTCAGCCAGGCTTCTGACACAAGCAGGATGAATGACCAACATGACTAAGATCATTGCTGAGGACCTGAATAGCTGGTTACTTAAAAGCTCTATAAACTACAGTTTCCAAGTGTGTCAGTTGTAAAGATATTGTTATTTTTTAAAAAAGATCTTGATTTGTATATTCTTGCCTGCTAAAGAGAGGTTCTAAATTCACAAACAAGAGTTTCCTAAGAAAGCAACTCTGGTTCAAGCACTTGAGCAATTACTTGAGTCAAGCACAAAAGCTTGGTACCACTGAGGGGCACCTCATCACCTCCACATTCTATCCTTTTCCAGTCCTGCCAACTCTATAACTGAAGCACTCACTCTTCCTGCTCATCATAATGAGTTAGTAGTTCAACTTACTAATATTACTTTGGTTCAAATCTCCTGCCTGAACTTTCCACAATAATTTATTAACTTTTCTCTCTGCTTCTAATCTGGCTCCTCAACCATCATACATTCCCCAACTACCACCAGACTAGTTTCTCTGAATCACAAATAAAGCCAGTCATGCCACGGTGGTGGTGGTTCAGTCGTGTCCAACTCTTTGCAACTCCATGGACTGTAGCCCTCCAGGCTCCTCTGTCCATGGGATTTCCTAGGCAAGAATACTGGAGTGGTTTTGCTATTTCCTTCAGGGGATCTTCCTAACCCAGGGATCAAACCTGGGTCTCCTGTGGATTCTTTACCTGAGCTACCAGAGAAGCAGTCACGCCATAGCCCTGCTTAAAGTTCTTCAGTGACTTCATCACCTACAGAAAAAGAAGTCCAATCTCCTTAACATGGCATTCAAGGCCCACAGAGACCTGGCATCTGTCACCTCTCCAATTTCACTTCCTACCACCAAATGCCCCTCACACATAAACACTCATCCTATTCAACACCCTGGAGTGGCCCTCATTCACTTTGCTATCATCCTGGTAATGCTGTCCTCCAAGAGTTCTCTCACAGCATTGGCAGAGAGGGGAAAAGGGGGAAAGACAGAGGGGAAAAAAAGGAAGACAAGGAAAATAGAAAAGAAGGGAATCTCAGCTAATGCCATCATCCAATCTCATCATCCAATTAAACCCTGGGGATCTCTGAGATGATGTATCAAAGCAAAACCACCTACATAGTCAGACTGTCGAGACTATATCCTGAATTCCCAGAGCAAAATCTCTCCCAAAAGTGATTAAGCATCATATAAATGGATGTTAAAGATGAGGTCTCCTGGTACAAGAAAACTCAAACTTAAGAACAAACAGATTGAGGAAAGGACTTCAAACCACATGGCCACAAGATGATTAGCTCTGGTTCAAATACATACAATGAATTAACAGTGCTTTTAAAATATATTGTCTAACTGTGTCAATTATCTTACTGATCCTATTTGAGGATATAATGTGATCTAACTTTGAGTTGATCTTACAAAATTCTAGGAAATAACTTTCATTCTTAAGAGAATTTAATATAATAGCCTGCTTAGGTTAAAATGTTCCAAGAGATAATACACTTTTCACTTCTAAAATGAAATTACTCAGTGAGAACTGCCAGAAAGAGATGTTATTAATAATTCTCCAGGATGATAGAGAACACACAAGATGTGTTTCCATTTTACCACTCTAATCAGCTAGCAGAAGAGTGGAATTTTCAAAGATGCAAATAGTTCACCTAGGTCATGTTACCATGGATAGAAATCAGAGCTGCAAGATAACAGGAGACTGAGGGAAAACAGCACTTCCCTCAGCCTATGGTTTCTCTGGCCTCCACAGCTAGAAACAAATGGTTCTCTTTCTTTAAAATTATCCACTAAGCTTCCAAGAAATAAGCAAGCTTGCTTCAAAATTCAACTTCGCACAAAGTCATCTTCAGATGCCTCACAGTTTTAAATTATTGTTAGTATCACGACACAGCTTGGATTCCAAAGTGAAGGGCCAGGATGAGAAAAGGTATTTCCATCCCCACGCATCACCATTCAACTCATTGCAGACTATGGAGACTCTCATGAAGCCAGTATTTCAGTCATCATGAATGAAGTAATCAAGAACTTTGCCTTTAGGGACCTTGCAGTCAAGCATGAGTAGGGAGGAGTAGCCAATAAAAAAGTAAACAAAGAGAAGATGATTATATATTGTGCTAAGTACAGTTAGTGAAAGCAATTGGTGACCAACAAGAGGCATTTTTTTCCATTCTACTTCCTACATTCTCAATCAGCATATAATTTCATGGTTTGGACTATGAATTGCACAAATACTAGAATAAACATGGGTTTTTTATTCTAGACTAAGGGTTGATAAACCAAAAATCTATTTTTGATGATCCTGTATTTTATGAAAAAATTGCCTCTGATTTTTTTGTGAAGGAGTGGGTGACAGCGTACCAAGACCAATAACAGTCTTAGTGGTACTTCGCTACAAAGTGCAAAGGTGTTCCACACATGAGTAACCTGTGAATACAGGTTTCAAAACAAGCCTAAAGCCTTAACTTAAAAGAGTTTAATTATGTTTAGAATCATCACTACCTTAATGTTTAAACATCTGTGTGCAAGTCCTCCTAATAAGGGAGAAATGTCTGTTTGTTCATAGCTTTTGTAAATATAAATGCAGTGATCTAAGGCTTAAAAAAACACTTTGTGACAATGTTAGTTAATCTAGCTAGTAAGAATTATTGGCAGAAAAAAAGGAACATAATATAGTAATTTTATGTGCAAGTAAGAATTGTTTCTGCCCCAAATCTTAGTTACCTAAATTACTTGAAGATTAGTTGCAAAAACTAAAATTCAGTGAGGCAAGAAGAGTTTTATCAACCTCATTTATGACATTTAATTCAAGCATTAGGCACAAAGAAATGGAGTATTAAAGAGAGTAAGCAGTAAGAGACAGATGCTGATCACAAAGTCCTTTTCACAGGCATTTCTATCAATAAAAACATGAAAAATAGCACTAAGTAGGTGATCTGAGTGCTTTAAAACTTTATATGACAAAGTTACTCCTTCTTTGTGCCTGCAGGTCATTATAACAATAAGACTGCAATTTATTAGATGCCATACACAAATTCTGCTCTGGGCTTAAAGCAGAGGTGTGTCGTGGAGGGGGAACCCCAGAAGATTCTCCCACAGTAAGCAGTAACCTTCTGTCATTTTAGGCCACCACACAGAAACAACTGTCACAGCTTCAGTCATAGAGTGGGATGTGTCATGCTTCATTTGGTACAAAATAGGACAATGAAAATACCAACAACTTGAACAGTACTGTGGAAAAAAATGTTGTCTGTCATTTCAGTAAAAAAATAAACAAAAGAATGTTGCCTGCCATTCAAGTACCTAAATTTTGCCGACCATCAAGCCATGAGCCAGTGAAGCCACCCTGAGGAGAATTCAGGATGGGGGAGAAACAGGGTACTGGCCCTAAATAGTTAAGACACATATCAAAGGAATAATTTGATGTTATCAATGAGCATAGACTCCTGCATCTTCCCATACACAGAAATGTGTGTGTGTGTGTACGCGTGTGCACATGTTCAAGTCATATCTGACTCCCAGGCTATAGTCCTCAGTAAAGTCTTGAAATAAAACATAACTCTCAACTCTTAGGTTCTGTGGGGTTTTGTTTTCACTCGACAGTATACTTTAGCAGCCCCTGCTTAGCCAGCAGTGAGAGGAAACTGGAGTGCTGGGGTAAAACATCTGGCTGCTTGCAGTGTTGGCCTATCACTGCTTTGTAGCAAAGAATAAAAATCATGATGAAAAAGTCACATTCAATCTACCCACCTAGCAATGACAGATGAATAAAATACATAAATCACTACTACACATAAGTGGAGGACTTGATGTGAGAGGTTATATTATATTAATTATATTATATTATATTATACTATATTATTAGAGGCTTCCCCAGTGGCTCAGTGGCAAAGAATCTGTCAATGCAGGAGACTGGGGTTCAAACCCTGGGTCTGGAAGATTCCTTGGAGAAGGAAATGGCAGCCCGTTCCAGTATTCTTGCCTGGAAAGTCCCATGGACAGAGGGGCCTGGTGGGCTACAGTCCACAGGGTCACACAGAATCACGTACGACTGAGCAACTGTGTACACGCACATAGGGCTCATCTTGGAACAATTTGCTTTCTTTGCTGTGACTGAAGGGCCTGGGTGGGGCAGTCCATGTATTAATGATGAGATTTCTCGCAAGAAAAGGCAAAACAAACCTTCAACAGAGCAATGTCTGAAGCCCTGAGAGAGCCCCAAGTGCACACCCGTTACTCAGACCTTACCTGGGTTTCCTCCCAGAGCAAACTCCCTCACTCCGCTACAAGGGAGGCAAAGCAGGAGCATCACAGCCATAAGCCCTGCAAATGATGCCAAGAGGAGCTCTGAGGGAGGGGCTGTCAACAGATATGAAGTAAGACCCTACAACTGTAGTACAAGCCTTTCCTGGTAGCAGGACAGGGGTACAAGCCAAAAGATAGGTGCTCCCCTCACCCATGCACTGTGTAAGTGAGGCAGGAGATAGATAGGCTCCAGGCTACATATTTACATCTGCCCCTCTGTTCATACTTTTTTGGGGGGGGAAGAGATGGACTCCAGGCCAAACATTCACTACCAGCCCCCTGTTTACATTTCCCAAAGCAAAAGACAAATGGGCTCCAGGCTACATATTTATGACTAAACTCCTATCTACATTTTGAGATCTGCACTCCCACATATAAAACAACAGGAATAGTGTGGATAACCAGACACCGGACACTTTTACGGGAGGAACAGAGAGGGGCTGTTAGAAGATCAAGAGGTCATACATTTCCCACCCTTGGGGCAAGGGAGACATGACACACGCGGCAAAGCCTTCAAAGGGTCAAAAAGGCAAGGGATGGTGCCGGGAGCTCAAATCAGGGCTCTGTGACAACCTAGAAGGGTGGGATGGGACTGAAAATGGGAGGGAGGTTCAGGAGAGAGGGAACATGTGCATATCTATGGCTGATTCATGTTGATGTATGGCAGAAACCAACACAATATTGTAAAGCAATTATCCTCCAACTAAAAAATAATTATTTTAAAAGGTCAGGAGATACCAGACCATAGAAAGTCTTGCTATTTTCCTCCCATATGCCTTTGTGATGAAGTCCATCTTGACTGAGAGATTGTGCACCCAAGGGAATGTCCTGAGACAAATTAACCAGAGGGTCAAAGCAAGACAACTGGCCAAGAAGAAGATAAAGGCACAGAAGACTGCCCCTTATAAAGGTTTAAATATTCCCAAGATGTCACTCTTATGACTCTTTCACTGAGTTCACCCATGAGTCTTTCCACATATACTCTGCTTTTCTAATAAATACTCCACTTTCCTCTATACCTTCTGTCTCCTTGTCAGATTCCTCCTTTCAAGGTAGACAAGGACTGGGGATTTAGATTCTAGCCACTGGCCCCTATGGTCTAGCAGTTTGGATTCCTGGTTTCCACCCAAGTAACTAGGGTTCAATTCCCAGTCAGGGAACTAAGGTCTCGCTTCCAATCACTGCTCACTGCTAGCTATTGCTCACTGTAAGCTACTGCCCACTGCTACATGCATCCAAAATCATAAGGAATCCATGCTCCCCAGAAAGTGCCCAATTACAACTCTGTGCAGCTGTAACCCACATGAGCCTACTGACTCAGTTATCAATGATGACATTAAAAAAAAATAATTCCATTCATTTGCTACGAGGAAGAATGCAGAAGAGAAGTTAGAGGAATTGAAACAGTTCAGAGCACAGATTCTGGAGCCAGAATGCCTGGGTTCAAATCTCAGCTTTACTGTTTGCTAGGCTGGATGGCATCAAGCAAGCCACTTTACTTCTTTGCACCTCAATTTTCCCATCAGTAAATGATAAGCAGTATTGGATTGTTATGAGGAATTAAGTGAGTGAATACCAAGTGCCTAGAATAGTACTTGGCACATATGAAGCACGGCTTATTAAATTTTTAAAAAGTAAAACTAATGAAATGAAAGTGCTCACACAACTAGGAAGAGCTCCGACCCCATTTAGACCTTTCATCAGAGCTGTAGATGGAGTTCTGCTCTCCCAGACCACTTGCCAGAACTGCTAACAGAAGTCTCAGTGGCCATCATGGGTACAGATATTCACTATTCTCATCTTCTCCTTGCTATAACCCTGATTCAGGTCCTCCTCATCCCCAACACAACCGCTCTAGAGACATCTCCCCAGCTCGTCTCACTAATCTCTCATTCCCAGGTAGCAGTGAAGCTGCAGTGATGGGTTTAAGCTGGCAATAAGACTCCCAAGACACAAACAGGCTTTCAGTTAATACAATATTTACTTAGCTTTAGAGAAGAATGTGTGTGTGTGCGTGCGTGCGCGCACGTGCGCGCATGTGCTCAGTCACGTCTGATTTTTTGTGACCCCAGGGATTGTATCCCACCAGGCTCCTCTGTCCATGGGATTTTCCAGGTAAGAATACTGGAGTGGGTTGCCATTTCCTCCTCCAGGGGATTTTCCCAACCCAGGGATCAAACCCATGTCTCCTGCATCTCCAGCATTGGCAGGCAGTTTCTTTATCACTGAGTCACCTGGGAATCCCTTTAGAAAAGGATGTGGGACAGGAAATACATCAGGCACAGCAGCTTCATCTCCACGAGAGGCCCAGAAGTCATCCAAGTGCACAATTCTTCTGTCCCCTCACTCACACAGGTGGTGAGTGACTGCCACAGTGGGAGCCAAGATGTCTGTGGGTCTTGTTGAGATGCCACAGCCCCTTTTCCCATCAGACTTTTGATACTGTCCTCTGTAGGCCAAAGGTCCACAGGCCAACTGACAGTTCCCCAGCCAGGTACAACTCCATACAACAACTGAGGCAGGCACAATATCCCCCAATTATCTTAACTGTTTTCAAACACACCAAGTATGGGAAACCAAAATCATTCTTCAGGCAGATCTAAATCAACCCAAGCCTTTGTGTGTGCTGCTCACAAATATTCACCAATCTTTTAACAGAATAGAGCCTCAGAACTCCCAAAGGGCAATTGAGATCCACAATCTGTTCCCTGTATTATGTTCCTGTGTTTCCTGTATTATGACCTACCTTTATCCCCACATGCCCTAACCTCAGCCACATAGCCTGATCCAGCTTTTGGCGCACTGTGTTCCACTTGGTGTTAACTCCCTGGGGGCAGAACCCTTATCTTTATTTCCTTTTTCCACTGCCTGGCACCACAACATAGTCTCTTAAACCTGAAAAACTGGGCAAAATATTAACTGCATTTAAGCAACTAATAAAGCTCGGTCACAATTATTCTGCTACAGTGAAGGGATGCTATGTCATTTTAAAACTCTCAGTGTCTGGATGGCAGTGAGAACCCACATGAAATGTTAAAGACTACAAGCCTAATCCAAACCACTCTTTTGATTCCCAGAGGAGGAAGAAGCAGCTCCAGAGGGATCATAAAGCTAATTTCTTAATAACCCCCTGCACACAGCACTCCCACAGCAGTCTTTGTGAGGAAGGTCTGTGTCTCTGTACAATAAATAGCCACAAATACTGGGCTAGTCAATACACGACTTAATTTTGTGAAAATCATGGTTGGGTTTACTTGGGTCTCTCTAGGGAAAGACTGAAATCTGTCATTAATAGACAATACCAAAATAGCAAGGAACTAATCAAAATAAATTAAGGATGTCCTGAAGTTTGACTGAGGCAAAAATCAGCTTCAGTCTTCAGAAGTAACTGAACGTCTCATCTCCTGCAATGGGGAGTAGTGGGTATTTTTTTTTACTGCTAGTGACCAATGATCAGAGCATAACATATATATAGAACGTCATCACATGTGACTAGCATATCAATGTAAGTAATATAAACAAGGCATGTCTTTTATATTTATTATAAAACCTATTTGTCATGTGGAGTACAGATAGCCTTATGTGCTTTTGTATGTAGAAATTCTACCAGTCTCTTTCTTTATTTAACAGAATCAAGAATAAATGCTGATTAATAACTGTGAGAGCTGTTGATTTTATATACAAAAGTTAACTCATTAAGAATGTATTAAGATGGACACAAAAAGTACAAACCATAAAAGGAAAAACTGGCAAATTAGACTTGATCAAAAATTTAAAACTTCTACTCTTCAAAAGACATTGCTAAGGAAATGAAAGACAAGCCACAAACAGGGAGAAAAACTGCAAGCTTCTTATTTGATAAAGAATTTGTACCCAGAAAATATAAAAGCACAACTCAACAAGAAGACCCCAAAACAGTTTTAAAATGGGCCAAAAATATGAACAGTGCACCAAACAAGGTATATGGATGGCAAATAAACACAAGAAGTTTCACATCACTAATCAATGGGGAGACAGATGCAAGTTAAAACAATGAGATACCACTTCACACTAGGATGGCTAAAACTGAAAATTCCTAAGTAACAAAAATTGGTAAGGCTGTAGGGCAATGTTCCACACTGATGCAGGAAATGCAAAATGTTTAGTCCCTTTGAAAAAGGTTGTCAAGTTTTTCTAACGTTATATATCCACTTACCATACAACCCAGAAATCTCACTCTTGAGTATTTATCCAACAGAAATGAAAAAAACATGCCCACACAAAGATGTGTAGACAAATGTTCATAGTAGCTTTTATTTATAATACCCAGAACTGAAAAAAACCCAAATGTTCAACAAATGATGAATATGCAAGTAAACCCTGATACACCCATGCAATGGAATACTGCTCAGTAATAACAAAGGAACAGACTAGCGATATACACAGAGCTGCAAAAATATTATGCTAAGCAAAAGAAGCTAGACATAAAACGGTAGCTAATATATGACTTCATTCAGCTGAAGTTTTAGAAAAGGCAAAACTATAGGGACAGCAAATAGATCAGTAGTTGCTGAGGGCTGGGATAGAAGGAGGTAAGGCATGGCCTGGAAAGGTTCATGAGGACTCTGTGGAGGGATGGACGTTCTATACCTTGATTTTGGTGGTGATCACACAAGGCTGTGGGGGGGGGGAACTCACTGGACTGTATATGTAAAAGAAGTGAATTTTACTGTATGTAAACTATACCTCAATAAATGTGACTTTTAAAAAGGAATATATTATTAAGAAATAAATAGGTAAACAGACAGTGAATGTTTGTTGAATGAACAGGGCAATTGCTAAATAACTTAAGGAAAAATAATATATGTGGTTAAGTCAACAAATATCTAAAACCTTAAGTAACAACACAAAATAGAATAGCAGACATTAGGTTATAATTCTAATCCGTTTGGTACCATTAATACCACAAGGGCTTCCCAGGTAGTGCGAGTGGTAAAGAACTTGCCTGCCAATTCAGGAGACATAAAAGACATGGGTTGGATCCCTGGGTTGGAAAAATTCCCTGGAGGGCATGGCAACCCATTCCAGTATTCTTGCCTGGAGAACTCCTGGACAGAGGAGCCTGACGGGCTACAGTCCATAGGGTCACAAAGAATCTGACATGACCGAAACAACTGAGCATGTATTAATAACACAAAATCAAACTTCTAGAGTTGTATTTAATTGCAAGTTATCTCTTTGGTGTCACACACATCTGACGTAATGAACTCTCATGAAATCTAGCAGCTGACAGTGCTGAGAAATTATACTCTGTAATGTCAAATTTTGAAAATATGATGACTGACATTTCTAATAAAATTGCAGTAACAATGCATCCCTGAAGAGAATATCAGATATACGGAACTCAGGTTAATTCTAAGATGGTGATATTTTGGTTTGGTCTTGGCCAAATATGAATTTTCACAACTTACCATTCAACAATTAGCCAAAATATTCAGTGTATCTCTAACACATTTGATTTCAGGATTCCAAGCCAGCCTCCACCAAATCAATAGCAAAATGCATTCTGGATTCAGCCTTCTCTGCCTTCAAACCTTAAGATAAATCCACCATTACTAACAATCACACTAGAAGCCCTAAGCCATTTTCAGTACTTCGATTTTTTACATTAATTTTCAAGATACTGGATTGGCCAAAAAGCTTGTTGGGGGTTTTCCTCATAGGAAAAAACCCAAATGATATTTTTGGCCAACACAATACTTCATTTCAAGGCAGAAATATACTAAAAAGCCTTTGATAATTTTCAGGAACTATCCTGGACTATGGAAATGAAAGTAATGAAAATAAAAAATAATGTGGCTAACCAAATTTAAATAGGGCTTCCCAGGTGGTGCTAGTGGTAAAGAATTCACCTGTCAGTGCAGGAGATATAAGAGACGCAGGTTCAATCCCTGGGTCAGGAAGATCCCCTGGAGAAGGGCACGGCAACCCACTCCAGTATTCTTTCCCAGAGAATCCCTTGGACAGAGGAGCCTGGTAAGCTACAGTCCACAGGGTAGCCAAAAGTCGAACACAACTGAAGTCATTTAGCAGCACACAAATTTAAAACAAAAGCATTCCAGAACAATAATACAGTTTAAAGACATAATGGACAAGAAGATCTCATTTATTAATATAATAGTAACAAAAATGTAAATTACCTAGGTATAAGAAATGTGCACAACTGAAGAGGAAAACTCAGAAATATTCCTGAAGAACACAAGAGTATTGAAAACTGCAAAGGCATAGGAGGTACTTAAAAAAGAAGAATCAACATTCTAAAAATCATTCTTCTCACATTGATTATTATTTCAACACTATCCCAATAAAAATACCCGTAGGCATTTGGGCAGGAACTAGAGAATTCTATCAGTTCAGTTCAGTTGCTCAGTCGTGTCCGACACTCTGCGACCCCATGGACTACAGCACGCCAGGCTTCCCTATCCATCACCAGCTCCCAGAGCTTACTCAAACTCATGTCCATCGAGTCAGTAATGCCATCCAACCATCTCATCCTCTGTTGTCCCCTTCTCCTCTGGCCTTCAATCTTTCCCAGCATCAGGGTCTTTTCCAGTGAGTCAGTTCTTCACATCAGGTGGCCAAAGTATTGGAGTTTCAGCTTCAGCATCAGTCCTTCCAATG